>NW_006921646.1:4871472-4925305 GCF_000298275.1 Orycteropus afer afer
TCTTTCTCATCCTCAATGCTGCCATATTGGTCACTCACATTTGGTACATTGCCCTTCTCTTCACCCAAATCAATATTTATCTCTATCTATCTAACAGAGGAAGGCTCATTTTAAGCCTAGCAGACTGGCAAAACTGACCAATCCCCACATTAGGGTCCCATATACCTTATTTGCATGGCTCCACCCCCATAAGGGTGTCATGTACCTTATTTACATTATTAGCAAGCTAGCCAATCCCCTTGGTAGGCCACAAGAATGTCACATTTGCACACTCCCACCCAGTCATCTGGTGGGAATCACAAAGCCCATGGCTAGGAGAGCCAGAGCAAGTACTTCCCTGCACCACAGATATCCTGCTTGGTAAAATAGATGGTCAGCAAAAAAGGGGAAGGCTCTCGGTGAGCTGGATTGACACAGTGGCTGCAACATTGAGCTCAAACATAGCAACAGTTGTGAGGATGGTGCAGGACTGGGCAGTGTTTCATTCTCTTGTACACACAGGGTCACCATGAGTCAGAGTCAACTAATTTGAGGAATTGAAAAAAAAAAGTACCAAGGAGAAAGTAAGAATAATCCTTATTCTAACAACCCAGAAATAACTATTTCTACCATTATAGTATAATTCCTTAGAGTGTCTCTTGTTTTTTTCTAGGTATAGCATGTATTTTTAGTTTCTTGTACTGGGTAGTTAAGAAATCAGTTGCTCCAAGAGGCTGTTAGTTGCCTGACATCACAGTAGAAGCTCTCAGCATGCCAAAGAGGTGAAACCCATGTGAAACTGTTCTTACAGATCAGTAAGTAAGCACAAGTAAGTTGTGCTTATCTTGCTTAACGAATAATCCACCCTTGGGTGAAGGCAGGGTCAGGAGGAGAGACCTGGAGTGAGCCTCGTTTGGAAGCAAAGCTCTGACTGCAGAGCCAGAGTCAATGTGGGCAACTGTTTGAAACAGTGCTGTCCTTAGGCATAAGAGTGTGATCTGAGTTTGGGCCTGAGCTGTGGGAGGGCACAGAGGTTTTCTGGGCAGGCAAGTGGGTATCTGCCTCTCATTGTAATTCTGGGCACATCAGAAGGTTTTGGCGGCCAGAGCAGGACCAGCCCCCCTCCTCCGCTCTGGGACTAGGACTTAGTCACTTGTCCTCCCTCCCTCTCAGCAACTTTTCTCTCTTTCCTTTCCCTTTATCAGGCTCCTTTCTTTCTTTATTTTTTTTAAATTCCAATTGATTGAAGTGATTCAAAATTTTAAAAATACAAGAAAGTCTCCCTCCTTGTCCCCAGGCTCCAGTTCCCTTCCCCAGAGGCAATTGATTTTATCAACTGCATATGTGTAGCTTTACAGATACCTTAATACAAGTACATGCATGTGCATGCATGTTTGTGTTTGTGTGTGTGTGTGTGTGTGTGTGTGTGAATAAGTAGCCTGGGTGGTAGAAGCAGTTTGTGACTGGCTGCTAACGTGAAGGTTAGAGGTTTGAACCATTATATTATACCATTATACCAGAAGCTCCTTGTTAGAAAGTCCTGGGAAACTGCTTCTGTAAAGATCACAGGCAGGAACACCCTATAGAGCAATAGTATTCTGTAACACATGGGGTCACCATGAGTCAGAAATGACTTAACAGCAATGGGTGTTTTTTTGGTTTTGTTTTGTTTTTCTTTTTTAAAATATATATATGGCAGCGTAGTGCCCAAGGCACTTGACTGCTAACCAGAAAGCTCGTGGTTCAAACCCACCCGCCACTTAGTGGGAGGAAGACTGAGAAATCTACTTCTGTAGTGATACTACCTCGGAAACCCAAGGAGGGGTCACTATGAGTCAGATCTGACTCAACGGCAGTGAGTTTTGAGTTTTTAAAAATACAAATGGTAGCATACTGTTCATGCTGTTCTAGTCCTCATTTTTAAATTGTTCTTATTAAATATCGTTGTTGTTGTATGCTGTTCAGTCAGACCTGACTCATAGTGACCCCTCCTTGGGTTGCCGAGGCAGTATCATTATGGAAGTAGATTGCCCAAACTTTCTTCCTAGGAGTGGCTGGTGGGTTTGATCCGCCAGCCTTCTGGTTAGCAGTCAAGTGCCTTAGGCACTATGCTACCAGAGCTCCTATTAAATATTGAGTAGATACTAAAATACCAGTACCAGTTGCTGTCAAATTGATTACAACTCATGGCGACTTCATGTATATCAGAGCAGAGCTATGCTCCATAGACTTTTCAATGGCTGATTTTTTGGAAGCAGACCACCAAGTCTTTCTTCTGAGGCACCTCTGATGGGCTTGAACTTCCAGTCTTTCCATTTGCAGCTGAGCACCCTAACCATTTGCACCACCCATGGACTCTACATACAAAAATACCAAACATAAACCAAACCCACTGCCAAGGAAGTAGAACTGCCCCATAGGACTTCCAAGGCTGTAATTTTTTTTTTTAAACAGACTGCCACATCTTTTTCCAGTGGAGTGGCTGGTGAATTTGAACCAACAGCATTTCAGTTAGCAGCCAAGAGCTTTAACCACTGTGCCACTAGGGTTCCTTGATACAAAAATCAAAAAAACAAACTAAACACTGCCGTCAAGTTGGATCCAACTCATGGCGACCCCTCCTTGGGTTTCTGAGATGGTATCACTACAGAAGTACATTGACCAACCTTCCTTCCAAGGAGTGGCTGGTGTGTTTGAATTGCTAGCCTTTTGGTTAGAGGTCAAATGCCTTAGGCACTATGCCACCAGAGCTGATTGATACAAAAATAGTATTTATAAAATATACATAAATTAAAAAGCAAAAACCCATGATATAATGAACCAAGAACCTACCACTTGATCAGTTTAAGAAACTGAAAGAAAAGAAAAAAACACTGTCATTGAGTCTATTCTGACTCATAGAAACCCCATTGGGTTTCCAAGGCTGTAAATCTTTACAAAATTAGATTGCCTTATCTTCCTCCCACAGAGCAGCTGGTGGATTTGAACCACCAGCCTTCTGATTAGCAGCCAAATGCCTTACCTACTACATCACCAGAGCTCTTTGCCCAGTTTTTAAAAGAAGAGCTTTTAAAATCCTATGCATGCCCTTCTCCAGTCCCACTTCCTCCTGCCCCAAACACTATCCTGAATTTTATGCTTATCGTCCCCTTGTTTTTCCTGCCACATGTTTATATCACAGTGTTGTTGTTGTTAGGGGCTGTGGAGTTGATTCAGACTCATAGTGACCCCACGAGACAGAGTAGAACTAGCCCATAGGGTTTTCTAGGCTGTAATCTTTATGGATGTAGATTACAAGGTCTTTCTCCCATGGAGTCACTGGGTAGGTCCAAACTGCGAACCTTTTGGTTAGCAACCAAGTGGTCAACAATTGTGCTACCAAGGCTCCCTTTATATCACTATATAATACATGCATTGTTTGGTTTCTCACCTTTCTGGATTTTGGCAAGAAGGAAGTGCTTTGCATGTGGTGTTTTGCAACTTGCTTTGACCCCACAGAAGGTTATGGTTTTGAGATTCAACCATGCTGATATGGGGCAGTAGTTCATTATTTTCATTCTTGCGTGGAATTCCACTGAATGGAGATACCACAATTAATATTTTATTGTACTATTTAAAGACATTTGGGTTGGTTTCAAGTTTTGGCTTCTAGGAATAGTGCAAGCGTGAATGTCTTAAGCCTGGTGCACAGTGCACAGTGGTAATGGTGGTAAACCCAAAACCCACTACCATCAAGTCAGATCCGACTCATAGCAACCCCTCTTGGGTTTTGGAAGTAGATTGCCCACCTTCCTTCCAAGGAATGGCTGGTGGGTTTGAACTGCCAGCCTTCTGGTTAGCAATCAAATGCCTTGGGCACTATGCCACCAGAGCTCCTGGTGATGGTGGTAGGAGGTAAGAATTTCTCTAGGGCACCTGCAGGTCCTTTCCCATCACTTTACACACGCACCAGCAATGCTTGAGAATTCCTTTTGCACCACTTCCTCAACACCACTTGGAATTACCAGTGTTGAAATTGTCTGGACTGATAACGTGTGAAATCAGAACACATTGTGGCTTTAATGACCACTTCCCTGATTATGCCCACTGCAGTTTTCATTTAAAATATGTCTTGGCTATTGTTCCATTTTGAGAGCAGTGAGGACTTCCTCCTCCTCTGTGGGCTGGAGAGTGTTCCATCATAGAAAAATCTCCTGATGTATTTAACTAGTTCTTTGTTGATGGACATTGAGCTGTCCCCAATCTTTTACTACATCAGTTCAGCAAAGAGTGACTTTATATATAGATTGTTATTGTTGTTAGGTACCCTCAAATTGATTCTGGTTCATAACAATCCCTTATGTAACAGAGTAGAACTGCCCCCAGAGAGTTTTCTCACTGTAATCTTTACAAAAGCAGATATCCAGATCTTTCTTCAGCAGAGTTGCTGGATAGGTTTGAATCACCAACCTTTGCATTAGCAGCCTGGCACTTCACTGTTGCACCACCAGGATTCCGTGTTGTATATAGACAATAAAGTGCATATGCATATGGGGGAGTGTATATGGCGGTTCCTTACACAGGAGCCTCCTGAGACACCTAGATGAAACCAGAAGGTGGGTTTTACTCTCTTCTGGCCCTATTCCTGATGATTTCCAGCTAATTCCCTTAATTCCCCAGGTTCCCCCAAGTGAGAACCTTACTGCCTTGCCCTCAGCTGGGCCCCCTGTCCTGTCTTCATCACCCCAACTTTTCTCTCAAACCCCATCTTCCAGATGATGTTCATCTTCCACTCTCCCCCTACCAGAACCAACCTGTTCACCCTAGATCACCATCCCCGCCTCCACAAAGACTTCTCAGACTTGTCCCTACTCTTCTTATGAAAGTCCCCATCTCAATAATTCAAATTAGTATTCACTGAAGGGCTGGGTTTTGAAGGAGAGAAAAAAGATAATGACTACCACTGCAAGAGAGACAACATATAACCAAAAAGAACCAGATAGAGGTAGGCTCTATTAGCTGTGCTGTCTTGGGCAAATCCTCTGACATCCCTGAGCCTCAATTTCTTCCCCTATAATATGGGGACAATGGCACTTCACTAGGGTTTAAAGGGGATTTTTAAAAAAAGAAAGAAACACCATTGCTGCCAAGTCAATTCCAACTCACAGTGATCCTACAGAACAGAGTGAAACCACACCATGGAGTTTCCAAGGCTGTAATCTTTATGGAGCTCTGGTGGCCCAGTGCCTAAGGCACTCAATTACTAACCAGAGGGTTGGTGATTCAAACCCACCAGCCACTTCATGAAAGGAAGATAGGGCAATCTATTTCCGTAAAGATTAACCACCTCAGAAACCTAATGGGGGTTGCTATGAGTCAGAACCGACTGAGTTTGGTTTGGTTTTTGATTAATCTTTCTGGAAGCACATTGCCACATCTTTCTCCCACAGAGCAGCCAGTAGGCTTGAATTGCCAAACTTTCAGTAGGCAGCCAAGCACTTTAACCAATGCACCATGGGTCTCCTTGAGGGGAATTAGGGCCAATGTTTATGTCACCCCACATTCATGCATCTGCAAGTCATAGCTTTTGTTGTTATTAGGTATAATTATAATTCAAAGAAGCCCAGTGATAATGCTATGACAGACTCAAAATAGGGCTGAAAATGCCCCGAGGAGGGGAAGGGACCCTCTTCACATTGAGAGAGGCTTCCTGGTAGAGGAGATAGGCATCATTTAGCAAGTGGGAAAATGTGCCTGAATATGTGGGGGGTGGGGAGATGCTTGAAGGAGAGACCAGTGATGTCAGAAGCATGGAGGGCGAAGATGAGGTTTGGACATGCTTGAGGATTGGTGAGTAATTTGAGGAGACATATGAAGTATAAAGGGCACAAGACTTAGAGCTGAAGATGTGACTAGGGCTCTATCTTGGAGGCCTAGAGTGGGCGAAGTGAGGTCTTAGGATGGGCCCAGGAATCTGCATTGCACCAGCAATTCAGATGCACACTTGTGTTTGAGGGGGCTGTTTTCATCTGAAGGAGCTCTGGTGGCATTGTGGTTAGAGCATTAGGCTGCTCTATATGCTATAAGAGCATTAAATGCTATATAACATTCAATATATAGCATTCAATGCTATGTTGTTGTTGCTTTGTGCCGTCGAGTCGGACTTGACTCATAGGGACCCCTCCTTGAGTTTCTGGGCAGTATCACTACAGAAATAGATTGCCCTATCTTCCTTCTGAGGAGTGGCTGGTGGGTTTGAACCACCAGCCTTCTGGTTAGCAGTCAAGTGCCTTAGGCACTACGCTACCAGAGCTCCCATTCAATGCTATAAGAGCATTGAATCCACCAGCTAGCTGCTCCATAGGAGAAAGAAAAATGAGGCAGTCTGCTTCCGTAAAGAGTTACAGTCTTGGAAACCCTATGGGGCAGTTCTACTCTGTCCTATAGGGTCACTATGAGTTGGAATTGACTCGATTAGCAGTGGGGTTGGTTTTGGTTTGGTTTTCATCTAAGGAAGGAGGAATTAGATGGCAGGCCCAGGACCAAGAAGTGGGTGTGGGGTTCTGTGGGCTAGCTTCATTACCAGAGAGCCCAAAGGCTAGTCCTCAGCATTTTATCTCTGAGAAGAAGCACTGGTGGGCAGGTACCGTATTTCACTCGGAAGCCCCACCCCCTGGCATCTGCTTTACTGGTATTCTACAAGCTGCAGGGAGAAAGCCCTGCATGAAAAGAAAAGATGAACTGTATGTGCCCTTCAGGACTTTTGGGCAATGATCTGGTTAAACAGTTAAAGCAAGCATTTTTGAGCACGACTATTGAAGCCCTGGTAGCGTAGTGCCTAAGACATTTGACTGCTAACCAGAAGGCTGGAGGTTCAAACCCACCAGCCACTTCTCGGAAGGACTGGTTGGGCAATCTACTTCTGTAGTGATACCGCGTCGGAAACCCAAGGAGGGGTTGCTTTGAGTCGGATCCAACTCAACAGCAGTGCGTTTAGTTTTTTTTTTCTTTTGGTTGGAGCCCTGTTGGTGCAATAATTAAGCCCTTGGCTTCTAACCAGAAGTTTGGTGGTACAAACACACCCAGCAACTCCATGGGAGAAAGACCTAGTGATCTACTTTCATAAAGATTACAGCCAAGATAACCCTATGGGTCAGTTCCACTCTGTTACATGGGGTCACTATGAGTCAGATTGACTCCATGGCACCTAACAACAACATTGTGCTAAGTACCTTAACAACAACCTTAGTCCAGGTGGGTCAGAGGTATTATCATAACCCTTCAATGCAGAAACTAAGCCTTAGAGAGGTTGAGTGTCTTGGGCAAGACCACACAGCTATGAAATGGCAGAGCTGGAATTCATGCTCAGGTCTGTCTGATTCCACAGCACACACGTAGCTTGTGTCCGTCTGTCTCAATCCCCACCTCCCTCTGCCACCTCCGCCTTTCTCATAGCTATTACATTTACATGGTGTAAAAATCAAAAGGTACAAAGGATAAACAGTGATTTTCCTCCTTCTACTTAGAGGCAATCAGTGTTACTAGTTTCTAATCATTAGTTTTAGAATATTCTTTGCATATATAAATAAAAAGCAAATAGGTAATCTCCCCTGCTTTTTTGGACAGAAAACGGTAGCATTGAATGCCTACTGTTTTGCACTCAGTTGTTTTCTTTTTCACTTAGTACCTCTGAGAAGTCTTTCCACATCAGTGCACAAAGGATATTTCCATATTCTGTTTCACAGCCTGTATACACAACTTGAGCCCTGTTTGGTGATTTTTTAGGGTGCTTCTGACTTTCTGCAGTTAAGACTCTTATACAGTGAACACCCTTGACTTCAGGTCATTTTGCATAAACAGACACATCTGTAGGAAAATGCTCTAGAAGAGGAGTTGCCCAGCACACTCGTGCCATTCATTATTTTCTCTCCAAACCTGCTCACAGACTTAACTGTCAAAATATTTCTTCCTTTTATAATCTGAGGAGCTCTGGTGGCGTAGTACCTAAGGCATTAGACTGCTAACCAGAAAGCTGGTGGTTCAAACCCACCAGCCACTCCTAGGAAGGATGCCCAGGCAATCTACTTCTGTAATGATACAGCCTCAGAAACCCATAAGTCAGATCTGTCTCGATGGCAGGGTGTTTGTTTTGTTTGTTTTTATAATTATAATTTTATAATCTGCCTCCCCTAGCACTAGCCTCAGACGGCAGGCACTTTTTCCCACAGATTGACTATCTGGGAACACATTCTGTCTTCTGGGCAGTTCTCCCAGAAGAGGGCAGGCCAGATTCCCCTCTGTGCCCAGCACACAGCAGGTGGGCAAACACTCTTGTGTGCTCCCTACACTTTCCCAGTGAGGCATGTTTACCTTCAGAGAACATTTCCTCATCTGGCCCTGTGTGGGCCTGGCAGAAATGATCCATCCCATCGTGCAGGTGGCCAAGCTGAGGCTCAGAGACCTCTTGACTTGCCTTGGGCTGTATTTACATCAGAGGCTGAGAAACCAGAACTCAGGGCTCTGACTCCTAATTTGGTTCCCCCTGGGCCACACTGCCTCCCAGAAGCCATTAAAGTGCAATTAACCAAGGGATAATTGACCATTGACTTTACACTTCTGGCTGCTACTTCGTGAACAGAAATATCAACAGCATAGGACCTTGGAACAGAGGCCTGTCTAACGTATGACAGGTATGGCATGTGCCCTGGGTGCCAATGTGCACTTTCTAATAACCTGGTATGGCCCAACGTCCTTCCTCAAGCTCAGTAGACACAGAACCCTAGTGAAAGGGTGCAGAGGGGGGCACTTATGGGGGTACTTTCCCCCAGGCACTAGTCCAAGGGGGTGCCTGAGGAGGTGCAGAAGGGCAATCCGAAGTGCCACAAATATGAAAAATGCCTGACTAGGCAGCTAGACAAGAGCAGGGAAGGTGTTTTGGGGCTGAGGAAACATCCCTATCAATGTCCATTCATCTTGAAATGGGAGGGGCCCAATTTAGACATTGTCCCTGGATTTCCTTACCCTCACTACGCCCCTTGGGAGGACAATTTCAGTGCTTGCTATATGTACTATTTTCCATAGATATGCCTCTGCCTTCCAAGGCTGCTTTATATTTGCTTGTTTGTTTGTTGGGAGCTCTGGTGGCATAGTGCCTAAGGCATTTGACTGCTAACCAGAAGGCTGGCGGTTCAAACCCACCAGCCACTCCTCAGAAGGAAGGTTGGGCAATCTACTTCCATAGTGATACTGCCTTGGAAACCCAAGGAGGGGTCACTATGAGTCGGGTCCGACTTGATGGCAAACACAACAACAACAAATGAGTCCACACAACACTCCAGGCAGCCCTGTCTGCACCTATTAGCTCATCTGCTTCTCAGACACTGAAGGCGGAAGTGCTACTGTTATCCCCATCTCACAGATGAAGTTAAATGAAGAGTAAGGGGGCAGAGCTGAAATTTAAATGCAGGTAGAGCCCGTGTTCTTAATTTCTGTATTCCACTGCCTGTCAACGAATGCCATTCAATATACTAATAACTTATTAACATTACAGTATTATTTCAAGCTTCTGTTGAGGTGGTGGCTATCTGCTTGGCTACTTAGTGGCTACCATTAGTTCAGTGACCAAAAAAAAAAAAAAAACTTCCCACTAGCTTAGAATTGCTTCTAATAGTGATAGTGCAAATGGAGCAGCTACATCTCTTTGGCTCAGCTTCGAAACAAGATATTCTCAGGTACTTCTGAGTCTTTTCAAACTCAGGCTTGCTTTTTACGACATAAACAGTTGTCTCGGCTTTGGTCTTCCTTTCTGAAATTCTTATTGGAAAAACAATGGGGATTTTCCCCAAGTATAAAATTAAACTGCACTATTAAATATGTCTTTACAAACTCTACAGCTCCTTCCCTGACTCTGGGACAGCCCCTACACTCAGTGCAGTCACTGCTTCAACATTCCCCAAGGAAGTTAGCCAGCCCCTCACTGTCCTCTTTCCAACTCCCTCCTGCCACCATGCTTGGTGATTTCAGCATCCACTTACAGAATCCAAATCCTCCTGAGGCTCTGGCCTCCCAGTTCCTTGACTTCCTCTCCCCCAAGGGTCTTTTCTTCCTTACCTCACCACTCAGTCCCCCTATCGTGCCCTAAACAAAAACAAAAACAAAAGCCTATTGACGTCAAGTTGATTCCAGTCCCATGCGTCGCAGAGTAGAACTGTGCTCCATGGGGTTTTCTTGGCTGTAACCATCATGGTAGCAGATCACCAGGTCTTTTTCTGTGGCACTGCTGGCTGGGTTCAAAGTGCTGATCTTTAGGTTAGTAGTCAAGTGCAAACCACCCAGTGACCTTGATCAAGTCTTAACCAAACCAAACCAAGTCATCATCAAGTCAACTCCAGAGGAGCTCTGGTGGCAAAATGCCTAAGGCATTTGGCTACTAACCAAAAGGATGGTGGTTCAAACCCACCAGCCACTCCATGGAAGGAAGACAGAGCAATCTACTTCTGTAAACCCAATGGGGGTGGCTATGAGTTGGAATTGACTTGATGGCAGTGTTTTGTTTTGTTTGTTCGTTTTCTATAGGACAGACAGAACTGCCCCACAGGGTTTTCAAGGCTGTAATCTTTATGGAAGCCTTTTGCCATATCTTTCTCCCATGGAGTGGCTAATCATGAGTCAGAATCAGCTTGACAATAGGTTTTGGGTTTTGTTGTTGTTGTTGTTGTTAATCTTTACAGAAGCAGACCTCCAGGTCTTTCATCTGAGGAGTGGCTGGGTGGGTTTGAACTGCTAACCTTTCAGTTAGTAGTCCAGTGCTTAACCATTGTGCCATATTAGCTACCTATAAAATTTGATCTAAGATATACTAGGAAAGGCCTGCCCAAATTATTATCATCTTCTCTATCCATCCAAACCCAAAGCCCGCTATTCTTGAAGTCCTGTCTTCTCCATAAAGCTGTCCCTGACCCCTCAGTATACCACTCTGTGTTGGTTACCTAGTTGCCACTCTAACAGAAGACAAATGGGATGCTGAAACAAACAGGAGTTTATTCTCTTACAGTTTTGGAGGGTTTAAGTCAGAGTTCAACGTGCCAGGCTCTAGGGGCTGGGTGAAAGCCCCTTAACCTTGGAGCTTTAGCTCTGCCTCCTGCTCCCAGCCCAATGAAGCTGGAGGCTTTTCTTCACTCAGACAGCTGCTGGCTGCTGAGGCTGACAAGCCCAAGGTTGACAAGTAAAAAAGCACAGTCCCAATGTTACCAAACAACATGTCAGGCTACTAGTTTCAAGTCCATTGAAAGTCCCAAGGTTAGCAGAGCATGGCAGGATGGTGAACAACGACTTGGCTTACATGCAGGGTTCAAGCATACCAAAAGGCTAGAGACCAATCCCAGAACTTCTCCTTATATATGGGAAACTGACCACATCCCTAAAGCAGCTACTCAGCTGCTCACAGCAGATTCCACCATAGAGCTGATTGCCACCCATTTCATCATAGGGAATAACTACCACCAGCTGCCCAGCCACTCAACAAGGCTCAGCCAAGTTGACAACAACCTTAACTACCACACACTCCTTCTCACACACATTGGTCTTTGGCATAGGCAGCCTTGTACAGTTGGTTTTCTTAGGTACTTGTCTTTTCATCTAGGCCCCTTGACATCAGTGACTATGTTTTTAGACTTCTTTTGTTCTACACAACACCCAGCTCAATCCCTATACCCAATCCCAATTGATTCTGCTTTCTAGCTTTCCTCAGATCTATGCTTTCATTCATGTTATTAGTCACATTTGGTTAAATTATGCTGCAGTAACAAACAACCTTCACATTTTAGTAGCTTAGAGTAACGATTTATTTTCTTCCATTGTACTATCTAGACTACCAGTGGCCACAGCAGCAGTGGAGAAGATAGAATACAGAAATTGTTCACTAACTCTTAAATATTTCTGCCTGACATTTACATCTATCAGCTGCTCATATTTTATTGGCTGGAGCAAGTCATATGATCATACCTAATTTTAAAAGGACATGGAAATGCAATCATCCTTTATGTCTTCTGAGTAGCAGCAGTAAAAGTTACCACATTCAACAAGTGTTAACTGAGCATCACTATATTTTAGTCCAGATACTGGAGAGGTATTGATAAGCAAAACAGAGTATCTGTTTTCAAAGCATTTACAGCCTAGAAAGGAGTTCTGATGGTCCCATGGCTAAGTGCTTCACTGCTAACTAAAAGGTTGGTAGTTCATATCCACTCAGCAGCTCCAAGAAAATAATTTTACAACCTGCTTCTGTAAAGATTACAGCCAAGAAAAGAACTGAAGAAAAAATTCAAGCTTCAAGCTTGCAATATTGAAGAATTCTATGGGCAAAATATTGAATGACACAGGAAGTATCAAAAGAAGATGGAAGGAATACAGAGTCACTGTACCAAAAAGAATTGGTCAACATTCAACCATTTCAGAAGGTAGCATATGATCAAGAACCAAGTGTATTTAAGGAAGAAGTCCAAGCTGCACTGAAGACACTGGTGAAAAATGAGGCTTCTGGAATTGATCGAATATCAATTGAGATGTATCAGGAAGTGGATGCAATGCTGGAAATGATCCCTTGTCTATGCTGAGAAATTGGGAAGACTTGGCCAACCCACTGGAAGAGTTCCATATTTGTGCCCATTCCAAAGAACAGTGATCCAAAAGAATGAGGAAGTTGTCAAACAATATCATTAATATCACATGCAAGTAAAATTTTGCTGAAGATAATTAAAAAATGGTTACAGCAATGTATTGAAAGGGAACTGCCAGAAATTCAAGCTAGATTCAGAAGAGGACATGGGACAAAGGATATCATTGCTAGTGTCAGATGGATGTTGGCTAAAAGACGAGAATATCAGAAAGATGTTTATCTGTTTTATTGACTATGAAAAAGCATTTGACTGAACCAGTGGAATTTGACTGTGTGGATCATAAAAAATTATAGATAACATTTCAAAGAATGGGAATTCCACAACACTTACTTGTGCTTATGCAGAAGCTGTACATAGACCAAGAGGCAGTCATTCAAACAGAACAAGGAGATACTGTGTGGTTAAAAATCAGGAAAGGTGTACATCATGATTGTATATTTTTACTATACTTGTTCAATCTGTATACTGAGCAAAAAAATCTGAGATGCTGGACTATATGAAGAAGAATGTGGAATCAGGATTGGAGGAAGACTCTTTAACAACCTGCTATATGCAGATGACATGACTTAAAGCACTTACTGATGAAGATCAAAGACTACAGTCTTTAGTATCGATTACACCTTCAACATAAAGAAAACAAAAATCCTCACAACTGGACCAATAAGTAACACCGTTGCCAAGGATTTCATTTTACTTGGATCCACAATCCATGCCTGTGAAACAGCAGCCAAGATATCAAACGGTGTATTGCACTGGCCAAATGTGCTCCAAAAGGTCTCTTTAAAGTGCCAAAAAGCAAAGATGTCACCTTGAAGACTAAGGTGCACCTGATGCAAGCCATGGTATTTTTAAATTGCCTCATATGCATGCAAAAACTGTACAATGAAAAAGGAAGACTGAAGAAGAATTGATACATTGGATGATGATATTGGCGAAGAATATTGAATATACCATGGACTACCAGAAGAACAAACCTGTCTGGGAAGAAGTGCAACCAGAATGCTCTTTAGAAGGGAGGCTGATGAGCAGTCCTCTCACCTAGTTTGGACGTGTTATCAGAAGGGACAGCCCCTGGAGAAGGACATCATGCTTGCTCAAGTAGAGGGTCCACAAAAAGAGGAAGACCATCAATGAGATGGATTGACACAGTAGCTGCAACAATGTATTTAAGCATAGCAATAATTGTGAGGATGATGTAGGACCAGGTAATGTTTAATTCTGTCACTTACAGGGTCACTATGAGTCAGAACCAATTTTCATAGGGTTATTGCTTTACAAGTTGTCCATACCCAAGCCCTGGTGATCTTCTCCTCTAAGACCTTCAGTGGTTCCTTGGAAATAGTTAAACACATTTCTTAAAAGAAAAAAATTATTGAGAAGATTATGTTAAAATAACAATAAGGAATATTTTAAAAAGGAAAGATACCCATAATCCTATGACATGATGGTTTTCATTTTACAATCCATGTCCACATAATCACATTTTTATGTACTATATTTCCTTGATTCTAAAATATGATCAATTTTTTAAAACTTGACATTCATTTAGAAAAAGCTTTAAAGGAAAGTAACAAGAAATGCAAGAACCTTTTAAACATCCCCATTGATTGCTCTGGTGGTGTAGTGCCTAAGGCATCTGGTTAGCAAACCAGAAGCCTGGCAGTTCAAATCCACCAGCCACTCCTTGGAAGAAAGGTTAGATAACCTACTTCTATAGAGATATCCCTGTTGTTGTTGTTAAGTGCCGTCGAGTCGGCCCCGACTCATAGCGACCCCTCTTTGGGTTTCCGAGGCAGTTATCACTACGGAAGTAGGATTGCCCAACCTTCCTTCCGAGGAGTGGCTGGTGGGTTTGAACCGCCAGCCGTCTGGTTAGCAGGCAAGTGTCTTAACCACTATGCTACCAGAGCTCCCAGAGATATCCCTAGGAAATCCAAACGTGTTGCTACGAGTAGTATCCAACTCAACGGCAGTGATTTTGATTTGGTTTCTGGTATTGATTGCAAGATATAGCTCAATTTCAGAAACCTTAAAATGTGGGGAAAACAATATGTCCTTTGGAATTGAGAAATATAATAAAAACAGATATATAATAAAAATATAATAAAAACAGATATGTTTATCTGTTTTACATATAAACCAGAAGGAGTCCGTGGGTTGTGCAAATGGTTAACATGCTTGACTGCTGACCAAAAGGGTGGAAGTTCAAGGCTATCCAGACAAACCTTGGGAGAGAGCCCTGGGAACTTACTTCTGAAGGATCACAGGTATGAAAAACCCATGTGGAGCACAAGGCTACTCTGGCGCATGTGGGATTGCCATGAACTGGAGTCCACACAACAGCAACTGGTTTGGTTTTGGGATGTATGTACCAGAAAGCATTTTAAACTATTAATTTTTGAATTGGAAATACTTTCCCATGATTGGACGTTCAGAAGGTATAAGTGTTGTAATGACATGTCTCCCTACTATCCATCTCTCAGTGCCCTCCCTAGAGGCCACCAGTGTTTTCAGTCTCTCGTGTATCATTCAGAGTTATCTTTTTCTAATACATGCAAGCAAATCTTATCTTCTTGCTCCCCCCTCTTTTTTTAACACAAATATTAGCACTTTTCTTAAAAAAATATATATGAAGACAGATCCACATCATGCCCAGACCATTTTGATTTCTTCTTTTCCTAAGATGACATCACAAGCATTTCTCTATCTTCCTTTATAATCATTATCATCATCCTTTTTAATAATTGTTCTGTTTTGTGGGGTGACTGGACCACAATTTCATAACAACTCTCTGTTGTTGAACATTTAGGTTGTTCCCAATGTTTTGCTATTGCAAATGATATTACAATGACCATTAACTTATTCAACAAATATTTATTTGACAACCATAGACTGAGACTCTCCTATGTACCAAGATGTCTTCCTCTAAGGGAATTACAGTCTCACAGCGGGACCAGCCGTGGAAATAAATATCAGCACGGAAGTGTTCCTATTCCCCAAAGGAGCCTCTGAGTACAGTCTGAGCTCCCACATGGGGAAAAGAGAACAGTGTCAGTGGCTCTGTCTGTGTGCGCTGCCCTGTGTAAATTAACGTGTCAGGTTACAGTGTATTCATCAGGTTTGAGAGTTTTAGTTCATTTGCATCCTCGTCAGAGACAGATCCAATCACCATGTGCTGACCACATCACTTGTCCACGACAGTCAGGGCCAGGCCTAACTGTGGTGAATTTATAAACCGAAAACCAGTTGCCCTCAAGTAGATCCTGGATCATGGTCACCCTATGTGTGTAAGAGCAGAACTGTGTTCCACAGGGTTTTCTATGGCTGGTTTTTCAGAAGGAGATTGATCAGCAGGCCCTTCTTCTGAAGTGCCCCGGGGTCAATTCAAATTTCCAAACTTTTGGTTAGTAGTGAGCTCATTAATTGCTTGTATTACCCTTTTGTTTGTTTATTGTTGTAGTTGACTCTACTCCAACTCAGAGATCCCATGTGACAGAGTAGAAATGCTCCCATAGGGTGTTTGAAGACTAATCTTCACAGAAGCAGACTGCCAACAGAACCTCTGGGTAGGTTTGATCTGCCAACCTTTCAGTTTGCAGCCAGATATGCTTAACCATTATGCCACTGCTGTTTTTGCATCACTCCCCAAACCAAACCAAACTCACTGCTGTCGAGTCGTTACAACTCATAGCGACCCTTCCTTGGGTTTCCAAGGCGGGATCTCCATGGAAGTAGATCGCTCAGTCTTCCTTCTGAGGAGTGGTTAGTGGGTTTGAACCACCAGCCTTCTGGTTAGCAGTCAAATACCTTAGTCAAATGCCTTAGACAGTACCAAATGCTCTGGCACTACCACCAGAGCTCCAGTGCTCTGAATTTACAAATGGCAAAGAAATACAGAATAACACCAGTTAACACTTCCTGAGCACTTTCTCTGTGCCAGGAGAACCCTCTATGAGGTAACTATTTATTATCTCCCCATTTTATAGATGAGAAAACTAAGGCACAGAGATGTTCAATAACTTGCCACCCAATTTGTTTTCCTTCATACATTTCTACAGGGGCAAACTGGTTCCTTGGCACACTGTAAATTATCATTTATTGGATGAGCATTGTTGGATTAAGAGTTGTTTGTTTTTCCTCTTGGGAGAATTGCATAGAAAAAGACAACTTGAAGTTGAGGCTCTCCTTGTGTGTTGGGAGACAGAGTATAGAGTGTCTTCCTGCCCTACAACCAGACTCTGGGGCCTAAATGTGGCCTTATATACCTCAGAACTCACAGATACTTGGCCTTGGGGCTGCAGGGAGCTAAGCAGATCCCCTCAGCTCAGACCAGGCTTCATCCTTCAGTGTCACCCCCCAGCTTCACCCTTACCCAAACGCCCCTCCCCAGCCCACAAACAACAGCCTCAAATCTCATCAACCTACATGTTGCTGGTTGTGCTGCCCTTTATGCCTTCAGGCCCAGCTATAGAACACAAGTAACGAAACTGTCTCAGTGATGTCCAGTCTCCTGCCTCCTTCCTAATAATTCAATTTCTTCTTAGCTATTGGAATAAAAGGCCTTCTTCACCTCAGAATATTTCAAATGCCAAGATAAATAGCAACTTACAGAAAATGGAACTATCCACAGTGATTCTTCTTTTGTATTGTAATAGAACTAACAATGAAAATGGCACAAAAGACTGAAAATGAAAAATGAATCTCCTTCCCACCCTCAAGCACCAGTCTTACTTTTCAGAAGTAAAAACTCTGAACAGTTTTATTTCTGAAATTTTACATGCACACACACAGAGATACAAGTATATATTTCCCCTTTTAGACATAAATGGTAGTGTACTATATGTTGGAGGTCTGGTAGTGTAGTACCTAAGACTGCTAACCAGAAGGTTGGTGGTTCAAACCCACCAGCCACTCCATGGAAGGAAGACAAGGCAATCTACTGCAGAAAGATTTACTGCCTCCAAAACCCAATGTGGGTTGCTATTAGTTGAAATTGACTTGATGGCAATTTTTTTTTTTTAATACTATATATTATGAACTGAATTGTGTGCCCCCAAAATATGCATTGGAATCTTATCTTCTATAATCTGTGGATGTAATGCTATTTGGGAATAGAGTTTTCTTTGTTACATTAACAAGGCCATACTAGAGTAGGGTGGGTCCTAAACCAATTCACTTTTAAGATACAAGAAGTGTGTATTAGACACAGAGAAGGAAGCACAAACAGAAGGGAAGATACATGCCATGTGAAGATCACCAATAACCAAGGAACGCCGGCTTTCCAGAAACTGAGAGAGCTCTTCCCCCAGAGATGACAGAGAGAAAGACAGGCCTCCTTTAGAGCTAGCACCCTGAATTAGCAGTTCTAGCCCCTAAACTGTGACAAAACAAATTTCTGTTCTTTAAAGCCACCCACTTGTGGTATTTCTGTTACAGCAGCACTAGAGAACTGATACACTGCATTTGCTGTTTGAATTCTTGTTTGGTTGTCCTACTTCCCAGTATGTCTCAGAGGACTTTCCAAATAAGCACACTCAGATCTTCTTTATTCTTTCCAATGGCTGCAGAGTTCCATTACGTGGCTATAACACAACTCATTTAACTAGTGTTTTGGTTACCTACTACCACTGTGACAGAAATGCACCACAAATGGGGTGGCTTGAACAAACAGGAGTTTATTCTCTTACAGTTTGGGAGGCTAGAAGTTCAAGTTCAAAGTGCCAGGCTCTAGGGGTTGTGTGAAAGCCCCCCGACCTTGGGCTTCAGCTCTGCCTCTTGCTCCCGGCCCACTGAAGCTAGAGGCATCTCTTCACTCAGGCTGCTGAGGCTGCCAAGCCCAAGGTCGACAGATAAAATGGCACAATCCCGATGTTACCAAATCACATAGCAGGCCATTAATTCAAGCCCATTGAAAGTCCCAAGGTCGGCAGAGAATGGCAGGCTGCTGAACAATGACACAGCTACATACAGGGTCCAAGCATGCCGTAAACTAGAGCCCATTCCCAAGCTGCTGCTTATATATGGGAAGCAGACCACATACCCAAAGGCAGCTGCTCACAGTAGATTGCACCATGGAGTTGTTTACCAGTCTCATCATCCCCATACTACATCCAGCTGCCCAGCCACTCAACCAGGCCTAGCCAAGTTGACACACAAATTTAATTACCACAACTGCTCCCCATAGATGGCTATTTAGATTGTGTCTAGATTTTTGCTACTGCAATGGTGCTATATTTCACAACCTTATGCATATATTTTTGGAGACTCCCTATGAGTATTTCTGCAGGATAAATTCCTGAAAGTATTTTAAAAAAACAAAAAACTAGTTGCTACAAGTCGACTCTGACTCACGGTAACCCTATGCAGGTCAGAGTAGACCTGTGCTCCATAAGGCTTTTAATGGTTGATTATTCAGAAATTGATCACTAGGTCTTTCTTCTGAGGTACTCAGGGGTAGACTTGAACCTCAAACCTTTCAATTAGCAGCCGAACACATTAACTCTTTGCATCACCCAGAGACTCCATTTCTTATCAATAGATGGTACCAAATGCACCTTTTCAACAGAGACTGAACAAATAGATTGGATATTCAAGTTATTTCAAATAACCAAGACTCTGTTTTATGTGGCAGGACATACAAAAACAAACTGTAAAGGAAAAGAATGATATATTTTGCTACATTAAAATTTTAAACTTCTGTACCACAGAAGACATCATAAAAAAGTTAAAGGACAAGGTACAAACAGAGAGGATATTTACTTGAAAAGCATTCAGTTGAGTTAGTCTTAGCTATCTATGTTGTTGTTATTTGCCATCGAGTCGGCCCTGACTCATAGCGACCCCTCCTTGGGTTTCCGAGGCAGTATCACTACGGAAGTAGGATTGCCCAACCTTCCTTCTATCTATACATTATTAATAAAAAGACACCTTCTCTTCCCAATGGGCAAAAGCGAAGAACAATCAATTCAGAAAAGAGGAAATTGGAATGACCAATGAACATATGAAATAATAACCTCACAAATAATCAGGAAGAAACAAACAACAATGAGATACCATTTCACATCCCTTAGATTAGCAAACAAAAATTTTACTATCTGGTAATAAAAAGAGAAGAGAGGCACTTAAATTTCTGACAATGTGTCAATCGGTGTGCAAATTGGCACAATCACTTTAGAAAGCAATTTGGTAACACAAGCTCTGGTGACATAGTGCTTAAGGCATTTGATTGCTAACCAGAAGTCTGGCAGTTCAAATCCACCAGCCACTGCTTGGAAGGAAAATTGAGCAATCTACTTCAGTAGTGATAACACTTTGGAAACCCAAGGAGGGGTCACTATGAGTTGGGTCTGACTCCACAGCAAGAAGTTTTTTCAGTTTGAGTATATACCAAGCCATGGTATTTTCAGTCACCTCATATGCATGTGACAGCTGGACAATGAATAAAGAAGACCAAAGAAGAGTCGATGCTTTTGAGTTGGCGAAAATGCTGTTGGTGTTGGCAAAAAATGAATGATGTTGGCTAAAAATGCTGAAGTGCCATGTACTGCTAAAAGAATTAACAAATCTGTCCTGGAAGAAGTGCAGCCAGAATACTCCTTGGAAGAGAGAATAGCCAGACTTCGTCTCACCTACTTTGGTCATGTTGTCAGAAGGAACCAGTCCCTGGAGATGGATATCATGCATGGTAAAATGGAGGGTCAGTGAAAAAGGGGAAGGCCCTCAATGAGATGGATTGACACAACGGCTACAACGATTTAGCAAGGATTGTGAGGCTGGCACAGGACCAAGCAGTGTTTCATTCTATCATACACAGGGTTGCTTTGAGTGGGAGCTGACTAGACAATAACAACAATAATGATGACAGTAAAATTTAAGGAGTCTCTGGTTGGTGCAAACAGTTAAACGCTTGACTACTAACTGAAAGGTTGGCAGTACGAACCCACCCAGAGGTACCTTGGAAGAGAGGCCTGGTGATCTGCTTCTGAAAGGTCACAGCTTGAAAGCCCTACGGAGCACAGTGCTACTCACAGAGTCACAGCAACAGTAAAATTGAAGATGTGCCCCTTTGTGGCCCTGAGAAATTCCCGTATAACGCAAAGGGAGACATACACCGGGATGAAAAATTGAAAACAACACAAATGTCCATCAGTAAGAAAATGAAAATTATGTTGTCCCCCAGCCATATTACAGATTACCAAAAAGCAGTAAAGTGAAAAAGACTAGAACCACACATATAATGCTGAGTGGGAACAGCAAGTTACGGAATAAATGAAATATGTTTGTTTATGTGAAATTTAAAAATATTTATAAAACAATATTACATGTTGTTTATAAAATATACTTATGTACTAAAAGCATAAAAACCATGTATATGAACTATTGAATGTAAAACAAATCTGCTTTGTAAAATTCCATCCAAATCACAATAAGAAGTTTTTTTTAAAAAAAGCAAAAAAACATGGAATAGGAAGATCTCACCAATCTGGAGTGTAGTTTCCTTGGGGAAAGGGTAAGAGGGGGTATATTAGGAAAAAGTTCAACAGGAGACTTCACTTATTTCTGTGACATTTCATTTCTTTAAAACCAAAGAAATATTTGGCTACGCTGTGGTGAAATGTTAAGATTTGTTAAATCTGACTTGTGAGTACGTAGATGTTGTTAATACTTTTTGTGTAAGCTATTTCATAATAAGAAACAAATCATATTTAGGCTTCATGAATTATCCCAAGATCATACAAAAGGTCCAAATGATGGATGCCAGCAACCTCTGACACCATCTCAATGGTCTCAGACCTTCTCCTTTCTCCTTAAATCACGTTTTAATTCCTGACTTCTAGAAAGGCTTAAGCACAGACATTCATGCTTCACAGAGATATACCTATTTGTGGGTCAAGTGTTAAAAATTAAGTCACACATCTCAAAAGGCAAGTGCTATACAGCCACCCAAGTTACAATAATTAGTTTTTATTTGCCTGGAGCAACAGAGAAAGAAAGAGTGAGGAATAGGGGGAGGGAATGGAATGAATGGCTAATTATCTCCATGAACTTCCTCCTTTGTCATGAGACCAGAAAAACTGGATGGTGCCTGGGTACCATTACTGAAACTTTTGAACCAGGATTCTGTAGAAGAATCTTACATCAAAAGGGATAAAAATAGGGAGCAGAATTCCAAATTCTCATGGAATCCAGGTTTTCTGTAGCCATGGAGGCTAGATGAACCCCCAAAACTATTGCCTTGAGATAATCTTTAAACTTTAAAGCAAAAATATCCCCTAAAATTGTCTTTAAACCAAACATACTGTCGAGTTTTTCTGACTCATAGTGACTGTATGGGACAGGGTAGAACTGCCCAGTAGAGTTTCCTCGGCTGTAATCTTTTATGGGAGCAGGTTGTCAGGTCTTTTCTCCTATGGAGAGCCCCATGGTGGGCTCAAACCAATGTCCTTTCAGTTACAGCCAAGCTCTTAACCATTGCATCACCTAGCTTAATTAGTAAAGAATGCCTGCTTTGAGCATCTTTGCTCTTTTAAAGAACTACCTATATGGGAGCTAATTGATAACAGCAACTTGAAAGTTTAGATAGGAAACTTGAGGGGCAATGAATTCATGTTAATAGGAGAAGAACAATTCAGAAAAGAAGGTGAGAATAGTTGCACAACTTGAAGAATGTAATCAATGTCACTGAATGTCACATGTAGAAAATACTGAATTGATGTATGTTTTGCTTTGTCTATTTTTCACAAACAAAAAAGACAAGAGCTGTAACAGAGGGCAATTCAGTTAATTAGCAGAAATTTTTTCCAAGACGGGTAAGGTAGAAAAAAAAAAAAAATCCACATCTTGACTTCTAACAAAAGTAAGAACTGGTCGACAATTTCTAAAAGGTATAAAAAAATTTTCTAAAAATTTCACATTAAGTTTTTTTTAACATGTTCATGAATCAGAATTATTTCACCCTACAATAACTAAGCATCTATACCTTAAAGTATTTCTATTGTTTTCACTAAAAGTGAAGGATATCTTTTATTTGTTCTTCTCAAGATAAAGTCTACACTTTACCAGAAAGAATTAATGGCCCTTGCATTAATCATGAGGTTTTCTAAATGAAGAGTGGCTTAAATAATAGAGACATTTAATAATTGTGATGCAGTGAATTACTTGGTGTGGCTCTTCTAGCCATGGTCTTTGTGACTCCCACCAGATGACTGGGTGGAACTATGCAAATGTAAGGTGCTTGAGACCTACCAAGGGGATTGGATAGCTTGTTAGTAATGTAAATCAATTACATGGTGCCCTTGTGGGAGTGGGACCATGCAAATAAAGTGAATGGAGCCCTAATGTGGGGATTGGTCAGTTTGGTCATTCCACTAGGCTTTAAATGAGCCCTCCTAGAGGCAGAAGGGGAATCTCACTGCCATCAGGAGAGAAGAGGTGGAGGTGGAGAGAAGCATGTCCTTGGACCTGAAATCCCTGTGCTGGACCTCCTTGACAAAGAGACCCACGGAGAGACTGGCAGAGAGATGGCAGCACCAGAGGCAGCAGAACCGAGAAACTAGCACGAGACAAAGTGACAGGCTTTCTAGCCTGTGGAGCAGGAAAGCTGAGTGCTTTTGGGCAAGACGCTTGCTGGAGGAGTGGGGTGCACCTATCAGCAGAGCTGATAGAGCTTTGTAACACTTGCCAGAGCAAGGTGGAAGCCAGGTTGAGAGGCCAATGGCCAAAGAGAGGCTTGCCTTTGGTCACAGCTGAGAAGAGGCTATCCTGATTGAAGAATTGTATCCTGGGTATATTCCTGAACTTGAATTGTAACCTGTTACCTCCCTAATAAATCTCATAATCATGAGTATTGTCTGTTAGTTCTGTGTAGCCAATACAATGAATTATTGAACCCAGCCGAAGAGTAGTGGGTGCCGTGGGAAGGACAGTTGGTGTCAGAATTGGTAAAAATGTTAAAGGGTGGCAGTGTCTGGTCGCATAGGAATCAGCCTTGGGCTGCTGATGGTGATTCTATCTGCCCATTGTGAGGTTGGAGAAGGTCAGAGGAAGATGCTGCCCCCATGCCCTTTTTGCAATTTGACATAACAGGAAGGATACAGAAGAATGGAGTGTAGTCACTCAGGAATCTTTGAATGGTACAAATGGTTAATGCACCCAGCTGCTAACTGAAAGGTTGGTGATTCAAATCTAAGTAGAGGTGCCTCAGAAGAAAGACCTAGCAGTCTATTTCTGAGAAATCAGCCACTAAAAACCTATGGAGCACAGTTCTACTCTGACACACAGGGGGGTGCCATAGGTAAGCATTGACTCCACAGCACCCGGCTACTGGTCACTAACTCAATGATCTCATCAAGGACTCAGACCCCTCCTTAGCTATCCTGAGTGTGGGAGTCAGCCTCCTAGTTGGTCCTTAGTAATCCTCACCTCTTAACTCTTACCCTTTGTATAACCCCTTCCCACAATTTTACCAAGGTTGGTCTGCATGACCAATAGAATATGGCTGAAGTGATGGTCTGTCATATCTGAACGTCTTGGGTACATATTCTGTCTCTCTTTCTCACTCTCTTGCATTTCTCACTCTGGAGAAAATCAGCTGCCATGTTGGGAGCAGCCCAATGGAAAGGTCTGTGTGGTGAGGAACTGGAGCCTCCTACCAATAACTAATTAAGAAGTAAAGCCCGCCAACAACCATGTAAGTGAGCTTGGAAGTAGATTCTTTAGCTTCAAATGAGCCTTGAGGTGACTGCAGTCATGGCCAACAGCCTAACTACACCTTTATGAGAGACCTTGAGCCAGAACTACCTAGCTCAGCCATTTTCTGGTTCCTGATTTTCAGAACTGTATGGCATAAGACATATTTGTTGATTTAAGCTGTTATGTTTTGGGGTGATTTGTTACAGCAATAGATAATACATTCAGTGTGTCTGCCACATTTCCCCTGATGGATGCAACATAACTGCCATAACTCCAAACACCATGTTCTCATAGGATAGTATCTCAGGAAGGAAGGGAAATGAGACCAAAAGGATTCTTATTATATACCTTTCTCTTTTTTACTAAGAAGGAAAATATTTCTTAGAAGCCACCCAGTAGATTCCCCCTTACTTCTCATTGGCCAGAACTAGGTCTCATGATCACCCCCAGCTGCAAGTGAGTCTGGAAAATTAGGCCTTTTCTGCTACTTTGAAGGGAGGCAGGTAAGAAACAAGTGGGTTGGGAATGGCAGCCATGTAACCAACAACAGTTTCTCCCCAGCCCTTCCCATACTCTCAATTTGTCCGATTATTTCTTCTTGACACCACTTAACTTGTTTCTTCATACTCTATTGCTGTAAACTGGAAGTGAGGTCTCAATTAGATTCAGGGTAGATAATTTTGGCAAGAATATCCATAAGTGATGTTATGACTTTCCTACTCTTATCACATCAAGGAACAGCCAGGTTTTTCATGAAATTGAAATTTTACAAGATTTAAGCAGAGGGTGGCACTCCATCAACGAAAGGTCAAGCTGGAATCTACATGCCATCTTTTTCCCCAGAAGCAGTGTCTTGAGTGAGTTCATATATGTTATACTTATGGATATTATGTTATAGATAACATTGTGGAGAATGGGAATTCCAGAAAACTTACTTGTGCTCATGGGGAACCTGTACATAAACCAATAAACAATCATTCTAACAGAACAAGGGGATATTGTGTGGTTTAAAATCAGGAAAGGTATGCATCAGGATTGTATCTTTTCATCAAATTTATTCAATTTATATGCTGAGCAAATAATCTGAGAAGTTGGACTATAAGAAGAAGAACATGGCATCAGGATTGGAGGAAGATTCATTAACAACCAGCGATATGCAGATGACACAACCTTCCTTGCTGAAAGTCAAGAAGACTTAAAGCATTTATTGATGAAGATCAAAGACAATAACCTCCAGTTTGTATTACACTTCAACATAAAGAAAACAAAAATCCTTACAACTGGACCAATAAGCAACATAGTGATAAACAGAGAAATTGTCAAGAACTTAATTTTACTTGGATCCATAATCAATGCCATTGGAAGCAGCAGTTAAAAAATCAAATGACGTACTGCATTGGGAAAATCTGCTGCAAAAGACCTTAACCTTAAAGTGTTAAAGAGCAAAGATGTCACTTTGAAGACTAAGGTGTGCCTGACTCAAGCCATGATATTTTCAAGTGCCTCATTTGCATGAGAAAGCTGGACAATGAATACAGAAAACCAAAATATTGATGCATTTGAATTATGGTGTTGAATATTAAATATACAATACACTGCCAGAAGAATAAACAAATCTATCTTGGAGGAAGTACAGCCAGAATGAATTTAGAAGCAAGGATGGTGAGACTTTGCCTCTTGTACCTTGGTCATATTTTCAGGAGGAACCAGCCCTGGGAGAAGGATATCATGCTTAGCAAACTGGATGGTCATCAAAAAAGAGGAAGGTCCTCAATAAGATGGATTGACACAGTGGCTGCAACGATGGGCGCAAGCATAGCAATGATTATGAGGATGGCACAGAACCAGGCAATGTCTTGTTCTGTTGTACATAGGGTTGCTGAGTCAGTACTGACACAGCAGCACCTAACAATAACAACAACATACTGTGGATACACCAGATTCTTCCATAAATGCATTTCAGGTGTCTCGTTGGAGTTGTGCATGATAAGAAATCGGCATGTGATTTCCTCAGGGCCGATGAGTCATATGAGTGATGTTAACTGAAAACACTTGAGAGGATTATGAGAGGACTTAAAATCAAGTGCAGAAATGTTGAAAAGTGATTCTTCCTCAGTGTCATCCACTGGAAGTTCTTAGGGCTTTAAGTATAACACCAGAAACAAAGGGATATGAGATGAACCTTCCTGATCCCTTAACACCAAGCACAGGACAAAGCCCTTTGGCCCATTGGTCCTTGCCAGACATGTAGAAAGTGCTGTGGTGTTGGCACTTGGTGTCCAGGTTAAAAGCTCTCATAGGGCCCTATGGTGAGCAAACTTGGATGTCTACAGTTTGCCTGTTTGCATGGACTCTCTGGATGGTACAAACAGTTAATGAGCTAGGCTCAGTTCTACTCAGACACACATGTGGTCACCATGAGTCGGAATGGACTCAACAATAACTGCTTGGTACTGGCTTGTTTGCTTAGAGCCTGTGCTACATCTGCTGCAGTCTTCACTGTCCCTCAGAAACTCCTCAAATGGGTTGCAAGAACCCCATGAAATTGAAGATATGTTCATTAATTGAGGACCAGCACCCACTCAACAGCCAAGCCTGGGGAAGCCAGAGCTGTCAGGATAAGGCATCAATCTTGAGGGTCTCAGCTTTCTTGAGCCCTGTGCAGACCCTGTGTGTAGGTGGTCTCACTCTTTATTTCACTGAGAGCATTGAGAGGACACAGAAGTAGAATACTTGTTCAAGGTTGACTTCCCTTCAATGTGTCCTGTGCCCATCTCTGTCCACTTACTCTTTTCTGCTGCCTCAATTGTAGGGGCGCTAGCCCCTCTCTGGAGCTGTCCCTGCCCCTCATATGCAGCTCCAATGTCTTGCTGTCGTCTCAGACACATCCAAAGTAAAATGAATTTTCATTCTCCACCCAGTTTCCCCACGTTTACCAAAGGAAGCCTCACCCCTCCTCATTCATAGTCAACAACCATGACTCATCCTTCCCATCCAACCAGTCCTCAGTCCTGAAAGTCCTCTGTGGCAATGGCTTCATTAACTTGTCTTCCTTCAGCTGCCTCCCCAGCCTGGCCATCAACATCCCTAGTAAATGGGTACCATCCTCCACCCTCACCCTCCAGCCTGTCTCATCCTCCTTCCAAGACTCTGTTTTTAGGTGCCAGGGAGTTGCTCCCAACTCATAGACTCTACTTTCAGAGAACTTAGCAAGTTCCTCCCACACATAGATCAAACCTTCTTCCTCTTTCAACCTCACCTTTTCATTCCACCATTTCTCCTAGGTCCATCTGTCCCAAAGCCTGGGCCCCACTGCCCTCTGATAATAATAGATATACAATATGCCAGGCATTTTATAGCCTTATATTTAATCTTTAATTGTCCCTTTTATAGATGAGGAAGACTGAGGCCACACAGGTCACACTGCCTATATATAGCAGAGCTGGGATTCAGCACCATGTCTTTCTGGGCCAAAGCCCTTTTTCTTGTGTACACTGTCTCCTGTCACACTCATCCCCGGCTCTATAAGGTTCCTTGCTACAACGCCCTCTCTCCTCCACCCAGTTTCTCAAATCCTCAAAACCACAGCTCCACCACAAGGCTTCTCTGATGGTTTTAGCCCATGCTCATCACCCACCTCTCTTAACTCTTCTGGCATAAATCACAGCCCTGCACAATTTAGTACTAATAGACTGCATTGTATGATTTTCTAGGAGCCCTGGTGGTACAGTAGTTAAAGCGTTTGACTGCTAACTAACAGGTCAGAGGGTTGGCAGTTTGAACCCACCAGTTGCTCCACAGGAGAAAGATGAGGCAATCGGCTCCCATAAAGATTCGTTGTTGTTGTTGTTATGTGCCGTCAAGTCAGACCCGACTCATAGCAACCCCTCCTTGGGTTTCTGAGGCAGTATCACTATGGAAGTAGATTGCCCAATCTTCCTTCTGAGAAGTGGCTGGTGAGTTTGAACTGCCAGCCTTCTGGTTAGCAGTCAAATGCCTTAGGCACTATGCTACCAGAGCCTTGGAAACCCTGTGGGGAAGTTCTACTCTGTCCTATAAGGAGTCATCTCGACAGCAATGGGTTTGTTTGTTTCTCCAGTTATTTCACATTCAGCTCTCTTATTCCCCAAGAAGCCTAGAGTATCTGAGTTGAGGGTGGAGATTCCACTTCATTCTCATCCCCCAAGGCACCAGATACACAGTTGAGCACACAGAAATACTCAGTAGAGTTGACTTGATTTCCTAGGAAGGAGGCAGAGTCTCTATCTTCCCAAAGCTGACTGGCTTCCACTCTGTCTCACCCCCTAACCCCTCAACCTCCTGGCCCTCCACCCTAGTAGTACGCCACACACACTCTCTCTCTCTCTCTCTCTCTCTCTCTCTCTCTCTCTCATTCTCTGTTATTCAAATGAAAACTCTCTTTCCCAACTGAGGCAATCATGTACCTGAAACAACCTACTCAAGACAGGAAACTCCTAACTGAATCCTTCGAAATGCCCTCCTTGTGGAATTCCGCTATGGATCAGTGAGACCACCAGAGTTGATGGGACTCCTGGGACTAATTAAATCACTGATATCACATCCTAACAGAGAGGTTGCTTTGGGTGGGGGACTTGGTGTCTCAATTCTAATTCTGGTCCTGCCACTATTTAGTCTCCAGGGGGAGGTGTCTTATCAGTCCTATTTGATACATCCATGCAATATAATGTACAGGCTGTGGAAGAGCCCCTCCTTGCCAGGGTCTGGTGGCATAGTACCAGAGGGGGCACTCCCACTATGGTCTGCATGAACCTATGTGGTGTACAACCCTGGTCTCCGTATACACCCCCCTCCCAGGCTCCAAAATATCTCTCTGCCCTGATCCAGATCCCAAGGTGTTAGTCCTTGGAATTGAATACTGCCATCTCAAACTTCTCATTTCAAAGTAGACAGAAGAGTGTTCAATATGAAGCCCCAAACACTTAGAATGGTCTAGATCTCAAACAGATTTCCTCCAAAACTCTTAGAAGACGGCATAAGGCTTTGGAGACTTGGGGTGAGGGCATTGACCAAGGATTAAAGGGTCAGAGAAGGGCCCAGGAGAAGAGATGGTAGCCATAGTGGGTGGAGCCCCTGAAACCAATCTTTCCTTCCTTTACAATTTTGCCCATGGCCAGTCTTAACAGGTGAATAAACAAACGTGAATAAACAAAGGGGTGCTTGTGTAAAAAGGACAAATAAAAATAATTGGATAACACATCACACATACCACAGGGAACCTGAGAAGGTGCCCAGTGAGAGGCCTTCAGCCAGGGTGTGGAGAGGGGGTTGGGCTATGGGGATGTGGGGGCGGAGTTGGGGTGGGGTGGGTCCTTGGAGAGTGTGTGTGTGTCCTGCTCATAAACAAGAGCCTCATATAGCAGCCCAGCCTCTGGTGGGGATGGAGTGGGGGGACACCGTCCTCCTGGAGAAGGCTAGCATTTAACTCCCTCACTGCCACTGTGTGTCAGGTAGGGACGTGCCTAACCGGTAACTATCAGCTGAGGTTTTGCAACTCAACTCATCGTGTGGTGACTGAAGGTTGAGCAATGTCAGCCTCTTCCGTCCTGGTCCTGCTCAGGGAGCCTTGATCATTCCTAAGTAGAGAAAGACTGGGCAGAGGGCTGCGGACTATGCTGGTGATGGATCCAGTTAAGCAATGAAGCCAAGGGGCGGCTCACAGCACCGAGACCCTGCTCACACGTCCGGAAGACTTTCTGTGCCACATCCTGGGGCTGGAGCCCTGGTGCAACTTAACAGGTCCGGGCGGCTCCTGTCTGAGCCACCTGCGGTGCCACAGCAGATCGGGTAGAGCCTGCATTCCAGGCTCCGGGCCTGGCAGGGACACTTGGCAGCAAGTCCTGACAGGGAGCCACAGGCCAGTGGTAAAGAGAGGTTCCTCCCCACTACAGGAGGCCCAAGGCTCAGGAGATGGAAGAACAGGTGTTCAAGGGGGACCCAGACACCCCTCATTCCATCTCCTTCTCAGGCAGCGGGTTCCTCTCCTTCTACCAGGCTGGGGCTGTGGACGCCCTGCGGGACCTGGCCCCCAGGATGCTAGACACGGCTCATCGCTTCGCTGGGACGTCAGCAGGTGCTGTGATCGCAGCCCTGGCCATCTGCGGGATTGAAATGGGTAAGGACTTTGTTTTGGGTTCCCTGAGCCCCCGGAGGTTTCTGGAAGGATGCTTTTGGGAACCAGGCCAGCCTTTCTAGGTGGCAGGAAATGAAGGGCAGCTGGGATGTTCAAAGGCTGGGAGTTCCCCAGTCTCAGTCTCTGGTCTACTGTGTGAACTTGGACCTGTCTTTCCCTTTCCTTCAATGCCTGTATCTGGGAGATGCCCTGTCTCCAGGGCCTGGAGTGAACTACAGGGTGAGATCTAAGCCAGGAAGGCTTATCTTCTTCTCGAACATCAGATGTCAGAAATTACACCAGGATAAGGTCAACTGTTGGAGTTAAGCGTTACTGGGCCACTTTTAAAATGCAAATACCCTTGGAAGGAGCAACACTGTATCTTTAACACCTTAGGGGGAGATGGAATTGTCAAATCTGCTTCCAGCTGGTTGGAAAGATGGGCTTGTGGGGAAGAGACAAGTCAAGGAAGACACTGGAAGTGGGAGTAGGAAGAATATGGAAGATTTCCTTTCAAGTTCTGTCCTACTAGGCCAGCGGCCCCAGAGGGAATGATGGGGCCTGGATGTTGACCTCAGTAGGAAAAAGCACAGTCCCGAGGGGAGGAGAGTGGGGGCAGACACATCCCTGTGGTTGTTGTTGTTATATGCCGTCGAGTAGGACCCAACTCACAGAGACCCCTCCTTGGGTTTCCGAGGCAGTATCACTACGGAAGTAGATTGCCCAACCTTCCTTCGAGGAGTGGCTGGTGGGTTTGAACCACCAACTTTCTGGTTAGCAGTCAAGTGCCTTAGGCACTACGCTACCAGAGCTCCCAAGAGCCCCAAAGAGTCTGGACCTGGTGCTAGAGCTTCCCAACAACACATAGGCTGCCTTGGGGTGTTTTCTTATTTGCTGAGCACCTATTCTGTGGCGGGCTGTGTTCCAGGCACTGAGGGCAAAGTCTTTGCCCTTGTGGAGCAGAGATTCTAGAGAGAGGAAACATTCAAATAGGTAGCCTTGCAATGAAATCTCACAAAGTGATATAATCTATAAAGAAAATTACAGCAGGAAAGGGACAGAGAATAATAATTGGGGTATTTCAGGAAGGGTAATCAGAGAAGGACTCTTCAAGCAAGTGAGAGAACATGGCATTTGAAAATCTGGGGAAGAACATTCAGGATGTAGGAGTAGCAAGAACAGTGGAACTGGAGATTAATGGGTGAGAAGGAGGAGGTGGGCCAAGAGGTAGGAGAAGCAGGGGCAAGATCATTACATCGCTTACGCAAGTAATCAAGGACTAGACTTAATTATGCGTTGCCCTTAATTATGGCAGAAGTTCAGGGAAGGGTGAGATAAATACGCAACCTGCTCTTTTCACTCAAGATCATGTTTATGGGCTTTTATCCACTTCACTGTAGTCTAGTTCATTTATTTTAACTCCCATATAATTAACTATTAAAAAGTACTTACTTTATATCAGGCACTGTCTAAGCCCTTGGTGTATTAACTTATTTATTCCAGATAACAACCCTCTGAAATTAAAACTATTATTATCCCCATTTTACAGAGGAAGAAACTGAGTCACAGAAAGCTTCAATAATTTGCTGAAGGTCATAAAACAGCCCTTAGTAAAGCTGGGATTTGAATCCAGTCTGGCACTAGAATCTATGTTCTTATCCTTTAAAGTACACTGCCTCTTGGCAAAGCAATGTTAGGGGGATAGGGTTGCTGGTTGTATGGATAGTGGGAATTCTATCTAAGCAGGTGGAATTTGCACACAGATCTGAAGGGTGTACAGGAGCAAACCACAAGAATATCTGGGAAATAGCATTACATGTAAAGAGAAAAGAAACTTATATAAGGTCCCATCCTCAGAAGCAGAAAAAGAACTAGGACCAAGTCTCCTGTCTTTCTTCAAAGCTCTTTACCTCTTTCTACATAGTATGGCTCCATTAAGACCACATCAGAGTTCATTTATCCATTCTATTGATGGACAAGGCCAATATTTTACTGTTATAAACAACATTGCAATGTTGTTTGTGTCTCCTCTGCCCACGTGGCATATTTCCCTCTAGTATGACAGCAATTACTACGCACAGTGATCATATAAGTTAGCATAGAACTGCCCCATTGGTTTTTTCCTTTCTGCTGTGGAGCCACTGGCTGGGTTTGAACTGCCAACCTTTCAGTTAACAGCCAAGCTCTTAACCATTGCACCACCAGAGTTCTTTGTAGACAAGGCTTTCCTCACTCCTTTCAAAAGCTGCTTCTGACATATTCACATTCCTAGATGCATATGTGTCTGTCTTTGAAGACTGTCTCCTCTTCCATTGGCTAATTTGTCTATTTCTGCACTAATATTACACTGTTTTAATCATTGTAGTCTTATAAGAGTACCTTATAGATGCCAAGTCCTCCTCCTCCTCTTTCTGTACTTTCTGTTCCCTTACCACTTTGTCAAAATTTCTGCTTATGTTGCCTCTATTATTCTTAGCCCTTTGTTTTTCCATGTGAAAGCTCCATTGACATCTTCTATTGAAATTACATTTCTCTCATCTAGAAATATGGTCTATCTCTCTATTCATTCTGGTCTTTTTGTCCTTCAATAAAGATTTTATATGTCTTTTATTAGATTTCTTTCTGGAGGCCTTATAATTTTGCCATGGAAAATGGAATCTTTTTTGTATGGCATGTTCTAATCTAATTTATTATTGCTGATGTAATGGTGATGGCTTTTGTATATTATTCTTGCTTGAGCAACCTTGTTGAACCCCCTTCATGGTTGTACAAGTTTACTGGCTGATTATCTCGTATTTTCTGGGTAAACAATCATGCTATCTGCATGTGACCATAGTTTTGTCTCTTTTTAAAAAGAATTCTTAAACACATGGTCCCCGGGGCCTCTCTCCTTGAAGCCTTGTCCCTTCCTTTTGTCCTCAGATTGAGCTGTTTTACCCTGAGGTGGTATATTTTGTTCTAGGGAGAGCTGAAGATCAGAGGTCCCATCTGACATGTGTGCCTACTTCTGTGATAGGGCCAGTTTAGGGGTGCATGAAAACATTTATAAAAACACTTGACACAGTGGCTGGTTTTCATTAGAGATGCAGTAAACGTTCACTAATTCATTCATCCATCTGAGGAGAGATGGTCTCCGTGACAACCAGTCGGGGCTCTAAAATTTCCAATCTGGTCAGAAGTTAGGTTGGGAATTTGCCTTAAAGCTGCATTTACATAACTTTAAAAAAACATCGGTCTTTCTTATCAAGGAATAGAGATTGGACCAACTTAAAACCCACCTCACCTTCACTTAAGCTACTACCCACTGCCATGGAGTCAGATCCGACTCATGGCAACCCCACCTTGGGTTTCTGAGGTGGTATCAAGGAAGTTGATTGCCCAACCTTCCTTCTGAGGAGTGGCTGGTGGGTTTGAACCTCCAGCCTTCTGGTTAGCAATCAAATGCCTTAGTCCCCCATAACAACTACATGGCAAGCCAATCACTCATTCAACAAATGTTTATTGAGCATATGTTGGCACTGAAGAGGATGCAAAGATACAATACAAAATAAAACTCTGCCTTCACCCTCTGGGAGCTTACAGTCTACTCAGACTCTAAGGCAGCTAGCTGCCAGGTAGTTATAATCTAAGAAAGTTCCAATTGAATGTTAGAAAATTTAAAAGTATAAGAGTACAGAGGGAGGGAGCATGCAAGTGGCAATTGAGATAATTCATTGAGATAAATAGAAGTTGATCAGGTAGAGACAGGTTGAGCAGGAACCTAGGAGTCTAGCAGACTTAGCACAGCAAAGACTTGGCAGTGAGGAAATGTGACGTCTTCTGTGGAGTGGTGATAAGTACAGGTTGACTAGTGTCGGGGGCCCACGTGAGAGTTTCAGAGAGGCAGCTTCAGCTCAACAGAGCTACCCAAGTTGAGAAGGGACCATCCTCAAAGAAGAGAAGCACATGCCCTCAGAGAGGCTACCTGCCTGGTTGCTGCTGGCGCAATTCCTACATCACTTAGTGTGTTGACTGAGATGTCTTCTAAGCCCAGATCTTCAAACTCCTGGACTAAAACCCACAGTAAGAAATATATATATTTTTTATATTGTGGTCCCGTGTATACATGTGTGAACACAAAACTAAAAGTTTCTGATAGAATACTTACCTATACTCTAAGCTATAATTTTTATATTTTCTATTCTCTTCTACTCATTTAAAAAATGCTCATCACACTCAATGCTTCTCAATCTCAGCAGCACATTTTGTTTCCTAGGACTACTGTAACAAAGTACCACAAACTATAAGAACAGAAATTTATTGTCTCGTATTTCTAGAAGCTAATACTCTGAACTCAGGCCATTGGCATGTCCATGTCCTCTCCAAAAGCTCTAGAAAAACAAACCAAACTCACTACCATTAAGTCAATTCTGACTCATAGCGACCCCTTTGGGTTTCTGAGGTGGTAAATCTTTATGGAAGTAGATTGCCCAGTCTTCCTTCACGGAGTGGCTAGTGGGTTTGAACCACCAACCTTCTGGTTAAAGGCTCTAGAATAAGGTCCTTTCTTGACCCTCCTGACTTCTGGTAGGCCCAAGTGTTCACTGTTTTGCAGCTGCAGCGTAACTGTGTGGTATGTAGTCATCTTTAACCTCTGTCTGTCTCTCTAAGTCTTATCTCTTTTATAAGACACCACTCAAATTGCACCAGGACCACATTTCTCTGGTATGATGTAACTGATACCATCCTCAAAGACCATTTTTTCAAACAAGGTCACATTCACAGGTACCAAGGACTAGGACTTCAACATGTATTTTTAGGGGGCACAACTTAATTCACGATAGCCTGTTCTGGACATTTCATGTAAGTGGACTCATACTATCTGTGGTCCTTTTTCCTGGCTCCTTTCACTTAGAATGTTTTCAAGGTTTGTCCATGTTGTGACCTGTATCCGTAGCATTCCATCTTATGATTGAATCATATTCCATTGTGTGGATATACCACATTTTATTTTTCCTTTTATCAGTTGACGGATAAGTTTGGCTGTTTTGTAAATAGCTCCAAAGTAATTCTGCTATGAAGATTCACGTATATTTCTAAACTTTTCATATAGAAAAATCTCAAACTGTAGGTGAGGATAATACCATAATCCCCATGTATCTATCACCCAACTTCAACATTTGTCAGCTTTTACCAACTGTATTTCATCTATACACTCCCCAACCAGCTTTATCTTGCTTTTTGTTTTCATGTTTTTCATTTTGAAATAATTTTAAACTCACATAGTAGGTTGCATGTATCCTTCATTCCACTTTGGTTTTTCATGGGATTTTTTTGTTTGTAATATATATGTAACAAAACACTTGCCATTTTAACCATTTTTAAGTGTATAATTCAGTGACATTAATTGCATTCAACATGTGCAAGTATCACGGCTATCCATTTCCAAACATTTAAAATCACTCCAAACAGAAACTCAGCACTCCATATACAATAATGTCTCATTCCCCCTTCATCTCAGCCCCTGATAACTACCAATAAACTTTTGGCTCTATGCATTTGCTTTCTCTAGGTATTTCATGTTAGTGGAGTCATACCATATTTGTTCTTCTGTGTTTTACTTAGCATAATGTTTTCAAGGTCCCTCCATGTCATAACATGTATTAGAGTTTCATTTCTCTTCATGCCTAAATAATATTCCACAACATGTATGAATATATATATCTATCACATTTTGTTTATCCATTCATCCGTTGATGGACTCTTGGGTTAATTCTACCTTTTGGTTATTGTGAATAGTACTGCCCGGAATTGTAAATGCAAGATCCATCATCAGGTTGTGACGTTGAGACGGGTGCATGGCCTCCGACCAGGAATGCAATTCTAACTTCCCCTTGGCCAAGGGTGATATGAAAATATGCCAAAAAGGTTTGCAGGAGTGAGAACTCTGCCTGTAACTCAAATGGGGCTTCTCAGGAAGCAGACCCATAGCTGGAAATCCAGGGGTGAATGGAGGTTTATTGATAGCACCTGTGAGCAAGTGGGGGCAGAGGGAGACTTGAACTGGGTTATAATTGTAACAGAGGCACAAGCCTGTTCCATGGTAGCTCTGGGCTGAGTTGGCCCTGCAATGGTCCGTTTTATACCTGTACATGGCCAGCCACTGGCTGCCAGCTGCCCCTAGGAGAGGGCATGAGCTTGGCCGAGGGCCCTTCCTGGGGAGGGGCTCAGCCATGAACTATCAGCAGGCTGCTCTCCTGGCAGCTGGGGGAATGAGTGCTTCAGTCCTGCCAGGAGGTCTGGCTAGGCAGAGCACCACCACACCGATGACATCCCCCACATAAATGACCTCTCCTGTCCTCTGCAGGCTGGTGGTTCAAACCCACCAGCCACTCCTCAGAAGGAAGGTTGGACAATCTACTTCCGTAGTGATACTGCCTCGGAAACCCAAGGAGGGGTTGCTATGAGTTGGGTCCGACTCGATGGCACATAACAACAACAACAACAACTCCTCTGCAGGAAGTATAACCATCCCAAGACACCACCCCACTTACCCTGCTTGGATCTTTCTTTTCTGTTATCTCTAGTTTGCCCATGGAATCCTCCCACCAATTTTAGCTTTTGATTTTATATTTCATTAATTATTTTGGATGTCTTGTCTCATTTCTTTAGCTAGATAAGTTAACAATTTGAAGTCTTGTGGCTCCCCTGGAGCCCACAAACTGCTAGTCAAACAAGAGTTTGTCAAAAAAAACTCCTGATGATTGCTGGCTGATGGTGGGCTTGACGTTGCATGTGCCTTTGCAATTTCTGTTTTGGAGTGTTCCTGGTTCCTGTATGATTTCTGCAGTTATGGATGTGACTTACAAAAGGAGCTCTGGTGGCACAGTCCCTAAAACATTTGACTGCTAACCAGAAGGTGGACAGTTCAAATCCGCCAGCTGGTCATCAGAAGGAAGAGGGGGCAATCTACTTCCCTAAATATTTACTGCCTCAGAAACCCAATGGGGCTCGCTATGAGTTAGAATCAACTTGACGGCAGTGAGTTTGGTGTTTCATTGTTTTTTTTTTTTTAAAAAAAAAAAAAAAAAACAATACTACACTGTCATAGAAGGAAGGGCAGTGAGTCCAAGGTCCTTGTTTCAGAAATGATTGTATCTAGACCCTGGGAGAGAAAGTGGCCAGCTGGAGGGGGATCTCACCTAGGCCAGTGGTTTCCAAACTGAGTTTGAGGAGCTTCAGGGTTCTATGGGAGGGGAGCAGAGGCAGGAGGAGGATGCACACTGCAGCCCTGGGGTCTTCCCTGGCTTCAGCTTCAAAGGTACAGCCCTGCTATTGTCCATCTTATGCAGAGATCTTTTTAAATTCCATTTAAAGGAAGTGTTCTAGTAGTTTTGTTTTGTATCATTCTCCAAGCATTTTTTATGAAATAATATTTTATTGTGTTTTTGGTGAATGTTTACACAGCATATTAGGTTCCCATTTAACAATTTCTACACAATTTGTTCAGTGACATTGGTTACATTTTTTTTACAATGTGTCAGCTTTCTCATTTCTGTTCAGGTTGTTTCATTTCCAATAATCTGTTTTCCTTGCTCCCTTGCCTTCTCCTCTTTGCTCTAGAGTAAATGTTGACTGTTTGGTCTCATATAGATGATTTTTAAAAGATTCACAGTACTCATGGGTGATATTGTTTATTTTATGAGCCAATCTGGTATTTAGTTAAAAATTGACCTCATGGAAGTTTTGGTTCAAGGTTTAAAGAGTTTGTTTGGGCAATAGTCTCAAGGGAGTCCTCCAGCCTCAACCACTCCAGTGAGTCTTGACTTTTTAAGAATTTGAGTTCTGCTCCACATTTTGCTTCCATTCTATCAGGATCCATCTACCATGTTCATGAGTAGAATGGTGGGTGATAGCCGGGCACCATCTAGTTCTTCTGGTCTCAGGTTAGATGAGGTCATGGTTTGTGTAGCCTATTAGTTCTATAGATTAGTTTCCTCTCTCAGTCTTTGGTTTCCTCCTTTCTCTTTTACTATGGATTCAAAGAGACCTAATAGTTGTATCTTAGATGGTTCTAGCTATTTATTTTAAAGTTTAAAAACTACTGTTTAAGACTTACCTCCTTAATGTGCAGACAAAGAGGCTGAGGACCAGACTCACTTCTCCTTCTTGTTGAATTCAGCGCTAAAATAGACCATCCACCCATTCATCAATCATTTATTCAAGTGTTCTAGAACCTGAGGATACAGTAAACCAAAACAAACCGAACTCACTTCCGTCGAGTTGGATCCAACTCATGGTGACCTCTCCTTGGGTTTCCAAGGCAGTATCAATACAGAAGCAGATTGCCCAACCTTCCTTCCAAGGAGTGGCTGGTGGATTTGAACTGCCAGCCATCTGGTTAGCAGTCAAATGTCTTAGGCACTACACTACCAGAGCTCCACAGGGAACGAAAAAGACATATGTCTGCCCTCATGGAGCTGACATTATAGTGGTGAAAACAGGCCAAAAATAAATAAACATAGAGAAACAGGTCAGCATACAGACTCAAGAAAGAAAATATAGGAAGGTAAGGGTACAATGGCTGTCCCTGGATGGTGCAAACACTTCATGCCCTTGGTTGCTAACTGAAAGGTTGGAGGTTCAAGTCCACCCAGAGGCACTTTGGAAGACAGACCAGGAGATTTATTTCTGATAAAATTAGCCACTGAAAACCCTACAGAACCCAGTTCTCTGACACACATAGGGTTGCCATGAGTCAGAGTCAACGTGATAGTAACTGGTTTGGTTTTTGGTTTTGTGTACCAGAAAGCTGTTAGGCTGGAGTAAACTCAAGCCACCAACATTTCAGTTGGCAGCTTCCTCCAGGTGTCAGGCCCTGATGAGACACCCTGATAAGACAACCGAGGTGGCAGAACCCGCCCAGGCTGGAAAGTCCCATGTGATAATAAACTTCCTCCTGTGAAGCCCCCTCATGCTAATTAGGTGCAGACCCATGCCAACAGCTAATTGGACCCCGCCATTTCCTTAGTGTCCTCACTTAGGTCCTCTACAAGACTATAAACCCTCCCCTCCCCAGCCTGGCGCGCGACTTCTCGGGCGCGCGCGACTTCTCGGGCCCCTCTCAGAGACCCGTGAACCTCGCCCAGGCCCCTCTTGGGGACCCGTAAACCTCACCCGGAAGTGCAGAATAAAAACTTCTCTTTAACCTCACTTTTGTGCATCTTCTCCTTACTATAACCTTACAAAAGCATTTTAAATTTTTGAATCAGAAATAAGTTCTCATAGTTGGACATTCAGAAAGTGTAAAGTGTTGTTGGTGACTCCATGGCAACTGGTTAGGTTGTGGTGAATGGCGCAGAAGTGCAGTGATAGATGGGTTGGCTAGAGAAGACCTCTCTAAGGTAAAATGAAGAGGGGGAGAGAGTGCCCTGGGGAAGAGTGACTGCGAGATTGACTTTTGCAGCAGCCTTTAGTATGAACTGCTTGCATTATCAGAAAGGAAGGCAGCTTGTTCTTCTGGACAAGAAATGGGTTTCAAAAGGATCTTGGAAAGCACATGAGAAGATAAGAGGAGCAGTGGGGGACCCCCACCCCACAAACATGGGCATAGAAGGACTCACCACGACTACCCCATGGAGACAGAGTATACAGAGGGCACTATAGGCATTTTGATCTGTCACTCACGCCTAGATCCAGTGCTGCCTCAGGCAGCTCCTGCCATCCTAGTGACTGACCTCCTGGGGCCCTGGAGCCAAGGACAACTGGTGTTATTGTCATTGGCAGGTGGTTCAAGGTTTGTTACAGGCAACAGGATCACTGGGGCCTCCAGGGCTAGCACTGTGAGGACAAGGCTACCTCTGTGAGAACCATGGCTCTAATGACTCCTTTCCTCGATTACTCATGTGCCTTTGCATTCCTGTTACTCAGTCAAGGAATGAGACACTGCCAAGATTGGTGGAGAACAGTTCTCAGGAAGAAGGGGACTGGGCTGGAGTTCCAGCTCAGTTCCTTCTTTATTTCTTCCCTTTTTTCTTGTGATCTCAATCATATCTTACAATTGTATTGTTTACCTGTCATTGTTTTTGCTTCTGAAGATAGACAGGTTCCTTGTTAGCTCAGTCTGCCATATTGCTGCAGCCGGAAGTTCTCTCCATTTTCTCTTGTTGTAGGGGTGTGTTCATGCCCTCGGTTGTTAACTGAAAGTTGGAGGTTCAAGTCCACCCAGAGGCACTTTGGAAGAAAGACCAGGAGATTTATTTCTGATAAAAATTAACCATTGAAAACCCTACAGAACACAGTTCTCTGACACACATAGGGTTGCCATGAGTCAGTCAACATGATAGTAACTGGTGTGGTTTTTGGTTTTGTGTACCAGAAAGCATTTTAAATTTTTGAATTGGAAATACATTCACATAGTAGGACATTCAGAAGGTGTAATATGTTGTTGGTGACTCCAGTGTGTGTGTGTGTGTGTGTGTGTTGCTTGGATATAGCTTGGAGTTCAATCCCAACTCTGCTGGGTACACTTTCATAAAGAATGCCTTCATTAAAACCATTCCCAGAGATGTTTAACTGCCTGAAATGGCAGTATTTTCTGTAAAAAAAAAAAAAAATACTCTCCTTTGATTCACATCTTAGTGTCATGCTAATAATAACCAGTTACCATCAAATTGACTTTGACTCCTGGTGACCGCATGTGTGTCAGAGTAGAACTGTGCTCCACAGGGTTTTCAAAGGCTGATTTTGGGCTCCAGGTTTTTCTTCTGAAGCACCTCTGGGTAAGCTCAGACCTCCAACCTTTTAGTTAACACCCAAGCTTGTCAATCTTTTGCACCCTCCAGGGACTCTGGTGCTAATAATAAAAAAATCACTGTCAAGCTGATCCCATGTCATGCTCACTCCATGTGTTACAGAATATAACTGAACCCTCTAGGGTTTTCTTGTCTATAATTTTTATGGGAACAGATTGCCAGGTCTTTCTTCTGTGGTGCCACTTGGTGGGTTTGAACTGCCAACTTTTAGGTTAGTAGTTGAGTGCAAACTGTTTGCACCACTCAGTGACCTATGCTAAGATTAGCTACTATTTATCAAGCACTTAGAGCATGCCAGGCCTGTGCTAAACACTTCACATGCATCGTTTACTTCAATCCCCTCACAACTCAGTAAAGTAGAGACCATACTTAGCCCCATTTTACAAATGAGGAAACAGGGTTTAGAGAGATTCGATTGCTTATGCTGTTTATGCAACAGAGCAAAGACTGGGATCTCTCTTTATTTCTACATTTCCACCTTCTTCCTAATCATGATTTCAGAAGTTACTCTGCAAGCAACATGAAAGCCTTCCTACCAAACTCCATGGGCCAACTATAAGCAGTCCCCAGGTTATGAATGAGACCTGTTCCTAACTATGTCTTTAAGAATTTGTCAAGAGCTCATAAAAAACACCAAGTTTGCAGGTCTGATAAAGCTTGGTGAAACTCCCAAGACCAGCCTCTAGTTACCCGTCAGGCCTAGAATTGAACTCACTCCTGTGGCTTCCAGCCAAACAATAAACAGGCATATGGGATGAACACTTACACCAGGTAGAAACACTCCTTAGAGAGATCAGAGAACAGAAGGGCAGTGTTTACACAGGGAGATAGCTTAGAGGGGGAAGGGGCAGGAATGCACAGGAAGGAAGGACACAGAGAAGGAAGGAAGTGGGAAGAGAGTTGTTACATTATGGGCATTGTAGTCAATGTCATGTGACAAAATGTGTGTGAACTGCAGAATAGAAAATGGGTTTGCTTTGTAAACTTTCACCCAAATCACAATAAAAATTAAAAAAAAAAAGAGCAAGAGAGAGATTCTGTCAGGGCTTCAAACATGTTCTGCCTGGTTCAGTCACAGCCAATGAAGTCATTGGAAAAGACCTAAATTTTTAAAATTACAGAGAACTGGAAAGATGACTAGAACAGGAAAAATTATGGGTTGAGGTTTTGCTAGAAACTTAATCAAATCTCTTGCCCTCAGATTTTGAGCGTAGTCCTAAGCAGTGCTGCCCTGCTCATAGATGGTGCCCAACTATGGAATGCATGTCGCTCTCCTACAGGCCTGCCCTGAAGGGCTAAGTGCTCCTCTTCCAAGTCTCCCAGGGCTTTGACCTGTAATTTTCCCCATTCTGGGTACCGTGTCAAAACTGCCAAACTGGGAAACTTCTGTTTTGTTCCTGATTTGCTTTGTTGGCCATGACAGAACCACTTTAAAAGGCAACTAGGAGCTGTCCATAAGTTGGACATTAGTAACCCGGGGACTGCCTGTAATGATTATACATTGTTTAAGAAAATAAGATCAAACGACATGATGTATACAGAAAGCTCTTTTTCTAAAATGCTACAAAAATGATGTTGTGTGGTTGTGGTTGTAACTCCCACTACCATGTTGGAATTCACTCCAAGTAACTGAGGTTTTCAGTTTAGACCTCTCCAATCAAATGGAAAAAGACTCATTATATCCAAACAAAGGAGCACTGGTGGCATAGTGCTGAAGGCATTTGACTGCTAACCAGAAGGCTGGAGGTTCAAACCCACCAGCCACTCCGTGGAAGGACGACTGGGCAATCTACTTCTGCAAAGATTTACTCCTCCGAAATCCAAAGGGGGTCGCTATGAGTCGGAATTGCCTCTATGGCAGTGAGTTTGGGTTTTTTGTTTTATGTCCAAACAACCCTTTGGACTTTTAAATGGAGGATCATTGAATGGAAAGTCTGGTATAACTTTGAATGTGTTTATTCCACTGTACAAAACATCTATTTGGAAATGCCTGCATGATCAAAGCAACTCACATAGGTGACAGATATTGATCAGCTCCTTCTAATACCAGCAAGCATTAATTAGACCCCTGCCACGTGCCAGGTACTGATGTCTAACAGCCTTGGTCAGTTTGTTATTTTGTTTTTTAAATAAACTTTTTATTTTGGGATAATATTAAATTTACAAAAAGTTGCTAAAATAGTATAAAGAATTCCTGAATATATAAAGAATTCCTGAATACCCTTCTCCCAGTTTGCCCTAATGTTAACATCTTACATAACTATGGCATGTTCGTCAACACTGAGACATCAACATTACTCACTGCCATCGAATCGGATCTAACTCCTAGTGACCCCTCCTTGGGTTTTCGAGGAGGTATCGCTACAGAAGTAGATTGCCCAATCTTCCTTCTGAGGAGTGGCTGGTGGTTTTGAACCACCAGACTTCTGGTTAGCAGTCAAATGCCTTAGGCACTACTCCACCAGAGCTCCTTGATACATTACTATTAACTAAACTGGAACTTTATTCAGATTTCACCATTTTTTTTCTAATTTTTTTTTCTTTTCCCAGGATTTGATTCAGGATCCAATCCAGAATCCCACATTTCATTTGGTAGATCCATTTTAAAACCATCTCACTTTGAGAGTATTAAAATAGCATTATTTTCTTTGGCTCACTTTGGAATCAAACTCAGCAAAAATTGTTGAGCTCCATTTCCAATGTAAACCGGGAAAAAAAGGCAAACAAAAAACCCAGGCTGGTTGGGTTCCCATTCTAGTTAGGAGTTAACCTATGATTTTGGGAGTAATCCCACTCTGTCCTCAAAAATCCACCATATAAAGAGACGTCTCCTATTCAGCCCCAGCTTAGGGTCTTATGCCCCTCAATATGGGAGCAAGAGTTAGGGCCAGGCTTGACAGAGTGAACTGCTTCGTGGTTTGCTCCACCACAACCTCAGATCTGGCTAAGACACTGTAGAATTCCACCTTCCTGAACACAAGTTGGGAGCTCTGGTGGCGTAGTGCCTAAGGTGTTTGACTGCTAACCAGAAGGTTGGTGGTTCAAACCCACCAGCCACTCCTCGGAAGGAAGGTTGGGCAATTTACTTCCTTCGTGATACCACCTCGGAAACCCAAGGAGGGGTCACTATGAGTTGGAATCGACTCGATGGCAGTGAATTTGTTTTTTTGGTTTTGAGCATTAGTTGGAAAGATTTCTCTCAGCCCAGTAGGGTAGAAGACCCTGTTTGGTCTCCTCCATCAGTTCAATCATTCATTTATTCAAGAAACATTTATTAAGTTCCTACAAAGTTCTAGGTACTCTATTAAGTGCTGAGAATATAAGAGGGAACAAAACTGAAATAGTCACTGCTCATGGAGCATTAAATAATTCATTTTCATTCTTGAATACCTACTAAGTGTTTGACACTGAGCCAGGCAACAATGTAGGGAGGTGATACAGTTTCTGTCCTCAGGGAAGGTAGCTAGCCAGGGAGTCCAGACATCTACTCAAGATAGCCTGAGATAAATCATGCAGAAAGTAAATGCCTAAGGCAATTGTTTGGGAAAAGAAAAGAGAAGTGTAGAGGGAGGTATAATCAGAGAAGGTTTATGACTGTGGCAGATCTTAAGCTGGGTAACCAAAAAACCAAACCAAACTCACTGCCGTGACCCCTCCTTGGGTTTCCCAGGCGGTATCTCTACGAAAGCAGATTGCCCAGTTTTACTTATGAGGAGTGGCTGGTGGCTTTGAACCACCAGCCTTCTGGTTAGCAGTCAAATGCCTAGGCACTACACCACCAGAGTGCCGTAAATGATAAAAAACCAAAATGTTGAAACAATGAAATGAAACACAATACCTGAAACAATTAAGACAGTACACAAAATTAAGTGCTTGAATCAGTGGAAGGATTCTGGGGCAAACTAGAGATCACACAAAACAGGGTAAATGGGATGGTGTCCTTGGATGGTTATACCCCTGGAGAGGAGAGAAGAGGTCATTCTAGGCAGGGTGTCATGGGTGTGGTAGTGTTATGGGGTCCCTGCCTGGTATGCAGTCAGGCCAAAACAGTTTACACACCCAAACAGTTTACACACCCAGTTTACACGCCCAAACAGTCTACACACCCAGTTTACACACCCAGTTTACACACCCAAACAGAGAGGAGAGAAAATTATTTATCGCAAAGCAGCAGTACATGGAGTTAGGGGTAGTTTAGTACACAGATCTTAACTCCTCAAGGTGCCATTGAAACACAGTTTTTGTAGATTTCAGGAGAGGGGGTTTTGCATATTCACAAAAGGTTGAGGAATTTGGGGTGTGAACGTGAAATGAGTCACTGTTTCTTGTTTCTTGTTATCAGCTGATAGGGGCTTGGGCAGAAGGGAGAGGGTCAGTAATTAACTTTTGTTCCCTTATGTCCGTGGGCCAGAGTTAATTTACAGTTGTTTCTGAAATATTTCCCTTCTGCCCTAGTGCCACATGCTTGTCCCTGGGCCAGAGTCAATTTACAAGTTGTTTCTAAGACACTTCTATTGTCCGAGGCCAGAGTTAATTTACAAGTTGTTTCTAAAATACTTTTAAGTAAGTCTATCATTTGCAGGAAGGAATGTTTTCCATTCAGTTCTTTAAGGAACTGAATACTCTTGTGCCGGGGTGGGAAAATAGTTGGGGGGTAATTTAGGTGGGAAAATAGTTGGGGGTAATTTAGTTTACTTATGTTTACTTATGTATTCTCATCCAGGTGCCAGGGTGGGGAAAATAATTTTTACTTTACTGGGTTTCAGCAGTACTCTGCTCAGACTCAGCTGGAGGATGGAGGCGCTCATTCCCCTAGCTCCCAGTTAGGGCAGCCTGCTGATGGTTCCGGGCTGAGCCTTCCTCAGGAAGGGCCCTTGGCTGAGGTCATGCCCTTCCCAGGGTCTGCTGTCATCCAGTGACTGGCCCATGTGTAGGTGTGGATGGGAAGGCAGGATTGTCAATGACTGGTTTACTGATCAGTGAAGAAACCGCCTGGCTGAGAAGGGACTTTGCGCCTGGGGGAGAAAAATACACATTTGAAGAGGTGCTGTCTTAGTTTCTTAGTGCTGCTGTGACAGAAATGCCACAAGTGGGGGGTTTTAATGAACAGAACTCTATCAGTTTAGAAGGGTAGATGTTAGAATTCAGAGTGCCGGTTCTAGGGGAAGGCTTTCTCCGTCCACTCTGGGGGGTAATCCTTGTCTCTTTCAGCTGCTCTTCCTTGGTTCCTTGATGATCTCCACATGGCATCAATCTTTTTCCATTTGTTTCCTTGCATCTGCCTAATCTCTCTTTTTATATCTCAAAAGTGATTGGCTTAAGACACACACTATACCCACTGACCTAATTAACATAACAAAGAAAATAAAACCATATTACCAGATGAGATTACATCCATAAGCATAAAAAAAAAAAAAAAAAACACTCCCATCAAGTCAATTCTGACTTACAGCAACCCAATACATAGGGTAGAGCTGCCCTGTGTGGTTTCCAAGACTGTAGTGTTTATGCAAGCAGACTGTTACATCTTTCTCCCTCAGAGGAGCTAGTGGATTCAAACCACCAACCTTGCTGTTAGTAGCCAAGCCTTAAGCATTGCACCACCAGGGGTCCTTATTCCACAAGCATACCAAACCAGAAAAAATGGCTACCATTGTCAATTCAGACTCATAGTGACTCTAGAGGACAGAGTAGAACAGCCTATAGAGTTTTCAAGACTGTAATCTTTATGGGAGCAGATCACCAGGTCGTTTCTCCCACAGAGCTGCTGGGTTTGAACAGCAGACCTTTCTGTTAGCAGCCAAACACTTAACTGCTGCACCTCTAGGGCTCCATATCCACAAATACAGGTGTTAGAAATTATATATTTTTTGGTAACACAATTCAATTCATAACAGGTGCCTTTGTTGGGAGGACCAATGCGGCAGGATGTGTGACCGCATTTATCTTAAAGCAGAAGAGCTCTGTTTTTTAGCTATTATATACAACATGTTGTTTTTGCCTAAGATTTCTTCTGAACAAAGAACTCCCTGACTGAAAACCCACAGCCTCAGCAGGTCTCTATAGGTCTTCAGTATTAAGACTATGACTTCAAGCCAAACTGTGTTTCAACCAATGTCCCTGCATTGTGGGGGTATTTGGTTGACAATCTAAGGTCTCATGTCCCTTTCTGTCTCCCAGGGACATCTGTGCTTTCAGGAGGTATCCTGACCTGCATCCTACAAAGGCAGGTCCCCAAGAGCTTTGGTGCAGTCATCTGGTCCCACTCCCTTGCCTTACAGTGGGAAACAGGGGCTCTATGAGATGAAGGGGGTGTCCCTGGTGGAGACAGTGAGTTGTGATGGAAAGAACACTGGCTTTGGGCCTGTGAGGACCTTGAGGCCCAGCTCTGCTGGTCTCTATCTATGTGCCTTTATGCAAGTTACCAGCTGAACCTCAGTTTTCTTATCCGTAAAAGTAGGTAAGTGCAGTACTTAACTCAAAACAGTGTTGTGAGCATTTAATGAGACAATGAGGCCTCAGAGCCTAACACATTGCCCAGTTTTCAAGGCGGTCCTCAAAAATTGCATGGAAACTGACATAGTTTCATGAGGACTTCAATACATATGTAACATAGCCAGAAGGAGATGCAGATAACAGACCCAATCAACAAAAGGCCAGACATTTATGGCAGAGAGTAACTCCAGTCAGCAGAAATGAATCTTAATTATCATGATTTTGAAAGAGAGGAGGAATCTAGTTTGGTAGGGAGGCATAGGGGGGCATTCCTTTGCACTGGTGCCCTAATTTGAGAAAATCCCAAATCAGGAAATGCCCTGAGATGACTTTTTCTCTATACAGCAAAGGCTCACCTGGAGGTCCCCTGGCCACAACAAGAAAACTTTTTAAGACTGGAGGGTGCCTCTTTCACAGCTGTTACGTCATCCCACTATCCCCTTGATAGTGCAGGGAGAATTTTTAGGGTAGGACAGGCCACAGCCTAGAAGGGGGGCAGCATTGATTTGTGCCTTTGAGCAGGATCCCAAAGGAATTGGTTCACCGGAAAAAAAAAAAAGAGGAGAGCAGGGTCAATGGCCTCAACAATGCTGCAGATTTCCAGAACTTTCTGCCTGTTTCACCCCAGGATGAGTAATAAGACCCTTCAGGGAAGGGTTGGGGGATTGTGCTTGGATTCTGGAGGAAGGAATCACGGGGGGCAAAGTGAGGCCCTGTGCCTGGGCCCCAAGGCAAGGAAAGAGGCCCATAGACACCTTGCAGGGAACCAAGGTGATAAACCAGCGGGAGGCACTTTTGTTTCCATGGCAACCTGATATAGGCCCATCTGAACTTTTACTGGCAATGCCTTCAGTAAACGTTTAGGGTTAGTAAAAGGTCTCTGTGGAGGATTGTTATTGCCCATAAAAAAATATTATTTTTTAAAGAAAGCTGCTTAGTAGGTCAGAGTTGTTTTGTTTTTGAGTAAAGCCTGTGGTGCATTCAAAACAGAGCAGAAAAATGTGAAGTTTCAAATATCTAGTGCCAGTTCTACACAGTCACACAGTCTGTGACTTAAGGTGTATTAAAGGGAAAAAAGAAAAAAAAAAACAAACAGTTGCCATTGAGGTCACTCCAACTCATAGCAACCCCATGTAAGTCTGAGTAGAATGTGCTCCAGAGAATTTTTAACAGCTGAGGTTTTGGAAATAGATCACCAGGTATTTCTTCTGAGGCATCTCTAGGTGGACTCAAACCCCCCACCTTTTGGTTAGCAGACAAGCGTGTTAACTGTTAGCACCACTCAAGGACTCCCATACAGGGTATACAAAACAAACAAACAAAACATTGCCACACCGTGACTTGACTTGGGGTATGTTGTTAGTTGTCATTGATTCTGACTCATGGAGACCGAGTACGTATAGAGAAGAACTGCTCCATTGGGTTCTCAAGGCTGGGACCTTTTGGAAACAGACTGCCAGCCCTGTCTTTTGAGACGTCTCTGGATGGGTTCAAATCACCAACCTTCAAATGTTTAACTGTTTGCACCATCCAGGAATTCATTTATTCATCCACTTCATTCATTCATTCACTCAACAAATATTTATTGAACTCAAACTTTATCCTGAGCTGGCTTTCTTTCCTGTAAAATGAGACCATTAGACTGGACTAGGCTTGAACCTAGGCTTCTAAAATCTTAGGAGTTTAAGAACTATGCTTTAAAGGGCTTCCTTCCAAGGGTGGGAGGGCCAGTAAGCAGGGTCTGGGACCTAAATCAGTGCAGTCTTGCTATTAGTTGCTTTATATACTTATTTCCACCTAAGATTTCATCTGAACAATGGCTCCCTGACTGAAAATCCTGTGCCCCAGAGGGTCTCTATGGGCCTTCCAGTGGTGACACTGTGATTTCAAGCCAAACTGTTTTTCAGCCAATGCCTCTGTACTGTGGGCCTGTAGAAATAAAATGATAAATAAGCCAGGTCACTGTTCCTCAGGGGCTTGCTGCCACTGTGAGGATAAACTGAGATTATAGGTGTGAAAGTCTGTTTGGGCAAATGACTGTTGTTAGGATAATAACAATAATTATTATTGTAGTGGAGTAGGGCAGTCAAGATATACCCACAGGAAATTGAACCTACAATTAGGGACCAGGTTGGAACAACCGTCTCCCAGGTATGCCATAGAGTGATTCTGAAAATTGCCAGGGTTTTCCTGGGAACACAGGCTCTGCTCGATGGCGCCTCCCCAGGGGCTGCTGCGTCCCCTGCCTTTCCCTAGGCCCACCCGCTGCGCGCTGCCTTGGGGAGCTGGAGCGGGGGCGGCCGCAGGAGGAGGCTCACGATGATTGGTTGAGCCAGAGATTGTTGCTAGGTTACCAGCCCACCGGAGACAGGCGCCTCTGTAGTCCCATCCTCCACCTCAGACCCATCTTGCACAGCAGACCTAATTCCGGCACTGTGTAAACGGGTTACCCGGCAGTTTAAATTGTCAGCAGCCAAGTGTCCATCTTTCTAGGATTTTTTCCTTAGCAAAAGGCAGTGCGGAGGAGGGAGAAGAGAAACTCTGTTTTTACTGTCTGGACGACTTTGAATAGCTACTTCCCTCCCTGGATCTCAGTGTCCTCCTCTGACTGCTTGGGCTCGTTAATTTATTCACTATTCATTCATGCATTCATGGCAGTTTATTAAGTGCTAGGACAAAAGGATGAACAAGACAGAGATCATCCTTGCCCTCTTAAAGGGAGGAACATAACACAAATAAATAAGATAAATAGATATCTAATTATACCCTTCCATCCTCTTCCTGTGATTTTTTTCTGAGCCCCCTTTTTTCCTACTAAGTAGTTCAGTGGTGCAATTCTCACCTTCCGTGCAGGAAATCCAGGTTCAATTCTGATGCACCTCATGCAAAGCCACCTCCCATCTGTCAGTGGAGACTTGCATGTTGCCATCATGCTGAACAGGTTTCAGTGGAGGTTCCAGACTAAGACTGGCTAGAAAGAAATGCCTGGTGGAGTACTTGTGAATATCAGCCAATGAAAACCCTACGGAGCATAGTGGTCTAATCCAGAACCAAGCATGGGCATGGTACAGGACCAGGCACCATTTCATTCCATTATGTATATGGTCACCATGAGTCGGCAGCTAACAACACAACAAAGTTGGCAAATGAGGGAGTGTTGCTGTCAAGCATGTGTTGTGTATACTACATCACATCCAGCCCATGTCTCTACCATGCTCTGAAATGGGGTACATCTGTACAGTGCTTTTACTTAGCATGTTTGAATCCACATGTGAGCCTGTCCACACTTTCATAAGGATGTGAAGCAGGGATCATAATCCCCCGCCCCATTCAAATGAGATAGCAGAGAGATAGAGACGTCAAGAAACCTTGTCCATGGTCACATGGGGAATCACGGGCATAACTGGTATCCAGTACCTACTATGCACAAGCATGGTTAAAAAAAAAAAAATCCTCATAACAACCCAATAAAGTAACTTGTTGTTGTTGTTATGTGCCGTCGAGTCGGCCCCGACTCATAGCGACCCCTCCTTGGGTTTCCGAGGCAGTTATCACTACGGAAGTAGGATTGCCCAACCTTCCTTCCGAGGAGTGGCTGGTGGGTTTGAACCGCCAGCCGTCTGGTTAGCAGGCAAGTGTCTTAGCCACTATGCTACCAGAGCTCCCAATAAATAAAGTAACTACTATCCCCATTTTACAGGTGGCAAAATTGAGGCTGAAAAACGTTATTTAACTTGCCAGTTATGATCCCAATAGTATGTGATAAAGCTGGAATTTGAACCGAATCTGTCTGGCTCCAAAGCCTGAGCTATTTCCAAGAAATGGATTTGGCCACAGAAAAGAGTAGGAAACTCTCTAAGTGGCTGAAACTTGGAGATATGGCTTCCTGGTGCCCTTTAAAATCTTCCAGCCTCAGGATCTTATTTACTTATTTTTCTACTGGAATTCTTGGCACAATAGTCTCATAGAACTTGGTGAATTGGCCACACTCATCAATAGAGTTGATTCTGTTATCTATGACATGATCTTACCTTCACACTTGTATAGGAGCTCTGGTGGCGTAGTGCCTAAGGCACTTGATTGCTAACCAGAATGCAGGCAGTTCAAACCCACCAGCCACTCCCCGGAAGGCAATCTACTTCTGTAGTGATACCATCTTGGAAACCCAAGGAGGGGTCACTATGAATCAGATCAACTCCTTGGCAATGGTTACGTTTGCATTGAGTTTTCACATTTGCATTGGGTAATTAAGTCAAGCACTCTTCTCTTTGAGAATCTCCATTGCTTGCTTTTCCTTCCTTCCACATTTTTATGTTCCTTTGCTCAACCAAGGAATGAACAACGAGCACCCACCAAGTGTTGTGGGAGGCTCAGTGGACCTACGTATGTAAGAGCCAACCCTAGCCCTGAGGAGTTCCCAAACTATAGTAAAAGGTTTCCTATGGGCAAAGCACAGTGATAGGCCATTGAGAAGAAAAGAAGAGGGCCACACAGACCTGCCCTTTCGTGACTGGGGAGATAAGCATGCATTTGGATAATATGAAGGAGATGGGGGAGCAGAAGTGGATGTGGTGATCAAGGGCTGCACTGAGAGCAGCCAACCTCACATTTTCTATCAGGACACAGTGGGCCCATGGTGTTGCTTTAAAATCTCAACTTGCTGTGGTTGTTGTGGGACCCTGTCCCCCAGACCCTAGCAGCCTGAAGCCTAGAAGAAGGCTCTTAAGTAGAAGAAGGTGCTGGAAAATACAGAGATGCATAAAAAAGCGAGCTAAATTTATCCCTCTTCTCAGCACCCAGCAACGGCTGTGCCTAACATTAACTTCCTACAAATGGAGAAACCAGAAGACGGGTTGCTTCTCCTCCAGCTGGAAAGACAGAGACAGAGAAAAATAGAGACTCTGAAGACAAAGATCTGGAGAGAAACAAGTGCACAGAGGCAGAGATAAAAAGCTAATTTTGGTGCATCCAGGAAGCAGCAGGAAAGAATTTAAACTGGAGTTCTGAAGTGAGAGAAAGCAGACACTCTCCCATAACCTCTCTCTCTGACTGCACCACTCTGGCTAGAGCACTGCTAATTTCTAGATAGCCCCATTTTCAGATGTAAGTACACTGGTAACATCAATAGTATTTCTATTATCTTGACCAATGCTCTGTCCCTATTACCCACACCCACCTTCGAATAGCTGAGAATTGACTGTAAATGGATAATATGTAAGAGCCACAATTAAAATAAGCATGACCAGATTTAAAGATATGTCCCTTTGACCTAGCAGTTCCACTTCTAAGAATTTATCCAAAGGAAAATAATTCAGGACATGGACAAAGAATTTAGGAGTCCCTGGGTGGTAGTACAAACAGTTAATGCTCTTGGCTGCTAACCAAAAGGTTGGAAGTACGAGTTCAGCCACAGGAACCTCAGAAGAAAAGCAAAGTGATCTACTTCTGAAAAATCAGCCATTGAAACCCTGTGGAGCACAGTTCTCTGTCACATGCATGGGGTCACCATGAATTGGATTGACTTGACAACAATCAATGGGTAAAGAATTTAGCACATTGTTCATTGTAGCATTGTTTAGGAAAGCAAATAAAAAAGGAAAGCAAACTAAACAGTCGACCTCCCCGCCCCCATCAAGTTTTCTAAGTGGCACAGACAGTTAAATGCTTGGCTACTAACTGAAAGGTTGGCAGTTCAAATCCATGTGCAGGCACCTTGGAGGCCTGGTGATCTACTTCCAAAACGTCACAGCCATAGAAACCCTGTGGTGTGCAGTTCTACTCTATAATACATGGGGTAGCCAAGAGTTAGAATCAACTTATTGGCATTTTTTTTTTAATTGGGGACCTAATCAATAAATAATGGTATAACTCAGAAGAACTAGATGGTGCCCAGCTACCCCTGTCATCCACTTGGAAGGGGATCTATGTAGGAGATCCTTGATAGAGAGGGAGAACAATGTGGACAAAACTCAAAATCATTTGGAGAAAAAAAAAGGGGGGGATCAGGTTTGCTGGTCCGATAGAGCCTGGTGGAACTGCTGAGACTATAGCCACTAGCTGCCCTTCAG
>NW_006921646.1:4925405-4938244 GCF_000298275.1 Orycteropus afer afer
ACACTCCTTGGAGAGAACAATCATGGGAGAAAGAAGGGCTGTTTATGCACAGGGAGACAGCTCAGGGGGCAGGAGTGCATGGAGGGATGAACACAGGGAAGAGGTAACTATGGGGAGAAAGTGGGAGGGGAGCTGTTGCATTGTGGTAAATTGTGATCAATGTCATGAGACAAAGTGTATGTGAACTGCTGCATGGAAAGTGAATTTTCTCTGTAAATTTTCACCCAAATCACAATAATAATTAAAAAATAATGGTATAATTATAGTAGCACTCTATGCTGCTTCTAAAATGAGGTTAAGTGGATAGTTATTGTTGTAGAAAGACATTCAAAATATTAGGTGAAACAAGCAAGTTACAAAATAGATACACTATAATGCAATTAAAAAATGGGTAGAAGACATGAACCAACACTTCACCAAAGAAGATTCAGGTGACCAAAAACACCTGAAGAAATGTTCACAATCATTAGCCAGTACAGAGATTCAAGTCAAAACTATAATGAGATACTATCACACCCTAGCTTTAACAGGAAAGTTAAAAAAAAAAAACAGAAAACAACAAATGCTGGCAATGTTGTGGAGACACTGAGACATTCATACACTGCTGATGGAAATATAAAATGTTGGAACCACTGTGGAAAGCAGTATGGCACTTCCTTAAAACTTTAGAAATAGAAATAACATATGATCCAACAATCCCACTACTAAGGATATGTGATAGTTGAGGTTGTGTGTCAACTTGCACCATGGTTCTAAGTGATTTAGCAGTTATGATGTAGTCATTCCCCATGATGAGATCTGATATAATGTAATCACTTCTATGATGAGATCTGCTATGAGCAGCCACACAGTTGAAAGGGAGTTTCCTCAGGGATATGGCCTGCTTCCAATATATATGGAAATACTATGGCAAAGCTCTCTGGCTTTTTGCTTGATCTGGATCCTGCATCTGGTTTATCATCATCTGACCTCTTGGACTGAAACCAGTGACCTGCCATATTGCCTGCTGATCTTGGGTTTTTTGCCTTTACACCTGTGAGCCAATAGTCTGCCATCTTACCTGCCAATCTTGGCTTCATCAGCCTCCAAAGCCACCGGCTTACTGTATTGCCTGCTGATCTAGGGTTTGTCAACCCCTGCAACTACATTGTGAGTCAGGAGAAGCTTCCAGCTTAATGTCTGATCCATGGACTTGGGACTTTCCAGCTTCTACAACTGCATCCTTGAGATGAGTTTCTCTCTCTCTCTCTCTCTCTCTCTCTCTAGATATATATGTGTGTGTGTGTGTGTGTGTATAAACATATTTCACTGGTTTTGCTCTAACCAAACCAGCCTAAGACAGGATATATCTTAGAGACATAAGAGCTGTGACACAAACAGATATATGCACACTCATGTTCATTGCAGGAAACCAGGGCCAATGGCCAGATTCAGGTAAGGGGAGGCAGAGCTGCCACCCAAGGCAGGAAACAGGAAGTCAGGGCCAACAGCTGGAGCAGGTAGGGGAAAGGCCAGGAAGTGGGCAGAGAAGTTTGGAACAGCTAAGGGAGACGAACGTGTCTGTCAGTTTGTTGTACTGTGGTGGCTTGCATGTTGCTGTGAGACTGGAGGCTGTGCTACCAGTGTTTCAGATGCCAGTAGGGTTGCCCATAGTGGACAGGTTTCAGCAGAGCTTGCAGATTGAGACAGACTTGGAAGAAGGAAGAGGCCATCTACTTCTCAAAGAATTGGCCAGGAGACATAGAGAGGTATATGGGAGGTACAGACAACAAAGATGAACCCTTTTGCACATACAGTACTGCATTGTCAGTGAAGGCAAACATTGATCTATGGATGGATAAGATGGGTGGATAGGCTGAATGATTAGGTACATCCATGCAGGGGGGAATGTGCCCATGACCATGTATAGGGTTGGCAGACAATGTTTCTACAAGTGTATTTGTGTGTTCTGTAAGAATTTCCAGGCATACAGTAGAGCTGACAAGGGACAAGGTTGTAGTCACTTCTTGGCCACAGCCAGCTACCCAGAGGGAGCAAGTAATTGGACCTCTGGGCTTGGGACCATAGTCACAGGGGACATCAAGCTCAATTGGCATGATATTTTACACAAAAACATTGCTCCACATCCTACTGTGGCGAGTAGCAACTGGGATCTTAAAAGCTTACAAGCAGCCATCTAGATGCAATAATGGGTCTCTCCTCATCCAGAGCAAAGAAGGATGAAGAAAAGCCAAAGACATATGGAAATAATTAGTCCAAGTGACTGGTATACCATGCAATCCTCAGCCTATACAACTAAGAGACCAGAAGAACTAGATGGTGCCCAGCTACCACTGTCAACCACTTAGAGGAGGATCTATGTAGGAGATTCTGGATAGAGTGGAAGAACAATGTGGAAAAAAACCTCAAAATCATTTTTTAAAAAAGGGGGGAGAAGGAGGACCAGGTTTCCTGGTCTGATAGAGCCTGGTAGAACCACTGAGACTATGGCCCCTACCTGCCTTTCTGGTCTGGAATCAAACCCACTCCTGTGGCTTCCAGCCAAACAAAAGACAAGAGCTGGACATTTATGTTAGACAGATACACTCCTTGGAGAGATCAATCATGGGAGAAAGAAGGGCTGTATATGCACAGGGAGATAGCTCAGGGGGCAGGAGTGCATGTGAAGGAAGGACACAGGGAAGAGGTAACCATAGGGAGGCAGTGGGAGGGGAGTTCTTGCATTGTGGGAAATTGCAGTCAATGTCATGAGACAGAGTGTATGTGAGCTGCTGTATGGAAGGTGAATTTACTCTGTAAACTTTAACCCAAATCACAATAAAAATTAAAAAAAGAAGAAGGAGAATTGGCCAGGGAAAACCTTATGAATAGCAGAGAAACACTGTCTGATACATTACTGAACAGTTTTATGAATAGTCCTGAAACAGTGTCAGAAGATGAACCCCTCAGGTCAGAAGGCACTCAAAATACAGGAAAAGTGCCTCATCAGAGTAGAACCAACCTTAATGATATGGCAAAATAAAACTTTCAGGACCTCCATTTGCTGACGTGCCATGATTCATACTGAGGAGAAACAGCGCCAAACATCCATTAATAATCAGAACATGGAATGTACAAAGTATGAATCTAGGAAAATTGGAAGTTGTCAAAATGAAATGGAATGCATAAAGATTGATATCCTGGGCATTAACTCATTGCCATGGAGTTGGACCCAATTCATAGTGACCCCTCCTTGGGTTTCCAAGGCTGTATCACTACAGAAGTAGATTGCCCAACCTTCCTTCTGAGGAGTGGCTGGTGGGTTTGAACCACCAGCCTTCTGGTTAGCAGTTAAATGCCTTAGGCGCTATGCCACCAGAGCTCCTATCCTAGGCATTAGTGAGCTTAAATGGACCGGTGTTGGCTGTTTTGAATCAGACAACTATATGTCATATGGTCATATGGGATGTTATATAACTATGCCAGGAATGACAATTTGAAGAAGAATGGCATGGCATTCATCATCACAAAAAAATGTTTCAAGATCTATCCTGAAGTACAATGCTGTCAGTGATAGGATAATATTCAATTGCCTACAAGGAAGACCAGTTAATACTACTATTACTCAAATTTAAGCACCAATCACCAAAGCCAAAGATGAAGAAATTGAAGATTTTTTACCAACTTCTGAAGCCTGAAATAGACCAAACACCCAATCAAGATGTGCTGATTATCACTGGTAATTGGAAAGCAAAAGTTGGAAACAAGAATCACTGGTAGTTGGAAAATTTGGCCTTGGTAATAGAAATAAGACTGGAGATCACATGATTAAATTTTGCAAGACCAATGACTTATTCATTGCAAATACATTTTTTTCGACAACACAAACAGTGGCTATACATGTGGACTTTATCAGATGGAGTACACAGGAATCAGATTGACTACATCTGTGGCAAGAGGCGATGGAAAAGTTCAATATCTTCAGCGGAAACAAGGCCAGGAGCTGACTGTGGAAAAAAATCAACTGCTCACATGCAAGTTGAAGTTGAAGATAATTAAGTCCACAAGAAACAAAATATGACCCTGAATATAGCCCTTCTGGTTTAGAGACCATCTAAAGAATAGATTTGATGCATTGAACACCAATGACTGAAACCCAGAGGAATTATGGGATGACATCAAGAACATCATCTATAAAGACAGCAAAAGGTCATTTAAAAGACAGGAAAGGAAGAAAAGACCAAAATGGATGTCAGATGAAACTCTTAAACTTGCACTTGAATGGAGAGTAGCTAAAGCAAAAGGAAGAAATGACAAGATAAAAGAGCTGAACAGAAGATTTCAAAGAGCAATTAAGAAACAAAGTCAATTATTATAATGAAATGTGCAAAGACCTGGAGTTAGAAAACCAAAAGGGAAGAACATGCTCAGCATTTATCAAGCTGAAAGAACTAAAGAAAGAATTTAAGCCTTGAGTTGCAATATTGAAAGATTCTATGGACAAAATACTGAAACATCAAAAGAAGATGGGAGGGATACACAGAGTCACTGTACCAAAAAGAATTGGTCAATGTTCATTCATTTCAGGAGGTGGCAAATGATCAAGAATCAATGGTATTGAAGGAAGAAGTTGAAGCTACACTGAAGGAAGTGGTGAAAAACATGGCTCCAGGAATTGATGGGATACCCTTTGAGATGTTTCAACAAATGGATGCCCCACTGGAGGCACTCACTCGGCTATGCCAGGAGATTTGGAAGACAGCTACCTGGTCAACTGACTGGAAAAGATCCATATTTGTACCAATTCCAAAGAAAGGTGATCCCACAGAATGTGGAATTTATCAAACAATATCATTAATAACACATGCAAGTAAAATCTTGCTGAAGATAATTCAAAAATGATTGCAGCAGCATATTGACAGAGGGCTTCCAGAAATGCGAGCTGGATTCAGAAGAGGACATGGAAAGAGGGATATCATTGCTGATGTCAGATACATCTTGGCTGAAAGCAAAGAATACCAGAAAGATGTTTACTTGTGTTTTATTGACTATGCAAAAGCATTGGATTCTGTGGATCATAATAAATTATGGGTAACATTGAGAAGAATGGGAATTCCAGAACACTTAATTGTCCTCATGAAGAACCTGCACATAGGCTGTCATTCAAACAGAACAAGGGGACACTGCATGGTTTAAAATCAAGAAGACAGTGTGTCAGGGTTGTATCTTGTCACCATACTTATTCAATCTGTATGCTGAACATATAATCTGAGAAGCCAGACTATATGAAGAAGAACATGGCATCAGGATTGGAGGAAGACTCATTAACAACCTGTGATATGCTAATGACACAACTTTGCTTGCTGAAAGTGAGATGACTTGAAGCACTTACTGATGAAGATAGAAGAATATAGTCTGCAGTATGGGTTACACCTCCATATAAAGAAAACAAAAATCCTCACAACTGGACCAATAAGCAGAATCACAATAAATGAAGAAAAGATTGAAGTTGTCAAAAACTTCATACTACTTGGTTCTACAATCAACACCAATGGAAGCAGCAGTCAAGATATGAGATGATATATAGCACAGGGGAAACTGGCTGCAATAGACCTCTTCCAAATGCTGAATAGTAAAGATGTCTCCTTGAGGACTAGGGTGCACCTGACGTAAGCCATGGTATTTTCAATCACCTCAGACACATGTGAGAGCTGGACAATGAATAAGGAAGGTTGAAGAAAACTCCATGCTTTTGAGTTGTGGTACTGGCAAAGAATGCTGAAAGTACCATGGACTGCTAAAAGAACTAACATCTGCCTGGAAGAAATGCAGCTGGAATGCTCCTTGGAAGCAAGGATGGCCAGACTTCATCTCACCCACTTTGGTCATGTTGTAAGAAAGGACCATTCCCTGGAGAAGGAGATCATGCTTGTTAGAGTGGTCAATGAAAGAGGGGAAGGCCTTCAACAAGATGGACTGACACAGTGGCTACAACATTGGGCTCAGGTATAGCAAGGATTGTGGAACTGGCACAAGACTGGGCAGTGTTCATTCTGCTGTACATAGGGTCGCTATGAGTTGGAGATGACTCGACAACTCCTAACAACAACAATGTTCATTGCAGCATTATGCATGATAGCAAAAAGATGGAAACAACCTAAGTGCTTGTCATCAGATGTGTGGATAAACAATGTATGGTACATACACACAATGGAATGCTATGCAATGTTAAAGAATAATGATGAATCTACAAAACATCTCATAACATGGGTGAACCTAGAGGACATAATGTCAATCACAAAAGGACAGATGTTATATGAGACCACCACTAAAAAAATCAAGAAAGTGTTTACACATAGGAGGAATATTCTTTGAAGGTTACCAGGGGTAGGAAGGGAGGGTAAATCAGTGACTAGAGGGTAGACAGATATTAACTTAAGTGAAAGCGAAGGCAGTACACAGTGAGGGAGAGGTCAGCATAAAATGATCAAGGCAAAGGAAGACAAGAACTAAAGGCAACAGAGGTAAACACTATTACATACACAATCCTGCAATTACAGTAATAACAATAATCTATGAGTGGTATATACATAGACACACAAGCTGAACAGGTATGGGAAGGCTAATGGGACTACACCCACATACATGTATAGGTTTGACAAAGGACATTTCTACATATGTATTTACATGTGCTGCAAATATATCTATGAATATAGTAGAGTATATAGGGGGCAAAGTTAATGAAAACTTCTTAACCATAACCAAATACCTTGAGGGAATGTGTCACTGGGCTTGAGGGCTCAGGACCATAGCCTCAGGGAACATCAAGGTCAATTGGCATCACATAGTTCCACAAAGACAATGTTCTGCATCCTACTTTGGTGAGTAGCAACAAGAGTCTCCAAAGCTTATGAGCAGCCATATAAGTTGGTCTCCCCTGTCCAGAGCAAAGAAGAGTGAAGACAGTCAAAGATGCAAGGAAACATTTAGTCCAAAGGACTAACAGGCAATGCAAACCCCAACCTCCATGACCCTAAGACCAGAAGAACTAGATGGTGCCCAGCCACCACTGCTAACTTCTCTGAAAGGGATCACAATAGGAGGTCCTGAACCGAATGGGAGAAAAATGTGGAACAAAACTCAGAATCATAAAAAAGTCTGATAGAGACTGGTAGAACACCTTCAAGCCTGAATTTACCTCCTTGGCTCAACTTCCAGCCAAGTGATAAAAAAAAACCACTGAAACCTAACTCACTGCCGTCAAGTCAGATCTGACTCATAGCGACCCCTCCTTGGGTTTCCAAGGTAGTATCATTAGGGAGCTCTGGTAGCATAGTGGCTAAGACACTTGCCTGCTAACCAGACGGCTGGCGGTTCAAACCCACCAGCCACTCCTCGGAAGGAAGGTTGGGCAATCCTACTTCCGTAGTGATACTGCCTCGGAAACCCAAGGAGGGGTCGCTATGAGTCGGGGCCGACTCGACGGCACATAACAACAACAACAACAACATCATTATGGAACTAGATTGCCCAACCTTCAGGCCTATAAAGTGAACAGTAACACCAGGGAGGTACGGACTCCATGGAAAAATCAACCAAATGAGATAAAAGGGGAACCATTTCCCCAGGGATCAAGCTCAGAAGACAGTAAAGGACAGGAAAGAAGGATGAATAGAAATGGTAAACAGAGAGGAAGTGGGAAGAGTATTGTGACATTGTAAGGATTGCAATCAATTTCACAAAACAAAATGTTCATGAGCTATTGAATGGAAAACCAATTTGCTCTGTAAACTTTCACCCAAATCACAATAAAGTTTTAAAACATAGATACACTATATCTATATATATATACATATACGGATATATATATATTATGACCCCATATAAGATTAAAATATATAACCTAGGAGGACTTAGATCAAATGTTAATCTCTGGATGGAGGGATTCTACAATATTTTAATCTTTTCTTTTCTTTTTTTCTTTTTTTTTTGCTTATCTACATTTAAAAAAATGATATTTTCTACAATGAGCATATATTTCCTTCCATCCATTCTAGCCAATGCCCATGCTGTTGTTGTTGTTGTTATGTGCTGTCGAGTCAAACCTGACTCATAGCGACCCCTCCTTGGGTTTCTGAGGCAGTATCACTACGGAAGTAGGATTGCCCAACCTTCCTTCCGAGGAGTGGCTGGTGGGTTTGAACCGCCAGCCGTCTGGTTAGCAGGCAAGTGTCTTAGCCACTATGCTACCAGAGCTCCCATGCCCATGCTAGGAGTATGGAAAGAAGCATATGGGCAAGTGAGAACCAGTTGCTCCTGGCTCTTAGGCATTGTGGCAAAGGTCACTGACCCTTGGGAGGCCAGTTCAAGCAGCTTATCAAGAATTCCAGAAACAGTGAGTCCCCACACTGGTTCGACTCCCATCACTTTGGTATCCAAATGCTTAGTTGCTTTACAACCTGCTGGTGGGTTGGCCACTGCTCTCCCTTGAGGGAGAACACTGTTTGTAATGTCAGTACATGATAAAGCTAATCTCCCTAAAACTGCAGGACCATTGCACTTCCCCTTCCCCGGAGCACCCTCCCATGGAGGGGGTGACCGCTAAGATGCTCCGTTGCTCTGGCCAGTGACTATTACACATATGTAGGTGTGATTCTGAATGTTGTTGAGAAGAGGCCATGACCATGGCAACCCAGACTCGGCCTCATGCTCTTGGGCCTCAGTCTGGGGATCAGTCCAATAGCTGGGGAAAGAAGGTGGGGTTCGGAGTCAGAAAAGCCACTTCCTGGCGGTCCAACCTCAGGCAAGATACAATTTCTCTCTGCCTTGGTTTCCACATCTGTAAAATGGTGCTGAAGCTCCTTATCCTATCTGCCTCTAGGATTGGTGTGGAATTATTTGTGAACTGTAAAACACTAGAGGAGTAGAAGGCATTCTTAACTTTGTTTTTTCATCATAATTGCTATGTGACTTCAGACAAGTCACTTAACCTTTCTGTGCCTCAGTCGCTCTACTTATAAATGTTGTTGTTGTTGTTATTTGCCATCGAGTCAAACCCGACTCATAGTGCCCCCTCCTTGGGTTTCCGAGGCAGTATCACTACGGAAGTAGATTGCCCAACCTTCCTTCCGAGGAGTGGCTGGTGGGTTTGAACCACCAGCCTTCTGGTTAGCAGTCAAGTGCCTTAGGCACTATGCTACCAGAGCTCCTTGGATGCAGGACAAGATGGCAATATTATTGTAGACTTCTCTTGGCCTTGGTCTACTGTGTGATGTTAATCACTGCCCTTCCTCTCTCTGCTTCCTCCACAGATGAGTACCTCAGAGCCCTCAATGTGAGTGTGGCCGAGGTGAGGAAATTCTTCCTGGGGCCCTTGTCCCCATCTTGCAAGATGGTACAGATGATGCGGCAGTTTCTGTACAGGGTTCTGCCTGAGGACTCTTACAAGGTCGCCACTGGGAAGCTGCATGTGAGCCTCACCCGGCTCACGGATGGAGAGAATGTCGTGGTTTCAGAGTATACATCCAAAGAAGAGCTCATCGAGGCAAGGGGCTAGGGTCTGGGGAGGCAGGCTCTGGGCACGGGAGACTGGGTCTGAGAAGGGAAAATTGGTGGGCTGGGGCTGGGGACGTGGGGGTGGGACGGTATGTTTGGAAGTTCGGACCTGGCAAAGAGGGATGATCTGGGATGCAGGAGTCTGGTCCTGGGGAAGCAGATTCTGTGCTGGGGAGGTAGGATCTTGGCCATGGAAGGCATGGTTTTATTCTGGGGAGATGGGGGCTAGGACTAGGCAGGCAGGGTCTGGGAGAGGAAGGTCAGAACTGGTCCAACTTGATGACTCCTGGGGTGGTCCACCTGTCTGCCTCACTTCCTTCCTTCTATTTCCTGCTTCTCTGTTCCTTCCCTTTTTTCATCACTCTGGCATCTCTCTGTGCCAGGCAGTGTTAGAGGACATGTCCTACGCAAAGTACTGCAGGGCAAGTCAGACTTGATCACTCTCTGCAGTGACTCCTCTGGCCTCTGTTCTGTCCTCTGTGCTAATCCTGGAGCTTCTCAGAAGTCCAGGTATAACCTGTCTCATGTCTCCTTTAGGGACTCCTGGCCTGGGTTGCAGTGTGCACCTACCTACCCTGGAATTACTCCCTGTTTTCCAAAACAATCAGGGAAGAGAGAAGTTTCTTATCAAGGGCCTTGCCTTCCAGTGGCCCTTGATAAGAAAAAGAAAAAACCTGTTGCCATTGATGAGTCGATCCTGACTCATGATGACCCCCATGTGTGTCCGAGCTAAGCTGCATTCCACATGGTTTTTGATAGCTGTAATTTACAGATTAGATAGCCAGGCCTTGCTTCTGTGGTACTGCTGGATGGATTCGAACTGCCAGCCTTTCACTTCGTAGCTGAACACAAGCCCTAGATAAAAGAACTAAATCCTCATGGAATGGGTATCAGTTAGAAAAATGGCTCTAATCATAACACTGTTAGACCCAGTGCACAGTTCTAAGCTCTTTAAATGCATTCATTCATTAATGTGAGTTTCAATTCTGAGTTACTGCTATTGGAGAGTGCCCTGGATATGCCCAATTTTCTTTCAGGACAGAGGAATTAAACTACATGGTTCTCCATCCTATTTCCACACCCTTCATCCAAAATGCAGAACTTTTGCCATGCATCCTCACATCTTCACACTGGCCTGGCCATGATCCTGGGTGAGGTGGTGTGTGTATGTGTGTGTGTGTAGGGGGTAAGTAAGTAGTGGACATGGCCACCTCCTCCATCCACCTCACATAACCCTGCTTTACTTAACACCTAGCTTTATTTGGAGGATAGCTGTCCTAGGGAGAACACTTGAGCTAGGCCTTGGGTAGTCCAAAGGGAAGGGCAATTTAAGCAGCAGACTCAGACTGTCCACCATCCTTCAGGGGAAGCTGCAGTGCCACCTCCCATTTCCAGAGGGACCAGAGAAGGGTGCCAGGCAGGGCCACCTCCCATTTCCAGAGGGACCAGAGAAGGGTGCCAGCAAGAGCCTAAAGCTTAGTAGAGGGAGGCTGGAAGCAAAGGATAAGTCCACCTCCATCATTTGTTTTATTATTGTAACCCAAATAAATCTGGGCCTCCGGTTCCTGCTTTGCATTAGGTCATATTCTTTGGAGACAGGCTCTGGACAGAAATCTGTGAGCAGAAGGGTTTCATGGGGTGCCAGAGGCAGGAGTAAGCAGAGGGAGACCTGACTTGCAATATGGTTCAACAGAAGCTCTGCAAATTCTGCAGAGAGCTCTGGAGCTGGCATGGCTCTTCAGAAAACCAAAAGTCCCAAACCTGTTATCATCAAGTCGATTCTGACTCATGGTGACCCTATAGGACAGAATAGAATTGCCTGCATAGGATTTCCAAGACTATAAATCTTTTCAGACGTAGGCTGCCACATCTTTCTCCCACGGAGTAGCTGGTGGGTTCAAATTGCAGACTTTTCTGTTAGCAGCTGAGCATTTAACCACTGCACCACCAGGGCTCCCCTGGGTTTTCAGAGATGTCCCCAGATTCAGATAAGGCCAGGCCTTTGTGTGCCCCACCCCCCCCTCAGCCAGTCTTTGGCCTCAGGCTGCATCTGGGAGTAGATGACTTGGGTGAGATAGTTCCCCTGCAGCTGTGGAATTTCTGAGGGAGGGCTGCTGAGGGGGCTGGAGTGGAAGGTCCCAACAGCTGGGGGATGGCATCAGCCTGTTGAGGAAGTCTGAGCAGCACTCTATGGATTTATCACAGCACCTGTTAGCCCCTGTGACATCACTTTCTTGCTTTCTCTTTCTTTGGGCATTCCCAAGGGTGGGGGTCTCACCTTCCTTTGATTCCAGGGCCTAACTCAAAAGTTGATGAATTCCATTGGATTCATAGAATTTAGGTGCCAGAGGAGCCTCTGGATGTCATTAAGGCCATCTTCTCACTTTAAAGTTGGGACATCATGCCCAGACTGACCAAGCAGGTTATGGAGGATACTGGGCCAGGAATTAAACTTGGAGCTCCGCTTCCCAGACTAGTGCTTAGCCTTGGGTTTAAGGAAGGCCAGGCTGGCAGAGTCCCAGGGGCCTACAGACAATCCCTCCCTATATAGCTCCCAGGTCCCCTGTCATCTCAGCCCCTTGTTCTCTTCCCACAGGCCCTGTACTGCAGTTGCTTTGTCCCCATGTACTGTGGTCTCATCCCCCCAACCTACCGTGGCGAGGTGAGTACTCCGGCTTGGTGCAGGGGAGAGCAGGAATCAAGGAGAAGCCCCTCTGATCCATGTGTGGGAGAGCAGTGAGTGGTCTCAGAAGCAGTGAGAGGCCTAGAGTTGGAAAGTTTCTTGTGTTTTTCCACTTAGAATTGTGTGCTTCTTGTGTTTTTCCACTTACACAAATCTCTGGGGCTTTTGGGTGGTTTGGTGGTAAAATTTTCGTCTTCCATCTGGGAGACCTGCGTTCATCTCCCAGGCCAGTGCCCCTCATGCACAGGCCCCACCCATCTGTCAGTGGAGGCTTGTGTTGCTATGATGCTGAACAGGTTCCAGCAGAGCTTCCAGACTAAGACAGACTAGGAAGAAGGGCCTGGTGATCTATTTCCAAAAATCAGTCAATAAAAGCCCTATGGATCACAACAGTCACAACTGCAGCCCATCATGAGGATGGCGCAGGACCAGATAATGTTTTGTTCTATTGTTCTTGAGGTTGTCATGAGTCGGGGGTTAGCTCTCTGGAAGCTAAAACAAGATGAACTTCCAAGGATGAGTTGGGCTTCTCTCTGGACTCACCAACCCACTCACTGTGATCTCAGGCAGCACCCCACCCCACCCCCATGTTGTTGTTGTTAAGTGCCGTCGAGTCGTTTCC
>NW_006921646.1:4945218-4946038 GCF_000298275.1 Orycteropus afer afer
GGGGGGGGGGCATGGCAGTGTCCCCTCAGGAGTCATGCTTTAGGCTCTGTCCCCAGCCACCCCTTTGATATAGTCCCAGGCCCCCAGCCCTCACCTCTGTATTCCCAAGTCCACATCTCCCCAGCTCTTTCCGGAAAAAATGAGCCAGAGATTCCCACCCATCCCAGCTGCTTCTAAACAATGTCTGGGGCTGGTAGAATCTCTATCTTTCAAAGGCTTGATAGAATGTGATAGATTTTTTTCCCTTGGGGATTGCTTGAGGCCCCTCAATGCAGACATAGAAGTGAGCACAGTTGGGCAGCCCCTCCAGTTTTCTAGAGTCAGTTCTTCTGTCTTCCTGCCCCCCCCACACACACACCCCTCATCTCCCAAATAACAATTATTCCTCACTCCAATGTTCATGTAGACAACTTTATATGGTAACCAAAATTATTTTTGGATAACTTTGTGTAAGGAGGGTCTAACCCACTCACCTTCTCTCTCATATATAGAAACAGTGAGATACAGAGATTAGAATTTAACTAGTTCTTCAACAATAAAACTCACTACCATCAAGTCAATTCTAACTCATAGCTACCCATTTTGGGTTTCCTAGTCAGTAATCTTTTTTTTTTTTTTTTATTTTTTTAATTGTGATTTGGGTGAAAGTTTACAGAGCAAATTCACTTTCCATACAGCAGTTCACATACCCTTTGTCTCATGACATTGACTGAAACCTCCTACAATGCAACAGCTCCCATTCCATGTCCTTCCCATAGTTCCCTCTTCCCTGTGTCCTTCCCTCCCATACACTCCTGCCATCCAAGCTGTCTCCCTGTAC
>NW_006921646.1:4946138-4959739 GCF_000298275.1 Orycteropus afer afer
TTTAATTGTGATTTGGGTGAAAGTTTACAGAGCAAATTCACCTTTCATATGGCAGCTCACACACCCTTTGTCTCATGACATTGACTGAGATTCCACAGTGCAACAGCTCCCATTCCATGTCCTTCCCATAGTTCCCTCTTCCCTGTGTCCTTCCCTCCCATACACTCCTGCCATCCAAGCTGTCTCCCTGTACATAACAGCCCTCCTATTCTTCGATGACTGATCTCTCCAATCTACCTAATGTAAATGTTCAGCTCATATGCCTGTCTTTTGTTTGGCTGGAAGCCACAGGAGTGGATTCAATTGCAGACCTGAAGGGCAGCTAGGGGCCATAGTCTCAGGGGTTCCATCAGGCTCTATCAGACCTGCAAACCTAGTCCCCCCCCCCTTTTTTTTTAATGATTTTGAGTTTTGTTCCACATTTTTCTCCCACTTTATCCAGGATCTCCTACATAGATCCCCCTCCAAGTGGTAGCTGGGCACCATCTAGTTCTTCTGGTCTCATAGTTGTATAGGCTGAGGATCATATGGTGTACCAGTCACTTGGACTAACTGTTTCCATACATCATACTTCTTTGCTCTGGATGAGGAGAGACCCGTCGTTGCACCTAGATGACCACTTGCAAGCTTTTAAGATTCCAGTTGCTACTCACCAAATTAGGATATGAAACAATGTTGTTATGTAGAACGTCATGCCAATTGAGCTTGATGTCCCCTGTGACTATGGTCCCGAGCCCACAGGTCTAACTACTCACTCCCTCTGGGTAGCTAACTGTGGCCAAGAAGTGACTACAACCTTGTCCCTTGTCAGCTCTACTATATACCTGGACATTCTTACAGAATATACAAATCTAAAATACACAAAATAGAATCATTGTCTGCCAACCCTGTACATGGTCTTGGGCACACTCCCCCCTGCATAGACATAACTAATAGTTCATCCTATCCACCCATCTATCACCTGTATATCAATGTTTGTCCTAGGCGGTAAATCTTTACTGAAGTAGATTGCCCATTCTTCCTTCCACAGAGTGGCTGGTGGGTTTGAACCACCAACCTTCTGGTTAGCGGTCAAATGTCTTAGGCACTATGCCACCAGAGCTCCTTATGATTTAAAAATTAAAAATCACTTAGAATTTTCCCCCTGACAAGTCAACTGCTCTCATTTTTACAGGCTTCCTTTCATTCCCTATTCCAAACTCACCCCATTTTTCCTAAAGGAGGGTGAGTGTTTCTGTCCTCCGGGGGTCCCCGCCTCATGGCACACAAACACCTCATCTCCATCCAGTTTCCAAAACTCTTTCACTTCCCACTCCTTACTTGATCCCCACATCTGCCCTTTTATGGAGCAGCCTGGAATTAAACTCTTTGTGAAGGATTTAGTGAACCTTGGGAAGCCAAGGGTCCTCAAGCTTGTTAGGTTTTGACAGAGAGTATAGAATACAACTCCAGGAATAGAATACAACTCTGGGAACATTGGAACCCAGAACACTGAAAGATGGATCAGAAGGGACGTTCAAGGTCAGCAAGGTCAGTGTACCCCCAATTTAAACATGCATGTGAATCACTTGGGGAACTTTGGGGGAAAAATGCAGATTCTGATCCAATAGGTTGGAGGTAGGGCCTGAGATTCTGCATCTCTCTAACCAGCTTCAGGTGATGCCAACATTGCTCGTCCACAGACCACACTTTGAGTAGGGAGGGCTTAATCTACCCTTCCCCCATCTTCATTTTATATAGAGAAAATGAGGTCCAGACACTAGGATTTAACTAGCAGATGGAGCCTGTATCACATATCAGTCCTGGGATTCTCAGGCACCCCAAAGGGTTAAACCAAAAACCAAACTCACTGCCATCAAGTCGATTCCGGCTCCTAGTGACCCCCATTGGGTTTCTGAGGAAGTACATCTTTATGGAAGTAGATTTCCCTATCTTCCTTCCACAGAGCAGCTGGTGGGTTTGACCACCAATCTTCTGGTTAGCAGACAAATGCCTTGGGCACCGCACCACCAGAGGGTTGTTGTTGTTGTTATGTGCCATCGAGTCGGACCTGACTCATAGCAATCCCTCCATATTGATTTTCATTCATAGGTGAGGAGACAGAAGCTTCGTGTGGGGAGGGACTTGAGGGAGTACTCACAGTGGCTGGTGGCAAGGCTGTGGTTGAAGATGCTCTGGAGAGTGTCAAGGGTGCCTGAGCTTAAGAAGGGAGGCAAGTTGGACCTGTGGCAATCTGGTGAGGCAATCTGGGGTAATCTGTGCCTGCTCACATCCACCCTGTGTACAACTTCTCAAAAGGCCACAGTGGTGTGCTCTGCTCCCCGGTACTGTCCTCAGCAGCTGAGTGGCTCTAGAGGGGGTAGCCTTTATCCAGGATATGTGTGCCCCTTCCTCCCTCCTCATAGAGGCCTGGAAGCCCCAACCTCAGCACTGTTAAAATAACCTAGGGGAGATGGTACAGGGATGGAGCACTGGGATGGGGGTCCAAAGTTACTGCAAACTCACCAAGTGACCTTGGGGACACCATTCACTCAATGCCAGACCTGTGTCAAGGCCTGTCTTGAAGGGTCCCACCTACCTATTTCTTGATGAACCCACTGAGTGGTCCGAGGACCGCTGACCCTGGATGAACTTTACCTCCTCACCCACAGAGGTACATTGACGGAGGCTTCACCAGCATGCAGCCCTGCTCCTTCTGGAACGACTCCATCACCATCTCCACTTTCAGTGGGCAACAGGACATCTGCCCCCGGGACTGCCCTGCTGTCTTCAATGACTTCCGCTTGTTCAACTGCTCCTTCCAGTTCTCCCTAGAGAATATCAGCAGGATGAACTATGCACTGTTCCCCCCGGATCTGCCGGTGAGAGTCAGGGAATCGACCAGCCTGGGCAGGGTTGGGGCAGGCAGAGACCAGGGATGGGATGAGGGAGCCAGTGGGACCCACTCAGATTCCCCTCAAGTGATGGCTTTGCCACTAACTGGCTATGTGACCTTGAGCAAGTCCCTATGCAGTCCCAGCCTCAATTTTCTCTCCCATAAAAATGTATTGATGTCAGAATCTCTGATAGGAACATTCACTGAGTGCTTCTGCTCTACCAGGAAATGTACCAAAGCAGGAGTCAGGCAACTACAGTCCACGGGCCAAATCCAACCCATGGCTTGTTTATGAACAATCTGTGAGCTAAGAATGGATTTTCCATTTTTAAAGGATTTAAAAAAAAAAAAACAACCAGTGTCATCAAGTCGATTCTGACTCATAGTGACCCCCACTGGGCTTCCAAGCTGGTAAATCTTTATGGAAGTAGATTGCCCCAACTTCTTTCAGTGGAGCAGCTGGTGGGTTTGAACGGCCAACCTTCTGGTTAGCAGTCAAATGCCTTAGGCATAGCACTACCAGAGCTCCTTATTAAAAAGAAGAAGAAAAGAACATGTGACAGAAACTCTATGTGACCTGAAAAGCCTGGGATATTTACTATCTGGCTCTTTACAGAAAAGGCTTAATGGGCAATATAGCTCATCTAATCCTCCATCACCCTCTATGGTAGATACTAATATTATCCCATTTTACAGATGAAGACATTGAGGGTATGAGAGGTTACAGATACATAGACAATAAGTGGCAGCACTCAGATATGAACCCTAAACTCCAAACTCTGCTCTTCATTTGGCCCAAGGGTGCCTTCTCTTGTTCTACTATAAACATCTCACCTGTCATGCCCAGGAGAGGTGAATGATCAGCTGTGAATGGTCACAAATTAGCACAACATCACTATGGACACATTATCAGGAATTTCTCCCCAATTCTTCTTAGCAAGAGAGCCTGTGTGGCCCACTCAGTGGTTAAAGCACTCAGCTGCTAATTAAAAGGTTGGTAGTTCAAACCCACCAACCACTCTGTGGAAGAAGATGAAGCAGTCTGCTTTTGTAAAGATTTACAACCTTGGAAACCCTGTGGGGCAATACTACTCTGTCCTTGGGGTTGATATGAGTTAGAATCTACTCAACGGCAATGGATTCAGCAATGGGTCTTCTTAGCAGAGTGAGATGAGACACTGTATGAGTAAGTTTTGAAAAGCCCATCAAATAAAGCTCACGAGCAATGAAAACTGGTGCTCTGGGTAAGGGGACCGTGGCTCCCTCTATTGCTACATCCTTAGTTATTTTCCTGATGTCCCTCTGCCTCCACCCCATCAACCCCAGGTCCTGCACAATTACTATTACCGAGGATATGAAGATACAGTTCTGTACTTGAGGCGGCTGAGTAAGTACCATGTGGGGCCTTAGGAGAAGGGGGAACTTAGAGGGTGAGGAAAAGACAGGAAGTGGAAGAGCTGAGTAGAAGATCATTCCTCACAAATGTATGGTCTGAAGGTGCCCTTCTCCAGGAAAGCTGGAAATGGTTGCAGACACCTGACAGCCTGTGTTGTACAGGGTAGGCCTCTGTGGAAAAGAGGATTTAACTGATGGGACAGTGTAAAAATGGTCTAACCTTCTCTAATTTCACAAGGGGGAAAGAGGATCAAGATCAACAGCCCAAGGCTGATTCCTATGAAGCAGAGGTCAGACATGCCCCCACCCTCCAACCTTTTTACAACTCTGACACCAACCATCCCTCCTAAGGCGCTCTCTACTCCTCTGCTAGGTTCAATAATTTGTTGCAATGGCCACACAGAACTCACAGACAATACTCACGATTTTGGGAGTTTATTAGGAAGTAACAGGTAACAATTCAGGATCAGAAACAACTCAGGATACAGTTCTTCGATCAGGACAGACCCTTCTCAGCAATGTCCACAGGAATGCCTCTCTCTGGCCCTCATTCTCTTGGCCCCGTGCCCCCTTGGCCTCTGCCCTGCTCAGGCAAGTGTTCCAAAGCTCTTTTAGCTCTGGTGATAAGTGCCCAGAGGCACCCCACTCTGCCAGCAAGCCTCTTGCCCAAAGGTACTAGACTTTCTCCCTCCATGGTCTGTGAAGCCCACTGTGCCATCTTCTGCTGGCCTCCTGGTTCTTCTACCTCTGCTGCCAACATTTTCTGCCACCTCTTCTTGCCATCTCTCACTGTCTCTCTGATGTTATAGCTTTCTCTGTCTCTGGGTCAAAGAGGTTCCCAGAACAGGGATCCAGGTCCAAAGGACCTGGGCACTCTACTCCCATCTCGTCTACTTGGTGGTGGTCAAGTACCCTCTTTCTGCCTCTGGAATTTTAAGCCTAGTGGGATGGCAAAACTGACCAATCCCATCCCCATTATTAGAGTTCCATACACTTTATTAGGAGGTCTGGTAGCATAGTGGCTAAAGCACTTGACTGCTAACCAGAAGGCTGGCGGTTCAAACCCACCAGCCACTCCTCGGAAGGAAGGTTGGGCAATCCTACTTCCACAGTGATACTGCCTCGGAAACCCAAGGAGGGATCACTATGAGTCGGGGCCGACTCGACGGCAAAAAACAACAACAAACAACAACACTTTATTTACATGGTCTTACCCCAACAAGGGTGCCATGCCTCTTACTTACATTATTAGCAAGCTATCCAATTTCCTTGGTGGGCCACAAACACTTCACATTTACATAAGCCCACCCAGTCATTTTGGTCTTCCTTATTCATTGTCCACCTCTCACATGCATATGAGTTAGTTGAAAATACCACGGCTTGTGTCAGGCACACCTTAGTCCTCAAGGAGACATCTTTGCTCTTCAGCACCTGAAAGAGGTCCTTTGCAGCAGATTTGCCCAATGTGATATGTTGTTGGGTATCTTGACTGCTGCTTCCATTGGTGTCAGTTGTAGAACCAAGTATTATGAAGTCTTGGACAACTTCAATCTTCTCTCCATTTATCGTGATGCTGCTTATTGGTCCAGTTGTGAGGATTTTTGTTTTCTTTATATTGAGGTACAATCCATATTGCAGACTGTAGTCTTCAGTCTTCATCAGCAAGTGCTTCAAGTCATCCTCACTTTCAGCAAGCAAAGTTGTGTCGTCTGCATATCACAGGTTGTTAATGAGTCTTCCTCCAAGCCTGATGCCACATTCTTCTTCATATAGTCCAGCTTCTCAGATTATTTGCTCAGCATATAGATTGAATAAGTATGGTGAAAGGATACAACCCTGATGCACTCCCTGCTTAATTTTAAATCATGCAGTGTCCCTTGTTTTGTTTGAACGACAGCCTCCTGGTCTATGTACAGGTTCCTCATGAATACAATTAAGTGTTCTGGAGTTCTCCTTCTTCTCTATGTTATCTATAATTTGTTATGATCCATACAACCCAATGCTTTTGCATAGTCAATAAAACACAAGTAAACATCTTTCTGGTATTCTTTACTTTGAGCCAAGATTCATCTGACATCAGCAATGATATCCCTTGTTTCACGTCCTCTTCTGAATCCAGTTTGGATTTCTGGAAGTTCTCTGTCAATAAATATACTGCTGTTGTTGTTGTTGTTATGTGCCGTTGAGTCATCTCTGACTCAGTGACCCCTCCTTGGGTTTCCAAGGCAGTATCACTACGGAAGTAGGATTGCCCAACCTTCTCTCCGAGGAGTGGCTGATGGGTTTGAATCGCCAGCCATCTGGTGAGCAGTCAAGTGCCTTAGCTACTATGCTACCAGAGCTCCCAAACTGCTACAACCATTTTTTAACTATCTTCAGTAAGATTTTACTTGAGTGCGATATTAATGATATTGTTTGATAATTTCCACATTCTGTGGGATCACCTTTCTTTGGAATGGGTATAAATATGGATCTTTTCCAGTCAGTTGGCCAGGTAGCTGTCTTCCATATCTCTTGGCATAGCCGAGTGAGTGCCTCCAGCATGGCATCCATTTTTGAAACATCTCAATGGAGCATTGTTCCTTCAGCGCAGCTTCAACTTCTTCCTTCAATACCATTGGTTCTTGATCATATGCCACCTCCTAAAATGGATGAACATCGACCAATTCTTTTTGCTACAGTGACTCTGTGTATTCCTTCCATCTTCTTTCCATGTTTCCTGCATCATTCAATATACTGCCCATAGAATCTTTTAATATTGCAACTCAAGGCTTAAATTTTTTCCTCAGTTCTTTCAGCTTGAGAAATGCCAAGCATGTTCTTCCTTTGTGGCTTTCCAACTCCATGTCTTTGCACATTTCATTATAATAATTGACTTTGTCTTCTTGACCTGCTCTTTGAAACTTCTATTCAGCTCTTTTATCTTGTCATTTATTCCATTTGCTTTAGCCACTCTTCACTCAAGGGCAAGTTTCAGAGTCTCTTCTGACATCCATTTTGGTCTTTTCTTCCTTTCCTGTCTTTTTAATGACCTTTTGCTTTCTTCATGGATGATGTTCTTGATGTCATCCCACAATTCTTCTAGTTTCCGGTAATTGGTGTTCAATTATGCATCAAATCTATTCTTTAGATGATCTGTAAATTCAGGAAGGATGTATTCAAGGTCATATTTTGGCTCTCATGGACTTGTTTTAATTGTCTTCAACTTCAAGTTGAACTTGCATATGAGCAGTTGATGGTCTGTTCCACAATCAGCTCCTGGCCTTGTTTTGGCTGAAGATATTGAGCTTCTCCATCACCTCTTGCCGCAGATGTAGTCAATCTGATTCCTGTGTACTCCATCTGGTGAAGTCCTCATGTACAGGCACTGTTTGTGTTGTTGAAAAAAGGTATTTGCGATGAATAAGTCATCGGTCTTGCAAAATTCTATCATGCAATCTCCAGCATCATTTCTACCACCAAGGCCAAATTTTCCAACTACCAGTGAGTCTTCTTTGTTTCCAGCTTTTTGCATTCCAATCACCAGTGATAATCAGCATATCTTGGTTGCATGTTCGATCAATTTCAGACTGCAGAAGTTGGTAAAAATCCTCAAATTCCTCATCTTTGGCTTCAGTGGTTGGTGTGTAAATTTAAATAATAGTAGTATTAACTGGCCTTCCTTGTAGTCATATAGATATTATGCTATCACTGACAGCATTGTACTTCAGGATAGATCTTGAAACATTCTTTGTGATGATGAATACCATGTTATTCCTCTTCAATTTATCATTCCCAGCATAGTAGATCATATGGTTATCCAATTCAAAATGGCCAAAACCAGTCCATTTCAGCTCACTACTGCCTAGGATATCAATCTTTATGCATTCCATTTCATTTTTGACAACTTCCAATTTTCCTAGATTCATACTTTGTACATTCCTTGTTCTCATTATTAATGGATGCTTGCAGCTGTTTTTTCTCATTTTGAATTGTGCCACATCAGTAAATGGAGATCCCAAAAGCTCTACTTTATCCTTATTGTTCAGCTCTACTCTTATGAGGCAGCTTTTTTCCAGTCATATCTTGTGTGCCTTCCGACCAGAGGGCCTCGTCTTCCAGCACTATATCAGACAATGTTTCAGGGCTATTCATAAAGTTGTCCAGTAATTTATCAGACAGTGCTTCACTGCTATTTATGAAGTTTTCACTGTCCAATTCTTCGAGAAGTAGATGGCCTCTTCCTTCTTCTCAGTCTGTCTCAGTCTGGAAGCTCTGGTGAAACCCATCCACCATGGACAACCCTGCTGGTGTTTGAAACACCAAAGACACGCCTCCAGCCTCACAGCAACACACAAGCCACCACAGTACAAGAGACAGACAAGTTCATCTCCCTTAGCTTCCTCCTGGAGGTTCTCTCCCTCCTTACCTGTTCCAGCCGTTGGCCCTGGCTGCTGCTTCCTGCCTGGGGTCTCTCTTCCTCTTTACCAGTTCTGGCTGTCAGCCCTGGCTGCCACTTCCTGCCTAAGGTCTCTCTCCCTCCTTACCTATTCTGGCCATCGGCCCTGGAAGACCAAAGAAGAGTTGATGCTTTTGAGTTGTAGTGCTGGCAAAGAATGCTGAAAGTACCAGGCACTGCTAAAAAAAACTAACAAATCTCTCCTGGAAGAAGTGCAGCCAGAATGTTCCTTGGAAGCAAGAATGGCCAGACTTTGTCTCACTTACTTTGGTCATGTTATAAGAAGGGATCATTCCTTGGAGAAGGATATCACGCTTGGTAAAGTGGAGTGTCAGTGAAAAAGGCGAAGGCCCTCAACAAGATAGATTGACACAATGGCTGCAACGATAGGCTCAGGTATAGCAGAGATCGTGAATCTGGCATAGGACCAGGCAGTGTTTCATTCTGCTGTATATGGGGTCACTGTGAGTTGGAGATGACTCGATGGCACCTAACAACAACCCTGTCATTTGGTGGGAGTTACAAAGACTATGGTTAAACCAAAAACCAAACTTACTGCCGTCAAGTCAATTCTGACTCATAGTGACCCCTGCTTGGTTTTTGAGGCAGTATTTCTATGGAAGTAGATTGCCCATTCTTCCTTCCAAGGAATGGCTGGTGGGTTTGGTTTGTTTTTACTAACAATAAGATGTATTTTTTAAAAAAAGAAAAAGAAGAAGAGAAAAGAAACCAGTCAGTCATGAGTGCAGTTTGGCCAATACATCATAAGTCAGGGACTACCTGTATATAGTAAATAAGATTTCTTTAAACAGAAACACACACAAAACTAGATAATGTATTGATTGGTTGATGAGAACATTGTGACCAGAGGCTTGCAGGAACCTAAACCTGTATTTCCCCTAGGAACAATGGTTCAATATTTGCTAATTCAGTGTTCACACAACTTTATAGCATAACTATTGTGAATAATGAGAACCAATTTTATATTTATGAATTTCAAAACTATAACTGGGAAATATATAGCTCCTATCTCCCTGGAGAATTCCAGTTTTGTATCATTTTATTCACAAAAGCATATTGTTAGTGTAGAACTAGTATGATTAGTTTATATTTGTTTAAAACTTTGAGTGACTGCCAAAGGGGCAGGGAGGCCACATCTTCTGACCTCCTCTAACCACACAAGTGGAAGACAGAATCACTATCAGTAGCCCAAGGCCCATTACTGTGAGGCCAGACATGCAACCTCCCTCCAGCCCTTTCACCATCCCTGACACCAACCATTCCTCCCGCAGCACCCACCACCTGTATGCTGGGTTCAATAATTCACTGCAGTGGCCACATAGAACTCACAGATTATAGGGTTTAATAGGGGAGCACCAGGCTACAATTCAAGGTCAGGAACAATGCTCAGTCTCTCTCAGCCTGCCATCTCTCAGCCAACAGTCTCTCACAGTCTCTCTCCCAGCAGTGTGTGTCTCCCAGTGTCTCTCTCAGCAATGGGTGTCTCCAGCGTCTCTTTCCCAGCAGTGCATGTCTCTCAGGAGCACGTGTCTCTCAGGAGCACATTTCTTTCAGGAGCACATTTCTCTCAGGAGCACGTTTCTCTCAGCAGCACATCCTTCTCAGCCAGTAGTCAGAGAGAAGGAGTTCTGCCTCCAGGAGGCCTCCTTTTGAGCCTGACAGAGTGGCCAAACTAGCCAATCATAACATCAGAATTCTAAGCACCTGAGAGTGAACTTCCCAGAACATTGCTTTGTGCCACTCTCAACAGAAATACCCCAGGTAGATAACTTTTACAATCAGGAGCTCCTCAGTTGCTCACAGCAAATTCCACCACGGAGTTTACAAAGACTTATGGCTAGAAAAGCCAAACCAGGTAATTTACTACACCACAGTGACATATTGATCAACAAATCAGAGAAGATCCTTTGCCCTGAGTTTGTTTTGGAAAGTGTGATTCCCCACCTCTATATGCTCTCTCTGTGTGTCACCAGGGCTAAGGAATGACTCCAGAGAAATGTATCAATATTTCATGAAAGCCATGGCAGATGTCTTTGTTAAAAGGAAGGGGGGAGCTTTTCCATATTTAAAATTAACTCCTTAGAACATATTCTCAGAAAAAGGGATTACTGAATCAAAGAGTGTTTACCTAATGTTATAACCTTTTTTCCATGTTTCCACATGGCTTCGTAACTGTCATTTTTTACAGTTGTGTAATATTCCACCACAAAGTCTTATGGAAAACTTGCTTGTTCATTCCTTTGAGTTTCTAAATGTTCACTATTATCAGTAATGTTGTGGTGAATTTTTGTGCATGCTGGTTTTTTTTTTTTTTTTTAATACTTTGGAGATTAAATAAAGGGGTTGAATGAACATTTTTTTTTTTTCTAAAACATGCTCACTTTTTTTCCTTTAAAATCACTTCCTACTTTCTTTCCCAAGCTCCATTTTTCCTCTACACTTTCTCTTGGTTCCTTTCTCTCAACAAGGTGGAGGCAGGTGGCAGTAGCGAAAAGGGTAGGAAAACAGGATGGGGAAGATATGGGCAAGTATCCCTGAGCTTGGATCTCCACCTCTCCAAGCTATGTGACCTCAGGAAAATCACTTCCCTTCCTTGAGTCTAGGTTTCCTAATCTTTAAAAAGGATTTGCATCTTGGTTCTTGACTCCTATTAACTGTGTGATTTGGGCAAGTGACTGATCTCCTAGGGCCTCAGTTTCCTCATCTGTAAAAGGGAGCTCTGGTAGCATAGTGGCTAAGGCACTTGACTGCTAATCAGAAGGCTGGCGGTTCAAACCCACCAGCCACTCCCCGGAAGGAAGGTTGGGCAATCCTACTTCCATAGTGATACTGCCTCGGAAACCCAAGGAGGGGTCGCTATGAGTCAGGGCTGACTCGATGGCACATAACAACAACATCTCAGAATTTTATTGAGAGGATTTAAGAAGTGAATTCACATACAGCTCTTAGCACAATGTTCAAATAAATAGTAGCTATTGTTGAGGATATCAGTGTTATATCCTAGCCACAGTCTCTCCAGACCACTGCCCCCTCTGACTATGGAGACAAGCCCCCTCCCCTCAGCTCTCTGCAGGACAGACTCCTCCTGACCCTGATTCTCTAATAACTACCCCATCTTCCACATCTACACAGGTGACAGCTGTGAAAACTAAGACCCAAGTGTCCAAAGACAAATGGTCTGAGGGGTGTTGGTGGCTGTTGGGCCTCATCAACAGAGTCTTGAGAGTAGGAGAGACTGGCTGAGGCCCTAGGTCCTTTGTGCCATCAGTTGCCCCACCCCTACCCCCACTCCTTTTCCTCAGTGGTGGTATGTATTGGGGTGTTTGGGTGCGGGAGGGTCCCCTGATTTGGTAGTTGGATCTTGAAACAGATACTGGTTTCCTGCCCTGGGGGACCCCTTCTCCACCTCTGGTTACAGCCTGGATACCTGGTTTCTCCACACCTATCTCATCTGTCTTTCCTAGAAATTCTTTTCCTTGCTTTTCCACTAGGGGAAAGTTATAAATTGGGTTCTTCAGCATCTCTAGTCTCACCGTTTCTCAATAGACCCTTCCTCCCACCTTCTGAAAACCTATTACCCTCTCACCTACTCCCCCACCACTCTCCACCCTTGGCTGGGTGTGGACATTTTGACAGATATGAATGGCAGCCCCAAACCCAAGGATGAAATTCTAATGGTGGTAATTCAGGCATCCGTCAAAAAATTAGGAAATATGTGAGGAATGGAAGTTTTCCTAATGGCTCTGGACTCACTCCAGTTAGGAACAGACATAATTCATAAGGAAGAAAATTTCTCAGGTTGACTACCAGCTAATTTTGCTTTTTCTTTTAATTTAGCTTTCCTGGGCCAGCTTTCATTTCCACTGTCTTAATCTTCTTGGGTTTAGTGGGACTGATTTTTCTCTTGCCACAAGAAGGGAGCAAGAACTACTGATGCATCTTGAGAAACTGCAGTCGGTGCCCTGGGAACCAACTTTTATTCCCCACCTGCCCTCTGAGAATAGAGAAGGGTGTCCATCCCAGCCCACAACCTCTGACTGCCTGCCGGCCTCTGGACGTGCATCAGCCCCAGCAGGAAGCCACACCCTCAGGGTGTCACCCTCAACTCTTTATTCCTGTCCTTGCATCCTCTTTCTCTTTCCTCCCAAAGTGTTCATGTCCATCTCATTATTCCTGCTGCCAGGCAAGCCACCCTCTCCACCTTGGCCGGCCTTTGGCAGCAGACTTCTGCTGAAGGGAAAGGCACTGCTTGTTGGCATTCTTGAAAATCCACATTCCCCACACAGACCCATGAACTTGGGTGTTGAGTGAGGCTGGAGCTCAGAGAATGCCAGGTCTACAATATGGTACAGCGCCAGGCATTCAGGGCTAGACTTTCCTTTCCTCCCCCATTTCTTTCCTTCCATCCTTCTTCTCTCTGCCTCCCTCTCTCTCACAATTTGATACTTTTTGACATATATATATACCTGTGAATCCATTACCACAATCAAGATGGTGAACGAACAATCCATCACCCCAAAGAGCTTCCATGTGCCCCTTTGTGGTCCCTTCCACACTCCCATGTCCACGCTCCCCACCTCCTCCCCAAGCAAACCCTGTTCTACTTTCCATCACTGTAGATTACTTTGCATTTTCCAGAGTTTCATATAAATGGAATCTTATAGTATGAACTCCTTTTTTTCTGGATTCTTTCACTCAGCATAATTATTTTGAGATTCAACTATTGCATACCAGTAGTTGACTCCTTTTTGCTACTGAGTGGCATATCACTGTATGGGCATACCACAGTTCATGTATCCATTCACCTACAGATGATGGACATTTGGGTTATTTCCAATTTGGGGATGTTACAAATAAAGCTGCTATGAATAC
>NW_006921646.1:4961709-4993550 GCF_000298275.1 Orycteropus afer afer
GTAGGGTGGAGGGTCGACGAAAGAGGGGGAGGCCTTCAGGGAGATGGATTGATACAGTGGCTGCGATGATGTGCTCGAGTATAGCATGGATTGTGGGGCTGGCGCGGGATCGGGCAGTGTTTCATTCTGCTGTGCATGGGGTCGCTATGAGTCAGAAACGACTCGACGGCACTTAACAACAACAACAACATGCTTTCATTTCTGTTGGGTAAATACCTCAGAGTAGAATGACTGGTTTGTACGGTAGATGTCTGTTTGTTTAACTTTTAAAGAAACCACAAAATTGTTTTCCAAAGTGGTTGTCCCATTTTACACTCCCATCAGCAACTGGATGTGTGATGTAGCTGCTCTACATTCTCACCAACACTTGGTATGATGAGCCTTTTTAATTTTAGCCATTCTAATGGGTGTGTGGTGGAATGCTATTGTGATTTTAATTTGCATTTTGCTAATGACTAATGAGGGAGCTCTGGTAGCATAGTGGCTAAGGCACTTGACTGCTAACCAGAAGGCTGGCGGTTCAAACCCACCAGCCACTCCTCGGAAGGAAGGTGGGGCATTCCTACTTCCGTAGTGATACTGCCTCGGAAACCCAAGTAGGGGGCACTATGAGTCGGGGCCGACTCAATGGCAAACAACAACAACAACAATGACTAATGATGTTGAGCATTTTTTCATTTGCTTATTTGCCATTCATACATCATCTGTGATGAAGTTTCTGTTCAATTCTTTTGCCCATTTCCCCAAGATCTTCAATAAATTTTATTTTTAGAACAGTTGTAGGTTTACAGAAAAATTGCCTACCTCCCCTACACTAGACTGTAAGCTTCAAGAGGTCAGAATGGTCTTGTGCTTTTGTTCCCCTTCACCTCCCTGGTACAATGCCTCTCCGTATAGATGCTTGGTAATTATCCATTGAATGGGTGAGTTAGTACAATCAATTCCTCAATATAAATTCAACTACATTCTTGTATAAATTGAAGTTGAAAAACACTAATCCTGCTTTTGAAAATAATCTGGAAAAGCTTTTTTTTTTTTTTTTTTTTTTGCAAATGCCATGCTGATACCAGGAATTAGTAATCCATTTATGGCCCCATGCTGTTGTCTTTCCTAGATGCTGCTTACATTAATTCTCCCTCCAAGAGAGTGATTTTCCCCCGGGTGGAAGTATACCACCAGATAGAACTTGCCCTTGGCAGTGAGTGCTCTGAATATAGCCAACCATGGCTCCAGACAGAGCAGGCCAGTCTGGAAGAATCCATGGAACTTCACACACAGTGGACTCCCAAAGGAGATAGGAAGGAAGACCATAGCCCACTCATGTCCCCACCTGTGCAAACACCTGACTCCACACATGAGTGGCCTGTGGAGTCATCAGTTCCACCACCTGTCTCTTCAGCCGAGCAGCCACCTGCATTGCCGCCAGCCTCATCACCTTCACATTCTCCAACTGATTTGTCATCTGTATCACCTGTACCACCTGTATCATCCCCAGCTACGCAATTACCACCTAGCTTAACATCTAACTCATCACTACCCATTGCAACACCTGAACTGTCGTCACCTGTGTTACCAGAGCAGCAGGTACAACCATCTGGGTCACCAGCCAGAGCTCCATCCTCCCAGTCATCCACATCACCCAGCCCATCCCTGCAGCCTTCAGCTCTGGAAGCCCTTCAAATATCTCCCCAATGCTCTCCTTCAGCATCACCTGCACAGTCACCTATAGAGCAAGTGGACCCAGGAAAGCCCCAAGGTATGGACCCTTGTGGCTTCTCATGGATTTCTCTTGTGGGTAACAATACCGTGGCTGATAACCATTGCTTCAGAGGAGTGGATTTGTGAGGTTAGCAAAGTTTGCTTTAGCTACTCTGCTTGTTATGAGGACAGGTCACCACCAAGAGGCAGTATACCTGACACGTGCTCATTCCTTTAGTCCAGTCATTCTCAAAGTGTACTCCCCTAACCAGCCACAAGAGCAATGTGTGGGAACTTGTTAGAAATGAAAATTCTTGGGCCCCACTGCAGATCTGCTGAATCAGAAACTCAGGATGGGGCCCAGAAGTTTGTCTTTCTTACAAGTCCTCCAAGGACTTCTTCTGTACACTTATGTTTGAGAACAGCTGCTCTAGTAAAGTTTTATTAAATGCCTCCTTGTGAAAGCCACTGTGCTAGGGCCAGGCTACTCAAATAGTGGTCCATGGACTGATGCCAGTCCCTGAACTGGTTGTTACTAGTTCATGACCAGAAGGGAGCATGTAGTAAGAAGTATTTAGAAAATATTTACCATGTTTTTACCCAAATGACACATGGGTTCTATGTTTCTTTGCCGACCCACCCTTCCCCAACAAGGTATTTTCATAAGTGCACTACACTAATTTTTTACAGCAGCATATAAAAAACAATTGGCTGGTGAGTTTATGAAAGTACTCTGGTGGGGTGGAGGGTGGCTTGCCAGACAAACACAGAACCTGTGCATAATTTTTGTAAAGATACAGTATAGTAATAAGATATTGCCATAACATCCAAGAGCTTTATTTATTTATTGACTTTTTAACTAATTCATTTGTATTGTACTTCACAGAAGCATTAGTCCATTATGGATTAGAAAATGGAAGTAGATTGCCCTGTCTTCCTTCCACAGAGTGGCTGGTGGATATGAACCACCAACCTTCTGGTCAGCAGTCAAATATCTTAGCACTATGCCATCAGAGCTCCTTAGGACATGGTTGCTAATCTCAAAAATACAAGAAGAATTAATAAGGACTACATATTAACAAAACAGTGTTGTGGAGTATTTGTAGAGGAGAAGAAGATCCCTTCTCTCTGGGGGAACAAGGAAGGCTTCTTGGAGGAGGTGACAGGAGAATTTAAATGGGCAGGATTTGGGCAGTTCTGATTTGTAAAACTGAATGGGACAGAGTAGAAAGAGCACTTCAGATTTTGTTATCTTGAGAGACTGAGTTGTAGAGTAGGAAAGTGCAAGGTATATTCTGGATGAAGAGGATTCCTGTTTGACCTTTGTGAGTGGTCTCAACAAGGGCAGAGGGAAAGGTATGCAAATGGCAGACTAAAGCCAGGTTGAAGAGAGTACCATGGTCCATCAGCCAAGCTCCCTTAGGTGGAGAGAACAGCAACACAGATTAGCAAGGTTTCCCTGTTTAGAGATCTGCTCCAACTCAGGAGTGACTCTCTTCTCTGGAATAGATCTACCTATGATTCTTTTCATCACAGTGAGACAAAAATATAAGGACATTTCAAAAACAAAACAAAACCTACTACCATCAAGTTGCTTCTGACTCATGGTGACCCTATAAGACAGAGTAGAACTACCTCATAGGGTTTCCAAGGCTGTCGATCTTTACAGAAGTAGACTCCCTCATCTTTCTCCCAAAGAGAGGCTGGTGGATTCAAACCACTGGCCTTTGGGTTAGCAGCCAGATGCCTTAACTACTGTGCCACCAGTGCTCCATTGGGACATTAAGAATGAGAAAATTGGCCCAAGTGGTTCACATGTCTTTTATTTCTTGTTAAATGCAATGCATGTATTTTATATTACTCACTATTTTCAGGTGCCAGAGCAATCCTGGACCCTGAATTGATGTCCCTCATTCATGTATCTCTTCACTTGTGTTACGGGGTGGATGGAGGGTACATATAGCCCAGTGGTTCTCAAATGGGTGCAAATTTTCACCCCAGGAGATAATTGGCAATGTCTGGAGACATTTCTGGTTGTCACAACTATCAGAGTAGAGTGCAACTGTGTGCTACTGGCATCTAGTAGGTAGCAGCAACAGCATCACCTGGGAATTTGTTAAAAATGACAATCCTCAAGTCCCATCACAGAGCCACTGAATCTGAATCTCTAGTGGGTAGAGATGCTACTAAACATCCTACAACACACAGAACAGCAATACAACCAAAGATTAGCTAGCCCTTAACATCAGTAGTAGAAGCTGTGATGGCGTAGTGCCTAAGGCATTTGACTACTAACCAGAAGACTGGCAGTTCAAGCCCACCAGCCACTCCTCGGAAAGAATCTTGAGCAATCCACTTCCATAGTGATGTTGCCTCAGAAACCCAAGGAGGAGTCGCCATGAGTTGGACCTGACTCCATGGCAGTGAGTTTGGTTTTTTTGGAATGTCAGTAGTGCTGAGGTTGAAAAACCCTGTTATAGCCTACAGCTGAGCCTCACCAGCAACATTTCAGAACATCCATGGGACTTCGGTGGAGCAGAGGCTCCCCAGGGTTTGTTCTCATTGGTCATTTAATGGTGGCCATGGTGGTAAGGGAGGAAGGGCAAAAAGTCCTAGGAAAATCCATAAACAAAAGAACAAGCCTCACTGAAAATCAATTTGGGAGAGGTAGGGCCATCCAACAGGCCCCCAAAGAAAGGAACTTCAGGTAGGAGAATCCAAATATATTCTAGATGATACTTATTTACATAAATACATACATTCATCCATGCCATCAAGTCAGTTCCAACTCAGCAACCCCCATTGGGTTTCCAAGGCTATAAATCTTTATGGAAGCAGACTGCCTCATCTTTCTTCCATGGAGCAGCTGGTGGGTTCAAGCCACTGACCTTTTGGTTAGCTGCCAAATGCCTTAACCACTACAGTACCAGAGCTCCTTAAATACATACATTACATAAACACATATTAATATTCTTGTATAACATATCCCCATACTCATTGAAAACATGCAAAGATATGACTTAAGAACAATAGTCATAAAGCTATTAATATTCTCTATTCCAATGGGGGAGACTCATTATTTAATGCAGGTGATAGAAGATTCAGGCTCCTGTTTTCCTGAACACTGTCTCTAACATGACTATTTTCTGTGAGGGAATTGTTTATAAATATTATATCAAGCATCATTACTAGTCCTCTCATAGATGCTGCTGCCCAGGGTCTCAATTAAATCCAACAATCTGATTCTAGTCCATAATATGAGAATTTGAGAACAAAAGAGTTATTTACTGTAGTTAAACACTCTTCTTTCAAGGAGTAAGTATTCCTCCCCAACCCCATTCTAACTCATCTCTCTTATACTTTCACTTTGGCTGTAGCCCCCCTTGCCGTTTCAAATCCAAAAAGTGCCATGCCTCTGCTTAATGTGAAGGAAACCATCTACGAGCCTAATATGATGTAAGTTTCTTCTTCACTGGGAAATGGTTCTTTCCTTTGGACAAAGGTAAGAGCAAGGATTCAGAGTTGGGGGGATGGTCCAGCTAATGGGATTTTCCATCTCTTTTGCTGCCCTTGGGAACAATGGTACCATACTCTAGTTTGTGTGGTTATAGTCCACCTCTTTACATTTCACAGACCACCAGCACCCCTCCTCTCTCCTTCTTCAGTGAGGCGAATGTGTGGCAAATGAGCTTATGTTGATGGTGTCATTCTATTCCACTCTCCTCTGAACACTAGGGAATGTGCTGCCTCTCTTTGTTCCTCCCTCATATTTGAATCTTAGTTCAAGAGAATTAGCAGGCATTCCACATCCTAGCCTTAGGTAACTTCTAAGTATGAATTGAGGGGTGCTAAAAAAAAAAAAAAAACAGCTGCTGCTGAGTTGATTCTGACTCGTGGTGATGTGTTCATGCAGAGTCAAACAGCACTCCATAGAGTTTTCAAGGCTGTAACTTTTCAGAAACATATTACCAAGCTTTTCTTCCAAGGCACCCCTAGTTGGGTTTGAACCACCAACCTTTCAGTTAGTAGTTGAGTGCTTAACTGTTTGTGGAACCCAGAGACCTGGTGCTATCAAAGGCTTCCCTTAATTCAAATTATTTTGGTAAAAATAATGCATGAGAAATAACTAAATAAACATTGCCATAAAGTCGATTACAACTCAGAGTGATCCTATAGGACAGAGTAGAACTGACCAATAGGGTTTCTGAGGCTGTAATATTTATGAAAGCAGGCTGCCATATTTTTCTCCCATAGAAAGGCTGGTGGGTATAAACTGTTGGTCTTCACTTAGCAGCTGAGTGCTTAACCACTTGTGCCACCAGGGCTTCTTCCAGCATGATACAAAAAATACCAAACCAAACTCACTACCATTGAGTCGATTCTGACTCATAGCGATCCTCATTGGGTTTCTGAGGCTGTAAATCTTCACAGAAGTAGATTGCCCCATCTTCCTTCTGCAGAGGTATTCAAACCCAAATACCTTACCCACTATGCCAAGAGATCTAGTATTCCTATGTTAGAGATTAGCCTCAGAAAATCTTTTTTATAATGCACATCAACTGTCTGGAGTCTGTAACATATAATCTATTCAAAAACCAAACGCACTGCCGTGAGTCAATTAGACTCATAGTGACCCCTCCTTGGGTTTCCAAAGCAGTATCACTATGGAAGCAGATTGCCCAATCTTCCTTCTTAGGAGAGGCTGGTGGGTTTCAACCTCCAGTCTTCTGGTTAGCAGTTAAATGCCTTAGGCACTACGCCACCAGAGCTCCCTATAATATAATAATATAATCCATTACTATCTTTAATTGTGAAGGAGCCTGGAGATCTGTATTTTTTCAAGTTCCCTGTGGACCAAGTGGGAGCTCTGGTGGCATAGTGCCTAAGACATTTGACTGCTAATCAGAAGGCTGGCGATTGAAACCCACCAGCCACTCCTCAGTAGGGAGATTTGGGCAATCTATTTCCACAGAGATACCACCTTGGAAACCCAAAGAGGGGTCGCTATGATTTGAATCAACTTGACAGCAAAGAGTTTGTTTTTTTTTTTTTTCAGTGGACCAAGTAACCCAGGATCCCTTGCTGCCTGGCTGTCAGATGGGTTAGCTGATAGAAGGCACCAGCAGGAGACCAGACGGTTAGATGAGAAGTAACTTGGGGTTATTTCTCCCACAATCCTGTCCTTTCTGCCTTCTGGCAGTGGCTGGGTTTCTCTGAGGCCTTAGTCGCAGATATTGGGAGAGTAAGGCCTGAGACACTCTGACTTTCAGTGTTCCCACTCCACATCATATCCAATATATTAAAATAAACCTGCTCCTCACATTAAGTATAAATTTGACTATAAAACTTTTTGAAAGGGTTTATATAAATTTAACAGTGTTGCATTTAGGCATAAAGTATGCCTTTTGTTCATATAATTTAAACTTTATTGCATTTATCTGTTACTGTATAAAAGTTTGATTGAGTTTTGGTAAGTTAGTTGGCATGATATTGCTTAGATAAATATTCACTGATTACAAGAAAAAGTTCCCTAGGGAACACTGATGCTCAGCCTGGGTTGAGTACCATGACACTTCTGAGCTGAAGCAAGGCCCTGATGTTATAGGACACAAGACCAGTGGTGTCACTAAAGTTGGTGTCACCCAGTTGAGTAATTCATGGTGTCACACCACCCCCTATGGACTCCATATACCACACCATACAGAATCCTTAGTAATGTGTATTATCAATTTTAATCATAGAAAAATATGTGATGAATACAGTTGTATTGCTTAAATGTAGTATTTCTTAGATTATATGAACACTAACAACAAAACTGTCTTGTAAAATCTTTTTACATTGAATCACAGACTTATTAGTTACAACATTGTTAGTAAGTGAGCAGGTGCCTCTTTTAATTTTTTTTCTTCTTTTTCCTTTACATCATTCTCTAAAAAGTTATTGATATAAGTTCACAAATACTACTTACCACAATGTTGTAGCTAAAACACCAGAAACTTTGACAAAATTAGGGACTATGAAAACACCAGCACGAGCTTGCAGTATGTGCAGATGAAGCTACATGTTTCAAAGTATCATTGTAATCAGTAGAAGGTTCAAAAAGTAACAGTAGAAGGTTCAAAACATAAATTAACATAGAGCTTGACCCTTATAGGTATATTGCTACATGTAAGGTGAGCTTGTGAATAGTATTTTTGTTGTTATAACTAACTACAGGGATACTTTTATTTTAAAAAATAGTGAATGTCTCCTGAAACACTGCACAAGAATTTTCTAGGCAGTTGTTTTGATGTCACCCCCTCTGACAGTGTCAGCTGGTACAGTCTGAATCCCTAGTGACAACACTGCACAGGACAGGCTGTTAACAAACCTCCACATTTTATCTCTTTTTCCAGGGACAGCCCTGCTGAAGACTCAAACTGGGTGAACAAGGTTTTCAAGAAGAACAAACAAAAGACAAGTGGCACCAGAAAAGGCTTTCCAAGACATCTGCGATCCAAAAAATCAAGTAGCAGAGTGCTGTGAGCATGGCTGATGTTTCCTAAATTCCATAGGGAACGGTCTGGAAGAGGGTTTCTTGGGGTAAAAGGGGAGTCAGTGTGGAATGAGGATTAGGAGCTTGGATTTAGGAGTCAGACATACCTGATATAAAATTGTTTCTACTGCTATCTCATGGCTCAGTGATCATAGTTAGGACCCTTGGTCTCTTTGAGCCTCCATTTCTGATCTGTAAAATGGGCATGGTACCAACTTATAAAGGAGCTCTGGTTGTGTAGTGCCTAAGGCATTTGACTGATAACCAGAAGGTTGGCGGTTCAAACCCACCAGCCACCCCACTCGGCAATCCACTTCTGTAAAGATTTACCATTATTGGTAAGAGTAAAAGGAAATCAACTGTATAAATTGCTTAGCAGAGTACAGGATGTGTAATTAGCCCTCAACAATTAGTAGGTGTTATTGAGGTGCTAGGAGCTCTGGTAGCATAGTGCCTAAGGCACTTGACTGCTAACCAGAAGACTGACAGTTCAAACCCACCAGCCACTCCTCAGAAGGAAGGTTGGGCAATCTACCTCCATAGTGATATTGCCTCAAAAACCCAAGGAGGGGTCACTACGAGTCAGACATGACTTGACAGCACATAACAACAGCAACAACATTGAGGTGCTAGGAGCTCTGGTGGCGTAGTGCCTACAGCATTTGACTGCTAACCAGAAAGCTGACGGTTCAAACCCATCAGCCACTCCTCAGAAGGAAAACTGGGCAATCTACTTCTGTAGTGATGCTGCCTGGGTAACCCAAGGAGGGGTTGCTATGAGTTTATGAATTGCATCTGACTTGATGGCAGTGAGTTTGGGGTTTTTGTTTTTGTTTTTGGTATTGTGGTGCTAGTACCTCTTAGCTTCTGAACAGGACTCTAAACTGATGCCAACTTACAATTAAAAGCCCTAATCAATGTAGGCCTGCTTCTTATAGCTCCTTGGCTATATTATATTGTCATTGACTTAATCAGTTAATATTTATTGAGCACCTACTAAGTGCCTCGCATTCTACAGGAGTCTGGAGATAGTTAAACTTGATCCCTGACTTTCAGAGTTTATGCCAAACTGAACTTTAGACCAAAGGCAAGAATAAGCACACTAATCTGATAGACCCTGAACTCCGCCTAAACCAAATCTTAATTTTTTACTGAACCGTAGCATTTCTGTTGAAGGTGCATGCACACATATGTACACATACATGTACACATAAGTGTTCATATGCACATACTCACAAATTCAAAGTGCCAGCCTCAAAAACAAATCCAACTAGGTAGTTTTGAGCTTATTATTTTGAGTTTAGGCATAAATTATGTATTTTGTTCACCTGATTTAAACTTTACTGTAATCACATATTACTGGATAAGAGTTTGGATTTTACTTGATTGGTTAGTATGGTGTACACTTATTTCACTGGATTACCAACACGTTCTCTGAATGGCACAGACCCACACTGCTACTGAATTTGCTTCAAGCCTTAATTGGTTAGAAAGATCCCTAAATCATTCTAAGCGACATTCTTCCTGGTTGTTCCTGTCCCAGCTGGGATTCCTGGATAGACATGTTGTTCGAAAGAGGAGGATCAGAAGGTCACCCTGATAGCCAAAGGCCCAGAGTCTGAGCAAGTAGGTTCTTGGTGGGTGGTGGGCAGTATTATAGTGGAGAGGAGATTCTCAGAGCACCTGAAGGAAGGGGGCTGATTCAGATTCACTTTCTGGATTAAAGGATGAGCATAGAGGGTGCAGGACCCAGTGAGTACTTGGAGGTCTCTAGGGGTCATAGGATCAGTACAGCTCGGGATTATTCTTTTGTGTGACTGTGTGTGTGTGTGTGTGTGTGATTTTGGTGAAAGTTTACAGAGCAAATTCACTTTCCATACAGCAGTTCACATACACTTCATCTCATGACATTGACTACAGTTTACCATAATGTAACACTCCCACTTCCTCCCCATAGTTATCTCTTCCCTGAGTCCTTCCCTCCATGCATTTCTGCCCCATGAACTGTCTCCCTGTGCATACACAGCCCTTCTATTCTCCCATGGTTGTGTAAATGTTCACATGTCTGTCTTTTGTTTGGCTGGAAGCCACAGGAATAGGTTTAATTCCAGACCTGAATGGCAGCTAGGGGCCACAGTCTCAGTGGTTCCATCAGACTCTATCACACCAGCAAACCTGGTCCCTTTTTTTATTTTCCCCCAAATAATTTTGAGTTTCATTCCACATTGTTCTCCTACTCTATCCAGGATCTCCCACACAGACTCCCCTCTGAGTGGTTGACTGGTAGCCAGGCACCATCTAGTTCTTCTGGTCTCATAGTCGTATAGGCTGAGGGTCTCACGTTGTACCAGTCACTTGGAATAATTGTTTCCATGAATTTTTGGTTTACTTCATTCTTCTTTGCTCTAGATGAGGAGACACCCATTGTTGCATCTAGATTGCTGCCTGCAAGGTTTTAAGATCCCAGTTGCTACTCACCAAAGTAGGATGTGGAAAAATGTTTTGTGTAGTATGTTATGCCAATTGAGCTTGATGTCTTGGGATTATTCTTACTTTGTTCCCTGGTTTCCAGCCCCAGAACTTCCTTGACCTTTGAGTTTCTATCTCTTTGTCTCAAAAAAAACTCACTGCTGTAGAGTCAGATCCAACTCATACTGACCCCTCTTTGGGTTTCCGAGGCAGGAGCTCTGGTAGCATAGTGCCTAAGGCATTTGACTGCTTACCAGCAGGTTGGCAGTTCAAACCCACCAGCCACTCCTCAGAAGGAAGATTGGGTGATCTACTTCTGTTGTGATACCACCTCAGAAACCCAAGGAGGGGTCACTATGAGTCAGATCCAACTTAATGGCAGGGAGTTTTTTTTATCTCTATGAAAGTAGATTGCACAGTCTTCCTTCTGAGGAGCGGCTGGTGGATTTGAACCGCCAGCCTTCTGGTTACCAGTCAAATGCCTTACATATTACGCCACCAGAGCTCCTATCTCTTTGTCTATATATTCTATTTCTGGAGGATCAGGGTCAAATTCTTTCATGGGGACTTAACAGATTTCCCATGAACATGGGTATTGAGTAATATCTGGGAGCCAGGCCCAGACCTGAGCCCCTTGATTCCAGGCCCAGGCCCTTCTACTCCATCACAGCATTGGGAACTATGCAGGTTAGCCGACCTACCTTGGCTGATGAACTTCTAGGTGCTTCATAAAAAAGTGGGCCATGATAAAAACAAACAGTTACATTCATAAACTGTAGGAAACACTTTTGTCATTGGGTCATACCTCCTGCATCAGGCAAGTGCTTGTCTGTGGCTTTCCTTTATAGAACAGATTGTGAAATTGCCTGGAGGTCATTTACTGATTGACGATCTTAAGCAATTACATGCACATTCTCTACTTTGAATTTCAAGGGCCAGGTAACCAGTTGCCGGGGAGTCGACTCTGACTCCTGGCCACTCCATGTGTGTCAGAGTGGAATTGTGCTCCATAGGGTTTCGTTGGCTGGGTTTTTTGGAAGTAGGAACACCAGGCCTTTATTCCAAGGCCCCTCTGGGTACACTGGAACGGCCAGTCTTCAAGTTAGCAACCAAGTGCATTAGTCATTTATACCACCCAGGGACTGCAAGGCCAGATAAGGGGGGAGAAAAAAGCTCAAAAAGATTAAGGATAGAGAATGGAGAATGATCCAGAAAAAGGAAAAACCTGCTTGTTTCCTTCCAAACTACAATTACAAGAGACACTGTCACATCCATGAGCTAATTCTGAGCAAATTCCTGGCCCCCATCTGATATCCTTGCCAACAAAAACAAACAAACAAACAAAAAACCAAACTCACTGCCTTGAGTTGGTCCCGACTCATAGCAACCCCTCTTTGGGTTTCCAAGATGGTCTCTCTATGGAAGTAGATTGCAGTGGAGAGAGAATGAGGAAAATCCTAGACAGACGTGACTTAGGAATGATGATTCCATGTCCTTTTCATAGGAAGCCATGAGTCCAGAGAGAAAACTTGACCTGGAATGGCAGAGAACCTGAGAACTGTAAGGTTGAGCCTTCTTCTGGCTGCTCTCAGATGCTGTCCCGGCCCTTGAACTTTCAGGGACCAGGAGCAACACCCACCACCAGTCCTGTTTGTGCAAAGGCTTCTGTTTCCCTTGACGAGAGTCTTCTAGTCCAAACAGTTTCTCAGCTTCCCTGTGACCCTTCTGGACCCTTTACTGCCTGCTCTGGATGCTCATGAACACAGAGCTGAGAGCACAACACAGACTCCTCTGGGCTGGCAAGGCTCTGGGCCTTCCTTCCAGCCTTACCTGAGTTCACTTCTTCAATATGGGCCAGATCACTCCTAGCCTCCCAGAATCCAGTTCACAGAGCAGAACTCTCAGGGGACCAGGCAGGACTGAGCCATGGAAGCACCTCTTGTTTTCTGTGGTGTGACCTCCCCATTTCCAGCCACGTCAAGAGACCAAGTTATGCTTTTGTTTTGTTTTAAGTTCTCATAGTACACTAAGGCTCACCTTGGAACCACTAGAACACTTCCTTCCCCCACACACCCCCACCACCACCTCAGCTGCTCACTGGAATTAAATGATGAGCTTAGTCTGGCATGCTGCCTGGGTACTTCAATCTTTAAAAGCTCCCCAGAGGATTACCTGGTCAGCCAGAGTTGAGACTCACTACCCTGGACTTCCCCAAGTCCTGGTGTGAAGTCCCTGAGTAGTACAAACAGTAAACACACTCAGCTGCTAACAAAAAGGTTGGAGATTTGAATCCACACAGAGGCACCTTGGAAGAAAGACCTGGTGATCTACCTCTTAAAAATCATCCATTTAAAAGCTTATGGAGCACAATTCCCCTCTGACACACATGAGGTCGCCAGGAGTTGGAGTTGACTTGTCAGTTGGTTGGGGGGGGGGGCGTGATTTGTAAAGAAAATTGGCCAAATCTTTCCGTCCCAGCTGTTCACAGCTCAGTGAAAATGTTCCACCAGAAAGATACCTTCAGCTTTCATTTTCCCAGCCTATTTAGAAAAAAAATAACTGGTAGCATAGTGCCTAAAGCACTTGACTGCTAACCAGATGGCTGGCGGTTCAAACCCATCAGCCACTCCTTGGAAGGAAGATGGGGCAATCTACTTCCGTAGTGATACTGCCTTGGAAACCCGAGTCGGGTCCGACTGGACGGCACATAACAACAACAGCTTTCAGAGAGAGTACCTGGGTGACAGAAACAGCTAAGCTGTCCACTACTAACCAAAAGGTTGGCAGTTCAAGTTCATCCAGATGTGCCACAGGGAAAGGCCTGGCAATCTAATTCTGTAAAATCAGCCATTGGAAACCCTATGGGGCATAGTTCTACTCCATATACATGGATTTGCCATGAGTCCAAATCAATTTGGCTGGCAACTGTTTTTTTTTTTTTTTTTTCTTTTGGCTCCTCAGAAAACCAGCAACCTCAAGCCTCAGCTCGCCTCAATAAGGAAGCCCAGGGCTGCCTGAAGACTTCAAACACATTTGTTTAACAAATTCGAGAATGCAAAACCCTGTAGAAGAAAGCTCTCAACTGGAGTGGGAGCCAAGGCGGATGCATGCAAATTTAAGACCAGGTAGAGCAAGAAGCAAAGGGTGAAGGCCACCCAAGGCCCCTTAGAAGATTCCTCCTGGAAGAACCTAAAAGTACATTTGAAAGGCTTGAGATGATAAGAATGAAAGTCCCACCAGATGTTCTCCCATCCTGCCTACTCTGTTTGATCCTGCAGCCTAGACCAATAAAAGGAAACGCCCAGAAGATTTATGTGGTGGGGAAGAGACCAGGAGTCCCTGGAGTCGCCCACCTGGCTGCAACGTCCAGGCCATTCCTCTAGGAGTCGCACTTGCTGTTCGAAGGTGGCTTCTGCCCAGAGGCCCTGAAGCTCATAAACCAGGAGGAGGGAGAGTTCTCTCCACCACGACTCAGGAATGCATTTCCCTGGTGTGCAAGGGCGAATGGAACTTCATAACAATTATTGTTTTAACTGTGTTTAGAGCCCAGATGCTCTTAATGTCAATTATGTTCCAAGCATCAATAAATTCCCTTGCATATTTTCTTTGTCTTTGTTTATTCCCTTTTCCCTGTTTTGAGGTAATTAAGAGAATTGTTCTTGCATTAGTTTCAGGGTTGCCAAATAAAATCCAGGACACCTTGTCAAATTTGAGTTTCAGATAAACAATGAATAATTATTTATATGTCCCCAATAATTGCAACCATTTGTTTATCTGAAATTCATATTTAATTGAGCCTGCTGTGTTTTTGTTTGCCAAATCTGGCAGCCCTAATTAGTTCCTTTCTCCTTTTCATGCTTTTTTTTTTTTTTTTTTTTAAAGTAGCATTACTAGATTGTTTTTTATGTGCTGGTCCCTATGTTTTGAAATTGGGAGGTCTTGGTGGTGCTTAGGAGCTCTGGTGGCATAGTGCCTAAGGCATTTAACTGCTAACCAGAAGGCTGGCAGTTCAAACCCACCAGCCGCTCCTCGGAAGGAAGATTGGGCAATCTGCTTCTGTAGTGATACTGCCTCGGAAACCCAAGGAGGGGTTGCAATGAGTTTTTTTTTTTTTTTTTAGTGGTGCTTAGGCTGAGGCCAAGGCTGGATGCTGTCTTATCTTTCAAACATGCATCTCTTCCTACCTACAGCACAGCCAGGCGCCTCTGGGTGGCACAAGTGGTTAATATACTTTGCTGTTAACTGAAAGGTTGGAGGTTTGAATCCACCCAAAGGCACCTCAGAAGAAAGATCTGGCCATCTACTGAAAAATCGGCCATTGAACCCTATGGAGTACAGTTCTACTCTGACACACCTGGGCCAGCATGAATCAGAATCAACTCAGTGGCAACTGGTTACAGTACAGCCCTCCCTGTGAGCCTCTCCATAAGACTCCTCCAGCTCAACCAGTTCTGTTGTCCCACCTCACCCACTCAGCCTCCTGAATTCTCAGGGTGAGGAAATTAGATTAATTATATTATGGTGTCACTTGTGCACCTTTTTGAAGCCATTTCAAAGGAGCAGAATTTCCCATGCATGGTGATGTTATAAAAGCCTCCTACCCTCAAAATAGAATGAGGGGGACAAATGCCTGTGGTTACCAGAAGAGAGAGAGAAGAAAAGAACTTAGAGCCTTCAGAGACAGCATGGCCCTGGTGACACTCTGAACTCAGACTTCTAAACTCCAGAACTGTAAGGCAATAAATTTCTGTTCTTTGAAGTCACCCACTTTGTGCTTCTTTGTTACCACAGCCCTAGGAAAGAACACCCTAAGGATGGGATACCTGAAGATCTTGGGTAGAGTGGGAGAAAAATGTGGAACAAAACTCAAAATCATTTAAATAAATAAATAAATAAAAGACCGAGTTTACTGGGCTGATAGAGCCTGGTGAGACCCCTGAGACTATGGCCCCTAGTTACCCCTCAGGTCTGGAATTGAACTCACTCCCGTGGCATCCAGCCAAACAATAGACAGGCATATAGGGTGAACATTTACATCAGGTAGATACACTCCTTAGATCAATCAATCATGGAAGAACAGAAGGGCAGTATTTGCACAGGGAGATAGCTCAGGGGGCAGGAATGCACAGGAAAGAAGAACACGGGGTAGAGGTAACTACAGGGAGGAAGTGGGAAGAGAGCTGTTATACTCTGGGGAATTGCAGTCAATGTCATGAAACAAAATGTGTTTGAAGTGCTGTATGGAAAATGAATTTGCTCTGTAAACTTTCACCCAAATTATAAAAAAAATTTAAAAAAAAAAAAAAAAAAGGTTGGGACATCTGAACAGCATCCAGAAAAGGTGCCAGGCAGGGCAAGGATGCTGACCCCCACAGCCTTGCAGGCACCATACTGTCACAGATGTGCCAGGTGGGGCCTTTCTTGGCAGCCCCCCCATCATGAATAATCCAAGTCAGACCTCGGTGCAAGTCAATTTCTTTATTTGCTCAAATAATAGAGTACAAAAATGAGACACAGATGCCAGCATCGGGAACTCATACCAAATACTCATGCAGCTTAAAGAACATTATTCCAAATAAGACACTGTGTACAAAAGGTTACTGACCTTCATTTCAAAACTTATTCTGATCCTTCACATTTGGGTGCTGTGTTCTGGACACTGCTTAAAATAAATCCATAAATAACTCCTTTCTCCCTTGCTTCCCAGAAGCAGCAATAAACACTAAATGACTTTCAACATATGCTTGGTTGAACTGCCCAAAACCTTGTTTTGGGTTAGAGGCCAGTCCCATCTAAATATTCAAGGCCTCTCTGCTCATGGCTTCTCCCCCTTCCTGGCTCTAACCTGAGGTGCTCAACACAGCAATACAATTTCCACCAAGGGTAACAAGATTAAGTTTGCTATCCAGTTTTAACACCCTCTCCTCTATGGCCGTGTGTTCCAGGAAATGTCCAAGGGAGTCAGATGTCTGTTTTCTGCGCTGCTAAGCCTGCATGTGGATTTAGACAAGTGGCAAAGTGCCTAGATTGGCAGTGAATTGTCCCATCTGAGCCAAGCTGTTGAAAATCTTCATCTGTAGAAGGCAGAGCCTCTCCTAACTCACACCTCACCTTTCTGTAAAGACAAAAAAGGAGTCCTTTCCTCAAGACACTTTACTGCCATCAGTTGGCAAACTGCTGCCATAAATCTACAGATCCACAATGTCTAGAATGTGAATAGCACCTCCTTGGGTAGGTGCTTTTGCACAGTGAATAGTTGTGCAACCATCCACAGCAGTCCTACTTGAACCCTTCTCCCATTTCCTGAAATCTATCCAGACTGTAGTTACAATAAGAAAAACAACATGCATGGAACTCTTTCACATCCATTTTCTCATTGGCTCCATGAGTTTGTCCATGGGAGAGATGTGTGGCATCGGCTCCATTTCTCTGGTTGACTTATATAGGACACAGATTAGGAAGGATTCCAAGAGACCATCTAACCCATGAGTGCCCAGTCTATAAGGTTCCTCATCTGGAGACTGCAGACTTTCTGGGAGGCACCTGTAAGTCCATATGGTCACTGAGCACTGGTGGCCAACTGACTGCATGATGTCAGATGTACATAGATACACATCTGCTTAGATGTATGTGGTTGTTCTGGTGAAAGATTAAAACTGATTTTTTTTAATTGAGAACTGTTTTTAACGTCTGGAAAAATGTCAACAGGTCTTCCATATGATAATGGACATATTTTTAGCCCCTGTGGATCAAGAGAATATGTGTTGACAGGAAAAGATTAAGGAGTTAGTAACTCTCTTAAATGAAGGTAAAAACCAGGAGGCTTGCCCAAGGACACATAAGTCAGCACTAGGTTTGGCCACAGAACATAAGGGTCCTGACTCCTGGTCCAGGTGCTCATGCCCAATACCTGTCAAAGTAGCTCCCCCATTTCTCCCCTAGCCCCCGACTTAGAGATGCAACCACAGATTGCACAATTCCAATTGAGGACCAAGGCATACCAGGGGACGCCTGACAGATTTGCCTGGATCTCAAGAGAGCTCCCCTTGACTGATTCATTCATTCATTTGGTGAGGCCCTGAAGATTGCTTTCAGCTCAGTGGGGTATATTTAGCTACAGAGTGAAAGTACTCACTACCTGTCTTTACAGAGATTTCCATAGCATAGAGCCATAAGGGATCTGATGGGTCTAGGTCAGCCTGGAATCTAAGGTCTGGAGAGGGGATGATGAGTCATGTGCAAGGTCTTGTAGCAAGTTTGTGGATGGTTTAGCAGGTGGAGCCCTGGTCTCCTAACTCCCTGTGCTCCTTTTCCCAAACACAGCCTCTAGCTTCATGAAAGAATGCTTTGCGCTTTCTCAGTCCCAATAAATCCACAATGGTGTATGGACATAGAATGTTTGTCCCCTCTAATCTTCAGTCAAGTCAATGAAGCACTGGATTGGGGCATCAGGAAGCATCTTCAGGGTCTTGGCTAACACTGCCAATTGACTGGCTAGTTCAAGGAAATTTGGGTCCGGGTCACAGCTTTCAATCTGGACTTTGGCTCTCAGAACTCACAATGTTCTAGAAGGAGAAAAAGAACATAAATTTTTGCCATAGCCCTATTGCTTGTAGATCCCTTGTAAGCTGGCCCACAGCCAGAGCTTCAGCCTAAACCTTCCTCTACTCTGGTAACAACAGATTTACCATCCCATCAACATGTCACACTAGCTCCCATCTCTGGCTCATATAGTCCCTCCTGCCTACAGTGCTCTTAGTCCTTTCTTCCCATCTAAAGCCTCCCGATCCTCCAAGGTCAAAATGAGTTCCTCCCATCTCCCCAAATCCTTCCAGAACCAACTTGCTTTGTTGATTTCAGTTATCACTCATTTGGCATTTAATTGCTATTTAATTATGTCATTGGTAAATATTTTGTCTTTTGCACTAGCATATGAAGTGTTCAAAGGCAGGACCTTCCACAGAAACTAGTAGCACCTTTTACTCTTAGGCACAGAGGAGGCTATCCATAACGACTGGTTGAGTGAATGAATGGTTAGTAAAACCAGAGATGGAGTTGAGGTTACTGAAGATATCAGAACTGATATTTCTGTAATATCTTTTACAAAGAACTCAGATCACTCCATAGCAATTACCTAACCCAACCTAGAGAATAAATAGATCCATTCTCCAGAAGACATTGAGGCAGATAAAGAGAGGTCTGAGGTCATGTGACTCCCCACCAGGAAAACAAGCCACATGAAGCAACGTACTGGATTGACGAGGTACAACTACCATGAAGTAAGACCAGCCTTCTCAAGAGCCTTATCAAATGACTTCTAAAAGTAATTCCAGGCAAGGAAGACAGAAGCGTTTTACAGTAAAAAGCTGGTTTCCTAGGGGAAACTTTCAATGTAGAAGTTCTGTCATGTTTGCTCAACACCAACAAGCAGAATGTTTTATTCCTTTAAAGTCACACCTTCATTCATTCAGTGGCTTCTACACTGTTGATCTGATCAGATGTCTATTAGCACGTCATCTTAAGTAAATTTGAAAAGGGTGGAGAGAATCGGCTCATCTGGGTCCACCAGAAAACATGAAAACTCAAGAATTTTTTTTTTTTTTTAAATTAGTGGTAAATATTATCTCAAAAGGGAAAGATTCCAGCTTTTAGGGCAAGAGGGGCTATTAGGAAACACAAAATCAATTAGAACTGTGAGGGTGATGGCAGGGAAAGGCTATTCCTCAGTCAACCAAGGGAAAGGTCAGTGAATAACCACCTCCTGGAAGCTCCCAGAATCAAACAGCCCCCAGAGCTTTCTCCTCTACCTCAACCATCCCTGAGTTGATATATAACCTTTTCTCTGTGTGGTAGTTAAGGTTATATGTCAATGTGGCTGGGCAGCTGGTTGTAGTTATTCCCCATGGTGAGACTGGTAATTAACTCCATGATGGAATCTGCTGGAGCAGCTGTGGGCTGCTTCCAGTATATAAGAAACAACTTTGAGGAAGGTCTCCTGTGTATGGCATGCTTGGACACTGTGTAGCTGAGTCGTTGTTCAGCAGCCTGCCATGTCATCTGCCAGTCTTTGGACTGTTAATGGACTTGAATCAATGGCCTGCCAGGTGGTTTGGTAACACCAGGACTGTGCCTTTTTACTTGTCAACCTTGAGTTTGTCAGCCTCAGCAACCAGCAACTGCCTGAGTGAAGAAAAGCCTCCAGCTTCAGTGGGCCGGAAGCAGGTGGCAGAGCTAAAGCCCAAGGTCAAAGGACTTTCACCCAGCCCCTAGAGCCTAGCACTTTGAATTTAGACTTTGAATGTCCCAAATTACAAAACTTTGATATTTACTTTTTATGACAGTCTGGAAGTGGGAAGCCAAGCCACCAAACCCATGAAATAATAAGAGGGCAAACTGAGATGGTTGCCAGTCCACAATTTCATACTGATATCAAAGAGTATGAAAATGTGTACACAACTGGAGAGCAGAGCCAAATCAAGAAGATGCTAATTATGGAGTAAAGCCAGTGAGGGTTTTGGAAAATACAGATCACTGTGGTTTAGAATGGTCTCAGAAGGCCTCACTGAGGGAGTGGCATCTGAGTTGGGTAAGAAGGGGAGAGGAGGGAAGAGGACTGTAAGGAGATCCCACTTGAGGACAACCATGAGCCTGTTGTCACTTGTCCCACATTGCCACTGTCATTCCCTCCCTTCCTCACCTGCTGGGCCTTCCTGTATGGAAACTGGACATAAGCATGCCGGCTGTAGTGGCCTCTTAGGCCCATGAGGATGTGGACAGTGTGACTATTGTTGCCAGCAAATACATTAGCCAAGCCAGCAGCAAACTGGTAGTGTCTCTCATCGAAGTTTCTGTCAGGCTCAGCGGGGTGGGCCTCCTGGCTCTGCAGGTTTGCTGCCAGCTTTCTGAGGGAGGAGTCGGAGAGCTTGTAAAAAAACCTTTTAAAGCTGGGGTGCCGCTTGATCTGGAAACAGAAATGAAGAATGGGGATCAGCACTGCTGGCAGGTAGTCCCCTCCCAGCTGGTGCCCCTCCCCTAACTCCATGCAGCCAGGCCAAGTGCCTCATTGTCCTGGAATGAGCTCCCCTTGTTAAATTCCTCCACCATCCCTAGCCTCTCAGACTGTCTTCTGCAAGGTCCATCTTAAAGCAGCAGGACAAAGTAAAGGAAAGAAGTGCAGGTCTTGGAGTTCAGACAACTAATGCATAAAATCACATTTAGTAGCTGAGCCTCTGTGGTTTGTCTGTAAAATGGGGATCAGCATATCTCCCAGTGTTGTCTGAATCAACTCAGGGTAACCCCATGTGTGTCAGAGTAGAACTGTGCTCCGTAGGATTTTCAGTGGCTGATTCTCCTGAAGCAGATGGCCAGACCTATCTCCCAGGATCCTCTGAGTAGGTTTGAACCACCAACCTTTTGGTTAGTAGCCAAAACACTGCTTAACTGTTTGCAGCACCCAGGGTTGTTGGTGGGTCGGATTAAGTGACATCGTTTACGTAAACTCTTGGGCAGAAAGTATATGAATTTTAGTTTCTACCCTAAGTCTCCTCCAGCAAACTCTTTGCTCTTAACACTTAAATGTCTCAGGTTGGGTTTCCTCAGAAGCAGACTGAAGGCAAGGCCTTGGGTATATGCAGTTTATTTGGAAAGTGGTCCCAGGAAGCATTGATGGGGAAAAGGAGATGTAGGACAAGGATGGGAAAACAGCCCACCCAGGGTAGCAACTGGAGCCTAATCCCGCCAGGACTCGGGGAGCCAAAGTAGAATACACTCCTCAGAGATATCCCTCCCAAGGGGCAAGGGAGCTGGGGTATTTACATACCAACTCCCATCAGTCATTGATTGATGGCTACTCATGGGGAGATGGCAGGAGGTGTAATTCCTATCTCTACCAAGTGGCTGGCAAAATGTCTCGGAAGCCAATCCTCAGGCAACAAAAGGCAGATGCTGCAGATGGAAGCTGGGCTGGTGTGCAGTAAAGTGCACTGACACTGATTACTCATCTATGACCTGCACGCATTCCTGACACATCTTCAGGTGTCATTTATGTTTGTCTCACCAAGTAGATTGTGAGTTCTTCAAGGACCGAGAATCTTCTCTTATAGGCTATTTAGCAGGGGAGGAAAAGCCACGAGCTTGAAAGAATTGGAAGCCATATAAATAAAAGTGTGTGTCCAAGAAAGAAGGCAAAAGGGAGACAGCAGAGGACGTGATCAGAGGATGCCATGGGATGCGTTAAGTCTTTTAAACTAACATTCATCTTATCTACAACATATCTGGCATTTTCTACACATGTACTGAACTTTGTCAAGTAGGTATGTAATCCTCATTTTGTAAAAAAAAAAAAAGAAGCAGCAGTAGCTGAGGCTCAGAGAGGTTAAGGGACACATCAAGTCACCCGGAGATGCAGAGATGGGCATTGAACTCAGTTCTCAGTTGTGGGTTGACAAGGCCTCCAGGGTTGGCTTGGGAAGATCTGAGTGGTCCTCACCTGTTCTCCCAACTGGCCATCCACGTCTTGAAGAAGAGCCACCAGCTTCTGGATGATCAGCTCTTCTAAGGAAAATCAAGAAGGATTGAGAGGCCATTGACTAGATGATCCCTAATTTCCTCCCAATAAAAGTTCTACAAGCACACATCTATAGATCAAAGACAGTATTTTATCTCTAAAACAGGGCCCACAGATTAGTTGTGAAGATGAAGAAAAATCTTCTCCTAAACTAGGGTTGGGGCATGAGAGTTTTGTTCGGGTTTACTTAATAGAAACAGAATGGATCTTTGTGTTTATCTGCCAGGCCCAACCCATAGCCACATTCAGCTCCACTTGACAGATAGAGAGACTGGGGCTTTATCTAGTTGGAATCAGGAGCAGCAGGTCAGAATGCAGGGAGGGGAAACCCACAGCTACGTGTGCAGCAGGAACAGACCATTGACCTGGGTGGTGAGTTGCGTTATAAATATTCAGAAATTCTGTGAACCAGTTGTTAAATTATTGGCAGCTTGAAATAGGCCATGGTGGCAATATTTACACCACAGAAGTCTGCAAACTCTACAAATCAGGACTTTTTTTTTTTTTTTTTTCCTGTAGATCCTGTTTCCCAGCACACCACTGGTTATGAGACACAGAGCAAGCCAGGAATTTAAAATGAAAAAACTCAATCAAACTAATAGATGACAGTGGGGTAGGGGGTGGAGGTCATGTTATAACACATAGAATAGACAGGTGTTCTCTACCTGAAAAGGCTCTCCACTTGCAACTTAGCCCAACTAACCCCAGTTTAAAGGCCAAGGCTGGCCACTCCTGTTCCAGAAGATATTGGTCAACTGCCTTCCCAAACTCCCACACATGCCTTGGATTCAGCCTGTGAAATTCCATGCAAATGAGAATCACCCAGGGGAGCTGTCCCAAGTGAGAGCAAGGGTGGTACTAACTAGATTCATAAGCTTCTTCCAGCTGAGGTTCTCCTTCTGGCTCGTGGCTTCTGCTCTGGGAAGGAGGATCTGGGGAGCCAACTGGTCCCCCTTCTGCAGGTGAGGGCTTCTGGAAATCAACGTCCTCCAAGTCTGAGGGCAAAAAGGAGTTGGTGTGAGTCTTAAATCCATAAACACACAGCCAAATCTGGGTTCTGACAAGAAACTGTTAGAAGGCATTGGCCCATTGCCAACAGCCATCTAAACACAATAATGAGTTTCTCCTCATCCAGAGTAAAGAAGAATGAAGAAAACCAAAGATGCATGGAAACAATTAGTCCAAGGAACTGGTAGACCATTTGATCTTCAGCCTATATGACCATGAGATCAAACAACTAGATGGTGCCTGGCTACCACTGTCAACCACTCAGAGGGGGACGGTGCAGGAGATCCCGGATAGAGTGGGAGAACAATGTGGAACAAAACTCAAAATCATAAAAAATAAAAAAAGACCAGGTTTGCTGGTCTGATAGAACCTGGTGAGACCCTTGAGATTATGCCCCCAGTTACCCTTCAGGTCTGTAATTGAACTCACTCCCATGGCTTCCAGCCAAACAATAGACAGGCATAAGGGGTGAACATTTACATCAGGTAGATACACTCATAGGAGCTCTGGTGGCATAGTGCCTAAGGCATTTGACTCCTAAGCAGAAGGCTGGGGGTTCAAACCCACCAACCACTCCTCAGAAGGAAGGTTGGGCAATCTAGTTCTGTAGTGATACTGTCTCAGAAACCAAAGGAGGGGTCACTATGAGTGGGATCTGACTCAAGGGCAGTGAGTTTGTTTGTTTGTTTGTTTGTTTAGATACACTCCTTAGAATGATCAATCATGAGAGAACAGAAGGGTAGTAATTGCACAGGGAGATAGCTCAGGGGGGCAGGAATATGTAGGAAAGAAGGACACAGGGAAGAGGTAACTACAGGGAAGAAGTGGGAAGAGAGCTGTTACATTGTGGGGAATTGCAGCTGTTGCCATAAAACAAAATGTGTATGAACTGCTGTGTGGAAAATGAACTTGCTCCATAAACTTTCACCCAAATCACAGTAAAAATTTTTAGAAAAGTCATTGGCCCAAGAGGGGTCCTGGTTTATCAGGCTCCTTCATGAATCCCCTTCCTCCTTGAACTAGTCTTGGGGGCATTCACAATGCTCTCTGTCCTCTCCAGAAATTGAATTCTTCTTTCTTCCACCAAACCCCTCTGCCTCCTTACGGTCTGGAAGCTGTGCGGTTAAGAAAACAAACAGTTGAGCCAACAGGCCCCACTGAGTGAACCCCATTCTCCTTTTATTCTGTGGGACTTTGCTGAGTCACTTAGCCTGTCTGAACCTCACTTTCTCCATCTGTCAAAAAGGAGTAATAAGACTGACTTCACACAGTCAACCATAGGAGTCAAAAGGGCAGATTTGCCCAGGGATTAAATGCTCAGAAGGCAGAAAGGTAGGAAAGAAAGACAAATGGAAACAGGAAACAAAGGGAGGAAGTGGGAAGAGTGCTGTACATTGTGGGGACTGCAATCAAGGTCATGAAACAAAATGTGTATGAATCCTTGAGTGGAAAAACCAATTTGCTCTGAAAACTTTCACCCAGATCACAATAATAATAATAATAATAAAAGATCTGACAGGGTTGTGAATGGATTAAGTGAAATAATGTAAGTGAAAGTGGAATATCATAAGCACCATATAAATGTCGAGCTCTGGTGGTGTAGTGCCTAAGGCATTTATTTGACTGCTAACCAGAAGGTTGACAGTTCAAACCCACCACCCACTCCGCAGAAGAAAGACTGGACAATCTACTTCTGTAAAGATTTACTACCTCAGAAACCCAAAGAAGATCACTATGAATTGACTCAATGACAGTGAGTTTGGTTCTTTTCTTGTATAAATGTCAGGGGATTCATTGTGTAGTCGTCCTCACACTTTGAGATAGTAAAAAATAGAGAGGTCCAGGCCGTATCCTACCCCAAGTCTCTGTATTTTTTATTAGCTTTCCAGGTTATTCTGATATGCTTAATAACCACTGATCCTACACCACATTTGTTTACGTGTATATATGTTAGGGGGGGATGTTGGGTGGAGTGGGTCCTTCCCTCCTCTCCACAGCCCTCCCTGACCTCCCCACACTGCTTAGAGCAGAAAACAAGTCAAGACTGAATATGACAAACAGTTGACCAACCCTTGCTCTAGAGGAAGCCTCTAGGACCAGAGGCAGCCTCTGAGTTACTATGGCAACACTGAGCCTGCTCACCAAGGCTGTTGGGGATGGAGGGCCGATGCCCACCAACACACAGGGGCAGAAAGCTGGGCCTCTTGGGCGGCCTGGCCTCCAGGCTGGAAACATCTGCAGCTCCCACTCTCTTGGGCTCCTTACAGCTATACTTCTTATGAGAAAAGGCTTTCCTGAAGCTGGACTTTGGGGATTTCTTCTTGAAGACGGGGGCTAGGTTTTCTAGAGCCATCTCTGGCTGCTGGGTTTGAAGTCTCTGTGGGGGATATGAAAGAAACTGCGTCAGGACCTCTAACCTTGAGATTATAGATAAGCTGGGGACGAGAAACCAGCATCCCCTGAACGGCAGACCCACTGAGAACTACAGGGTGTGGCTTACACAGAAAAGCAAGTGATACTCGGAGCTGGGGAAAGAGGTAGCCTGTGCCACGATTAGGGGAAGCTTCAGAAAGGAAGAGGGACAGGAGCTGAACTTTGGCAAGAAGTAGAAATGGCAGGGTAGGGTTAGGGTAGGTATTATGCCAGGCAGTGCGGGAGATGCCCATAGTGAGGATCAGAGCCTGCCTGTGGAATGCCCTCACCTTCTCTGCCCCTTGCTCTTCTGCATCTTGGAGTAGAGTGATGATCTTCTGGATGAACTTTTCTAAAAAAGATCAAAGTGGTTGTTTACATTTTAGTGCTTAGAAAGCTCTTCTATGTGGCAATCTTCATTTCCTAAGGCCCACTGGGCTCCCTGGGCAATTCTTAGAGTCAAGGCAGGACTTGTACCCAAACCCCTCCAGGATGCTAATGAGTTTGCTCAGGGGTGCCCTGAAGGCCAAGCTGACTTCCTAAGAACACACATTCACCTCCTCCTTCACCAGTGAGGGGCTCTGATGTGCCAGGTTAGATGTGCCTGGTTAGTGGTGAGTCAAACACCCCTGCCTCCAGGAGAAGACGCCCCCACGGCCCCTCACCTCATACCTCCCTTCTCTTCTAGGCATAACGAGGCCAGCCACTTGCCAGTGCCCCTTAAAGGCACATGTCCTATGAGATGCAAAACAAGGCCAAGTAGCTATGGAAGTTCAGAGGGGAAGAGGGTGGGAAGCTGCAGGTTTTTTTAAGTTTTTCAAACACACAGAACTGACAGTGATTATATGCTCCTCATCCTGGTTCCACCAATGATAAAAATAATAATAATGACACTAGCTGCCATTTGATAATCCATAAACACACAGCCAAATATGAGTTCCAGCAAGAAACTGTTAGAAGGCATTGGCCCAAGAGGGGTCCTGGTTTACCAGGCTTCTCCATGAATCCCCTTCCTCCTAGGACCAGCCTTGGAGGAGTTGACAGTGCTCTCTGTCCTCTCCAGAAATTGATTCTTCTTTCTTCCACCAAACCCCCATGGGCTACTCTGCCCTTCTAATCCTCTTTACTTTCTCTGAGGCTCTGCTTCTCAAGCTGGGCTACTTAACAATAATAAGAATAAGTGGCAGCTGTCCTGGTTACTTAGTGCCCCTCTGACAGAAGATACACCACAAATGGGATAGCTTTAACAAACAGGAGTTTATTCTCTTACAGTTTGGAGGCTGTAAGTCTAAGTTCAAAGTGCCAGGCTGTAGGGGCTGGGTGAAAGCCCCTCAACCTTGGGCTTCAGCTCTGCCTCCTGCTCCCAGCCCACTGGAGCTAGAGGATTTTCTTCACTCAGATAACTGCTGGCTACTGAGGCTGACAAGCCCAAGGTTCACAAGTAAAACGGCACAGTCCCAATGTTATTGAACCACACGGCAGGCCATTAATTCAAGTCCATTGAAAGTCCCAAGATTGGCAGAGCATGGCAGGCTGCTGAACAATGACACAGCTACACGCAAGGTGCAAGCATGCCATAAGCTAGAGACCACTGCAAAAGCTGTTTCTTATATATTGCAAGCAGACCATATCCCTAAAGCAACTACTGAGCTGCTTGTGGTAGTCTCACCATGGAGATGATTGCCAGTCTCATCATGGGAAATAACTACCACCCATTGCCCAGCCACTCAACCAGGCCCAGCCAAGCTGACACACAACCTTAACCACCACAGCAGCTAATATGTATTATCTACCAACAGGTACTGCTCTAAACACTTTGTAGGCATTAACTTATTTGTTCCTATTGTTAGGTGCTATCAAGTAGATTCCAACTCACAGCAACCTCATGTGACAGGGTAGAACTGCCCCATAGGGTTTTCTTGACTGTAATCTATGAAACCAGATCACCAGATGGTGGAGTTGCTGAGTGGGTTACCTTTCAGTTAGCAGCTGAGCACTTAACTATTGCACTACTGGGGCTCCTTTCAACTCATTCAGGGCCTCCAAATAATTTGAGAAAGTAGGTATTATCATTATCCCCATTTTACAGATGAGGAAACCAAGACTAGAGAGATGAAGTGACTGGTCCAAGTTCACACAGCTCCAAAGGGTCAGAGCTACATTTATACTCAAACCCTAAAGATCACCACCATCTCCTGAGCCCTTGCCGTGGACCAGTGCTTTCCTCGCATTACGTATGGCAGCCTCACCAAAGAGAGCGCTATGACCACTGCTGGTTTATAACCAAGGCTCAGGCAGGGGGTAACTAACAAGCAGTGTGGCTCAGGGTCTGAGCTCTGAGCCCTGTGCTGTCTCCCCAGCCTGCTGCACTCAGGGGGCAAGTCTGGGCAGGTCACTGCCCTCTCTGGCTCAGTTTCTCTTCTTCAAGGGGAGAGGTCAGGCTCAATGTTTTCTGAGGGACCACTGAAGAAAAGGCAAGGGGTACTGACTGGATTCCGAGGCTCTGTCCAGGTGTAACTCCTCGTCAGGTCCCTGGCTTCCTGCTTCTGTGGGGAGCTCTAAGGGACCCCTCACATCTGGAGACAGGGCTTCTTCAGGGACTTGAGGTTCTTCCAAGTCTGAGAGGCAAAATGAAATGTGGGTATGTTAACACAGGAGCTCTGATGATGCAGTGGTTAAAGCATTCAGCTGTTAACCCAAAGGTCAGCAGTTCCAACCCACCAGCCAATCCTCAGGAGAAATATGAGGCAGCCTTGGAAACCTGATGGGGCAGACTCTGCCCTATAGGGTTGCTGGAGTCCAAATAGACTGGATGGCAATCAGGGTTTTTTTGTTTGTTTATTTGTTTGGTTTTGTTTTTAACATCAGGTTGTTAACTAATGCCCAGATATTAGCCCAGACTCAAAGTGAGCATCATGGCTAATCACACCAGGGCCTTGCTGGTGGGTAAGGGTGGGACGGTCTGTTGGGCTGAGCTGAGTCTCTGATTTACTGACTACACCTGGCTCCCTTATCCCTCTGAACTTCCATAGCACTGGCTCTCCTTTCTCCCCTGGCTCTCCCATCGCTCTGCCTTTTTGCTTGATCTATAAGTGAATAGTAAATGTCTCCTTCATTGCATGAATCAATGAATCATGACCAGAATCCTCAGCATGAAAATCTCTCTCCTTGTGACCTTGAATTTCACCATTAGAGATTCATTCTTTGGTGTCAAACATTGCCTCCTTCCTTTTTAAAATGCAACCTGTTGGGTTGCTCCTTCCTGATTTCCAGGATGAAATAATTTATCTGATCCTTTCTCCCTCTAGCCCTGGTTCTGTCCTTGATGGGACATATGACCTTGAACACATTGTATTACCTCCCTGAGCCTGAGTTTCCCCATGCATAAAAGTGGGATAAAACAAGTACTTCACAAGGTGGCTGTAAGGACTGATTAAGATATAGAAATGCAGGCAGGTGTGTGGGTGTGTATATCTTATTTTACAGGTGAGGAAACAGAGGCATAGAGATGGGGAATGACACAGAAAGCACACCTCAGCATTCAGGCCTCCTGTCTTCCAAGCTCCAGTTCTTTCGTGTACACACACCCCTGACAGGATGTGGAAGCTGAGATGATGGACAGATAAGGATGGTTGGGTTTCTCTGAACACAATTTCCATCAGGGGGTTGCCTAGACTTTAGGGAGGTTTTGTGTGTGGTGGTGGGTTACTTGCTTATATCCAGTCCCTTCTCTCCTCCCCACAGCCCTCCCCACACCATTTGGGGCTGAATACAAACGTCAGAACTGGAATACAGCCTTATGATGGCTAACTCCAGCCCTGATGAAGATTCCAAAGCTGGAGGCAGCTGCAGTGTTGCTATGGCAACCACGGAGCCTGCTCACCAGTATTGCTGGAGGTGGAGGGCCGATGGCCACCAACACACAGGGGCAGAAAGCTGGGCCTCTTGGGCGGCCGGGCCTCCGTGCTGGAAACATTTGCAGCCCCCACTTTCTTGGGCTCCTCAGATCCATGTTTCTTATGAGAAAAGGCTCTCCTGAAACTGGACTTTTTCTCTTGGGATTTCTTCCTGGAGACTGGGGTTGCATTTTGAAGAACTACCCCAGGCTGCTGGCTTTGAAGTCTCTGTGGGGGATATTAGAGAAATTGAGTCAGGCTACTGAGCTGAGGAGAAAGGAAGGCTCCCTCAGGCCAAGTGCTACAGGGTGGTCCCAGGAGGCAACAGAGTTCAGAGCCCAGGAAGGACTGAGTTCTAAAATTGGGGGGATGAGAGGAGTGAGGGTACGGTGGAGGGCTTGAGCTAGGCCTGGAAGAACAGGTGGGGTTTGAGTTAGGAGGAGAGGCAGCGAGTCCCTGGGCTCTGTGGGTTTACTCCTCACCTGTTCTTCGAACTGGTCTCCCACTTTCTGGAGAAATTCCACTATCATCTGGATGATAGCATCCTCTAGAAGAAAGAGAATACACCTGATTAATCTTTCCAAATGCACAGATAAACAAAAAACAAACTCACCACCATGGAGTCTATTCGACTCATAGCAACCCCTCCTTGGGTTTCTGAGGCGGTATCTCTATGGAAGTAGATTGCCCAATCTTCCTTCCGAGTGGCTGTTGGGTTGGAACCACCAGCCTTCTGGTTAGCTGTCAAATGCCTTAGGCACTATGTCACCAGAGCTCCCGATGCACAGATAACTCTTTCTAAATGACAGTCTTGGACTTCTGAAATGAACTTGAGCCTTCAGAATTGGGTAAGGGTTTTCCTAAAACAGTTTCCCAGGTCACAGAAGGTAGAGAAGAGCACTACCCACACCTTGGGAATTGGTCCTTCTGAGAGAGGGTTGGAAGGCTTGAAGGATCCACAGGGAGAAGGTAATAAACCAAAGCATAAAATTTTATGCAGATTTCAAATCAGCCCTCTGGGCATTCAACTTGTGTACCATGATTTCCTCTGAACTTCACAAATCTCTCACTATCTGCTTTGGGCTTAGCAAGTTGTGTGACCTTGGGTAAATCTGTTAACCTCTCTGGGCCTCCATTTCTTCCCCCTGTGAAATGTGGATTACAAATTACCTCCCTGAAATGGCTGTAAGCCATCAAATAAGGGGCTGGATTTGGAAACACTTTGTAAGGCTGATCGTTCAATCTGCTAAATTCCAGTAGGAGAAACAGTGCAAACCTGGCCTAAGGAAGGTGGAGGACAGAAGGACACCACCAGCCTTGACTCAGAAACAGCCTGCCACCTTTGTGCTTCAACCACACTCTCAAGGTTTCACAGAGAATCCACAAACAGTAAAAATGATTTTCAGTCAACCTGCCCAAGGACGATATTCCCAGAATGACCTCTGCTAACTGCTAACTGATCGTTCACACAGAAAAAGGGGCAAACAATACTCACTGTTTGTTCCCAGGCTGACTGCAGTGGGTTTTTTTTTTTTTTTTTTTTTTAATCTTCTTTCCCTCCCTCACTTGCTCCTCCCTGCTAAATCCCTTTTGGCTTTTGCTCTTTGACACAGTCTACCAACTGACTCCCTCCCCATATGAGAAAATAATAAACATGTAAAATAAAGCAGCCTGCAAAATACTTACTAAATAGTTATTCTTTGGCAGACCCATAGCTGCTGCTCTGTCATATATCCTAAAAATATGCCCATTCTATACAGGGAATTAGATGAATAGGAAATAATTTTTCTAAAAAAAAAAAAAAAAGGAAACTTTTTATGATGATTTGGGTGAAATTTTACAAAGCTGATTCCTTTTACATTTAACAGTTCATAGATATTTTTGTTTTATGACACTGATTATATTCCTTGCAGTGTAGAAGCTCTCCTCCCAGGGGAATAATTATCACTGCTGCTAGGCTCAAGAGCGGTATTGTGGTTGTGTATAAGCAGGTCCTTAGTTTTTGGAGATGCATGCTTAAGCAGCTAGGGGTGAAGCCTCATTTTACTTTAAATTAGTTTAGCAACAAAATTTACACACATATGAAACAAATATAGCAGTGTATTTACATTGTTGAATCTAGGTATAAATATGAGTGTAAGCTGAAATATTGTTTCTACTTGTTGCTATGTGCCATGGAGTGGGACCCAACTCATAGCGACCCTCCTTGGGTTTCCGAGGCAGTATCACTATGGAAGTAGATTGCCCAACCTTCCTT
>NW_006921646.1:4993683-4995147 GCF_000298275.1 Orycteropus afer afer
AAAAAAAAAAAAAAAAAAAAAAGTGTTATTCTCATTAATGTCATCCCTGGTGGTACAAATGGGTAATACACTCGGCTGCTAACTGAAAGGTTGGGGGTTCAAGTCTGCCCAGAGGTGCCGCAGAAGAAAGGCCCGGCAATCTGGCAATCTACTTCCAAAAAAATCAGGCATTAAAAACCCATGGAGCACAGGTCCGCTCTGACACACATGGAGTCATCATGAGTTGGAATTAGCTCCACAGCAACTGGTTTTTAGGGTTCTTTTGTTTTTTCAATTTGCCATAAGGTGCATTTGCTAACAGCCTTTCTGATTCCTCATATTCCTTCCTGTGAAACTCTGAAGTACAGAAACATGACCAGAAGCACCAGAAGAGCCAAGAGCAGTGCACAGATACTACTGAGAGCAGCCATTCAAGGTCTGTGTCATTCAGAGAATGGGTCCCAGCTGTACACAAAAAAAAGGACACTAACTAGATTCTGAAGCAGTGTCAGGCTGTCGCTCCTCTTCCTGCTGTTGACCTGTGGCTTGGGAAGGATCATCCGAGACTCCAGCACACCTGCCTTCAATGAGGAAGGACCCATACAGATTAGGATCTTCCTTGCCTGGAATAAAGATGAAAGTGAGTGTGTATGTGGGAGGGCTACAGTTTGTCAGTGGCACACACCAGTCTGACCTTGTTCATCAACATAAGAATACAAAGGATACAAAAGCTGTAGCTGACTCTAGGCTCAAGCAAAAAGTCCGGACACCCCCACACACACACCCCAAAAGGTTTTGATTTGAAAAGAGGCTACCTCCATCTATCTCCCTCTCCCTGTCCCAAAATAAATCCTGGCTCTTCCCCCCCCCCCCATCAAAATTACCGTGAGTTTTCTCCTGTGGCTTCCAGCCAAACAAAAGACAGGTGTATAAGGTGAACATTTACATCAGGTAGACACTCCTTAGAGCAATAGATCAATCAATCAATAGTGGGAGAACAGAAGGGCAGTATTTGCAAAGTGAGATAGCTCTGGGGCAGGAATGCATAGGAAAGAAGGACAGGGGAAGAGGTAACTATAATGGAGGAAGTGGGAGGAGGGCTGTTACGTTGTGAGGACTGCAATCAATGTCATGAAGCAAAATGTGTATGAACTGCTCTGTATGGAAAATGAATTTGCTCTGTAAACTTTCACCCAAATCAAAATAAAAATTAAAAAATGTCACAGTGAGTTTTAAGTTCTACTAGACAAAGCTCCATATCCGTCCCTGCATCCACCCTCAGATGCCTAAAGAGCATCTTAGAAATTCATTTGCTGGGTCCTAGGAGTCTGGTAGCATAGTGGCTAAGACACTTGCCTGCTCACCAGAAGGCTGGCGGTTCAAACCCGCCAGCCACTCCTCGGAAGGAAGGTTGGGCAATCCTACTTCCGTAGTGATACTGCCTCGGAAACCCAAGGAGGGGTCGCTATGAGTCAGGGCTGACTC
>NW_006921646.1:4995277-5009541 GCF_000298275.1 Orycteropus afer afer
GGGGTCTCTATGAGTCGGGTCTGACTCAATGGCAAATAACAACAACAACAACAGGAGTCTGGTAGGAGCTCTGGTAGCGTAGTGCCTGAGGCACTTGAATGCTTACCAGAAGGCTGGAGGTTCAAACCCACTAGCCATTCCTCGGAAGGACAGTTGGACAATCTACTTCCATAGTGATACTGCCTTGGAAACCCAGGGAGGGGTCGCTATGGGTCAGATCTGACTTCATGGCACATAATAGTCTGGTAGCATAGTGCTTAAGGCACTTGACTACTAACCAGAAGGCTGGCGGTTCAAACCCACCGACCACTCCTCGGAAGGAAGGTTGGGTAATCTACTTCCGTAGTGATACCGCCTCAGAAACCCAAGGAGGGGTTGCCATGAGTCAGGCCAATTCGACGGCACATAACAACAACAACAACCTAGGACTATACTCCTCAAACAATAGTACTTCAAAACAACAACTACTATTCACTGAGCGCTGTTCATAGGACCAAGGAGCCCTTATGGTGCAGTGGATAAGCATTCAGCTGCCAACCGAAAGGCTGACAGTTTGAACCCACCAGCTGCTCCATGGCAGTCTGCTTCCATGAAGATTATAGCCTTGGAAACTCTATGGGGCAGTTCTATACTGTTCTACAGGGTCACTATGAGTCGGAATTGACTTGATGGCAATGGGTTTGGTTTTTGGCTTCACTCATGTGACCATCCCATGAGACAGCAACTGTTATCTCCCTTATACCAATGGGAAAAAAAAAGGGTGGGGGTGCTCAAAGAGAAGAATTGTCAACCCTAGGTCGCACCTCCAGCACATGGCGGGGCTGAGATTTGATCTCAAGTTCTCAACTACTGTGCTGTTCTGTCACATAAAAATTTCACAGTGTCATTGCCCCCAAGAGTTCCCCCACCTCCAAGTCCCCTCTGTTGAGGGGTTTGAGGAACAAGCTTAGAGTACCCTAGCCCTTGGGTGAGGAGATGTACAGTGGGGTTACCATAAAATTAGGCATGTGCTTACCCCTGTGAGCTGGACCCAGGTCTACCTCCTCAGGATGTGAGGTAGCCATCTTGGCCTCCTGGGTTGCAGCCACCTGATCTTGAGCTCCCTTGCTTTCCTCAGCAACATGTTTCCTGTGACCAAAGGTTTTCCTGCGACTGGCCTTCTTGTCATGGGATTTATTCCTACTGGCTGGCTCCCCAGGGGACTCTACAGGCTGGAAGAGGCTGTCCTTCCCCTTTGGCCTCCTGATGGCTTTCTCTTTGGGCTCCTCAGGGCTTGTTCTCAGGAAGAAGTTAAACAGGGTTTTCAGCCACCCAGGTTGGGCCTTCTTATGGGCCTTGTCCTTCTTGGTGTCCTGTGGTGACCTCTGCTCACTGCGGATGAACTCTTTGGTTTCCTCCAAACTGAGGGCAGCAGTCGTGGTGCCCTGAGCCTCCACAGGCTGAGCTGGGTTCTTGGAACGTCGAGCCCCATCACTGACCGTTCGGCATAGAACCTTCTTGGAGGGGGCGGTGTGCACAGAAAGACACTGGCAGTCCCTTAATTCTGAGTCCTTCCTGGGGATCCGTGACCCATCCAGAGACCTAGCTCTCCTGTTTGCCAAAAGCTTCCTCGGGCACCGTGAATTCTCCATTGGGCTGCAACCAAAACAAACAGCATCCTTAGAAGAGGCCTGTCAGAAACTGCTGTGGCAGGCTAATTATGCTGGCTGGTGGGCCCATTCACCTTCACCCATTAATGAGAGTCATGTTAACCTCTCGTGCTGTTGTCTCATTTAAACTCCTCAATAACCCTGGGAGGGAGGGCATATCATTATGCCAATTTTCCAGAGGAGGAAACTAAGGTCCTGGCCTAGATCTTACAGCTAGTCAATAGCAGAGCCAGGACTGGAACTGGCACGGCTGGGTGGCCACATGAGGACAACCTTGGAAGAAATGAGAAAATGGGCCAAGGGAGGAGATAGATACCTTGGAAGCATTTATTTGTATTTTAATGTTCCCTAAAAGGAACACTTGGGTTATAATGAAAACCCTTAACAATACCAGTACCTTATACGGAAACTGCCTACCTCAGAGGCTACTGTGTGGTTGTTCTTTCAAAACACAGTACAGAGTGGAACGAGGAGAAGAAATTATAGAAGAAAAGATTTTTTTCTTGTTTTCATAAGCACCCACTGTGCATCCAAAATTATGCTCGGTGCTAGTACCAGTACCAGCTGTGGTGAGTCGATTCCAACTCATAGCAACCCCCTGTGTGTCACAGTAGAACTGTGCTCTTAGGGTTTGCAATGGCTGATTTTTCAGAAGCAGATCACCAGGCCTTTCTTCTGAGGTGCCTCTGGGTGAACTCAAATTGCCAACCTTTTCGTTAGCAGTCAAGTGAGTTAACAGTTGGTATCACCTGGGGACCCCATGCTCAGTGCTAGGGATATAATAATGAACAAGATGCAGGACATGTTCTCAAAGAGAATATTCTGGTCTCCGTTACCCTGCTGTCTGCTCTCTAGTAGCACATGGTCTTAAGAGAGGATATGTTTAGGTTGAGGGTCTGTTTGATTTACAGATCAAAGTAAGCTGAGCCAGAAATATTTACTGAACAGTGCCAGGGTTCTCTCTGCTTTTTCTGTGTGTGACTGTGGTCAGAGCAAATTAGATGAGATTGGCAGATAAGATGTTCAACAACAAAACCAGCTGAATACACAGGATCTTTTTGTTCAGCCCAACTGCTTTTCTTGTGGTAACTTGGTTTGAGGGGACCCATCGCAAGGAGGGGCTGGAGCATCTGTACCTTGCCAATGGGAAAAGAGGCCCAGTAATCTATTAAGAAGCTGTCATTGCTATGGCAACCATTTTCACCTTTGCTGATGACCACAGTGTCCTGCTACCATTTTCAAAGGACACACTGCTTCCTTTAGTCAGAGCATCAATATAATTGCACAGGGCAATATTTTTCTTTGAAGGAACTCTGGTTGCACAGCAGTTAAGCACTCGGCTGCTAACCCAAAGGTCGGTGGTTTGAACCCACCCAGTGACTTTGTGGGAGAAAGACGTGGTAGTCTGTTTCTGTAAAGATTTACAGCCTTGAAAACTATACAGGGCAGTTCTACTTTGTCCTATGGGTCACCATGAATCAGAATCAACCTGATGGCAGTAGGTTTGGCTTTGAGAGTTTTTTAATGATTTAAAAAAAAAAAAAAAAGCTATCTTGATTTGGTTACTCCTATCTTGGGAAAACCAGTGCCCAGGAACCAAACACAGCAGCTAATGTAGTGTCCCAGAGGCAGGGAGAGAATGGGAGGGGCTGACAGGCAGCCTTCACTACCCAAGAGTGTTTCCCCAAAAAAGGGAGGTTCCAGGATCTTCCAAGGCCTCTTAATTTCATATCCACTGACCTATTCCCATTCCTCATCCCACCTAAAGATGCTCCAGCATTTAACACTGTCCCATTTCCTTCCTCATGCAACTCTTTTCCTCTCTTGGCAGCTGTGACTGAGCTTAGCCCCATTCTCCTTTCTACCTCTCAGACTGCTCTTCTTCTGTAATGTTCTAAAGACTCTGTCTGCAAACTCTTATGCCTCCATGTTGGTCTCTAGTCCCAGAGACTGAGAGTTGGTGGATAGCCAACGAGGGAAAACCCACCAGCCCCAGGAGAAAAAAAAAAAAAAACCTCTATAGTGCTTCTCTGTTGAGGGTGTATTCTGCATGCCCTGAGGAAATCATGTTTTACTCTTAATCATTTGACATCTAGTGGACTCACTCATGGCAACCTCATATGTGTCAAAGAACTGTGCTCCATAGGATTTTTAATGGCTGATTTTTCGGAAGTAGATTTTTTCTAATTTCTCCAGACACCTCTATGTGGACTTGAACATCCGACCTTCTGGTTGGCAGCAAAGCATATTAACCATTTGCGCCACCCAGGGACTCCATTTTAATATCACTCTCCCAGCCATAATACATGTGCTGAAATTAAGCCCTTCTAGACTTTCTGATTGGAGGATCCTGCTTACCCAGAATTAATCAAAGCAGGAATTTCCTTGCCTTCCTCTTTTTACTTGTTTTGTGCCCCTGCTTTGCCCAGTGCTAACTGTGTTCTCTGACCCTTGGGGAATCCCATTCTGCCCAGTATGTGCTTTCAGATCAGCAACCCCGTGACAACAGCATTGCGTGGAGACCCAGAAGCTCTTGTAAACTTGTTTACCACCTTGGCGGAGGGTGAATTTCAGAGCAAAGTCCAAATCAGCTCAGAAAGGCCCAACTGATTGGCAGATCACATGACTTCTGATAAAGACATGACCTATACCAGTGACGTGTAAAAAACAACAATGAACAACCAAAAGAAAACACGCAAAACTGACCTTGAGTTACTGTGGAGTAGGAAGTTGGGCTGTTTTTCCCAAGCCCACAGCCTATTTGGTTTATTTTCTGAGTTGCACCCTGACATCATGCATTAACTCATTTCTAGTTTGCTCACACAGCTGCTCTACTCCATAACTGCTCTTGCACAGACTCACATAGAGATTTTCTCACTCCGCTTCCCCTCCACAAAATAGATATTTAACAAATACTCGACTGCTACACACCTATAACCCACTGCTCTGAGAGAGAGTAGGTGTGGGTACACCCCCAGACATACATGTGTCACAGAGATGCACATGTACACACCAGTATACCAACACGGATTCAACGATATTCAGTGCTGTCAAGATCGTTTTCCACTTATAGCAATCCCATGTGGTAGAGTAGAACTGTCCCATAGGGTTTCCTGGACTGTAATCATTGGAGGAAATCACCAGGTCTTTCTCCCATGGAGGCACTGGGTGGTTTGAACCACCAAATGGTTAGCAGCTGAGTGCTTAACCACTAAACCACCAGGGCTCCTTCATGGGTTCATAATACCCTGTATTTTTCCCATCCCAGTTGTAAGGGAAGAATTATCCATGAGGCTGCTAAGGTGGTTAAAATGGATAATGTGCTCAGCTGCTAAACAAAAGTTTGGAGATTCAATCTTTACAAAACAGACTCCACATCTTTCACTCACAGAGCAGCTGGTGGGTTCCAACCACCTACCTTTCAGTTAGCAGCCCAGTGCTTAACCACTGCACCCCCAGAGTTCCTTGAAATGAGCTATAAACAGACATAAAACCAACTCACTTTCTCCTGTGCCAGCTGCATCCAGAGAGCCCTCTCATCTGTGTTATCGCGTTTAATCTTTGTCCTGGTCTGTGAGTCAGGCTAGTTGTGGGAGATTTGAGGCTCTGAGAGTAAGGGACTTGCCCAAAACCCAACTGCTGGGAAGCAGAGAGCTGAGATTTGAACCTACTTCTCCGAATTCTAAGTCCTATCTTCCCTGTCTTACACCAGTGGCCTTCCATAAATGCGTACACAGATGGACACACGTACACAAAGAATTCATAGATTATCAAATCTGCTGAGATCACCTTGACAGAGATAATCATATTTACAAGCACTCCCGCTGTGATTTTAACGCATAGAGCCAGACATCCACATTTGACCAGATACAGACACAGGTGTCCAGAGGCAATAATTGTAAACATAGCTCAGGATTCATACGCCAGGGCAGGAAACCAGTCAGTGGGCTGGAGTGCCAAGGGCTGTACCGTGACCTCATGGACTATTCGTTGTTGGAATCATTCATACTCAAAACCCCTGGGGTGAGTCTTGCTGGTCCAAGCTCAAAGAATTCAACCGGGGCTCCCACAAAGGTGTGGCTCCGATTGTAGCACTTGGGGACACATCTGTGGTGGGGGCAATGGAGTTTGCTCTCCACACCTCCCTACGTGCAGTGTGGAGAGGAGGAGGGTCTTGGGAGAAGACCTTCAATATCTTTTGGCAGGACTGGATGGAAGGGGCTTAGATAAGACAAGGTAGCCATCACTTCCCTCCTCTACACCTGGACCCAGCCTGCACCCACACCTGCCTCCCAGGCATTGTTGTTTGCTATCAAGTCAATTCCTACTCATAGGGACCCTATAGAACAGAGTAGAAGTGCCCCATAGGATTTCCTGGGCTGTAATCTTTATGGAGGGAACTCTGGTGGCGTAGTTAAAGCATTTGGCTCTTAGCCAAAATGTTGGTGGTTCAAACCCACCAGCCACTCCGTGAGAGGAAGATGAGGCAGTTTGCTTCTGTAAAGATTTACAGTCTTGGAAACCCTATGAGGTAGTTCTACTCTGTCCTGTAGGGTCACTATGATTCAGAATCAACTCAATGGCAGTGAGTTTAATCTTCATGGGTGATGGTCCTAATTCAAGACATTCCTTCTCCTTTGTGGAGGGCCTAATAGATTCTTAGATTTGAAAGGGATCTGAGAAAGCTGTAGCCCTCCCTACCTTCTGGCGTCATTTCTACGTGCTGTCAAGTTGATTCCAACTCATAGCAACACTATATGACAGAGGAGAACTGCCCCATAGAGTTCCCATAATCTTTATGGGAGCCAATTGCCAGGTCTTTTCTTCCATGGAGCTGCTGGTGGGATACCACAGACCTTTCGGCTAGTAGTCAAGCATTTAACCATAGCACCATGAGGGCCCCTTTTTCTATGTTGTTTATTGTTGTTATTAGGTGCCATTGAGTTAGCTCCAACTCTTAGCAACCCTCCTTTGGTATAATCCAAAACCAAACCCAACTGCCACCAAGTCAATTCCAACTCATAGCAACCCTATAGGGCAGAGTAGAACTGTCCCATAGGATTTCCAAGACTGTAACTCTTTCCAGGAGCAGACTGCCGCAACTTTCTCCCTCGTAGTAGCTGACAGGTCCGATCCACTGACATTTTGTTTATCAGCCAAGCTCTTTAACCACTGCACCACCAGGGCTCCTTCTTGTATAGTATAAGAATCCTTTATGTCACATACCTGTCAAGTAGACTTGCAGCCTCTGTTTGATCATTTCCTGTGATAGGAACTCACTGTCTTTTAAGGCAGAATTTTCCACTGTTTCCATTGTTAGACTTTTCTTTTTAAGAAAAATCCACCTTTGACTGAGCAATCAGCTAGCGGCAGTCCCTCACACACTGGAGGAGGGGTCACATTGCCTCCTACCATGCTCTCTGATCAGGTACAACATCCTCAGTTCCTCAGATCACATTGTCTCATAGCCTGTAACTAGCCTGGACACCTTCTCTAGCTGTTCTTTGTCCAGTGCCTAGCCACAGCAGAGCCAGGAGTATGTGCACCCAATGCCTCCGTTAATGCATTTTCAGATCCCACAAATCACCTGAGTAACCACATTACACATGGAGGACATCAGCTCAGTGGAAAGTAGTGGCATTTGACCATCTGTCTGTTCCTTATTATCACCACCACACACATATCACCCAACACCAATTTTCCAAAAGTCATGGATTTCAAAACCCAAAATGATGAAGTCCTCAGCAGTGGAACTCCAGGAACTGTGATATAGCAGTGGGTAGGTTTAGGGTGGGAACAGTGGAGCTGTCATCCACAAATCTGGAGAAATTAAAAAATGACCACCATTCCCTCCCCATCCAACATCTCAAGTATGTGCCCCAGAGACGCCCTCACCCCACCCCATACCCCATTCCCTCTATCCAAAACCACAAGGCAACTGCTTATAATTACAGCCAAAGCCCCCATCAGGGCTGCAGTCCCCAGACTTTTTTTCATAAGATTCCCTTCTTCTTGGACTAACTTCTAAGAACCTTAAAATCATAGCACTTTCATACAGCCATGGGTAATAACACTTCCCATTATTGTGGAGTTTTTCCTGTACTATGTACCATCACATACATCCTTGTAACTTGACATATAAGACACCCTACAGGAATGTCACAATGCCTCCATTCTACAGATGAGGAAACTGAGGCTCCAAAAAGTCAAGTTCCTTGCTCAGGGCTGCTTGGCTAGCAAGCAGCAGGTTTGAGACTTGAGTTCAGAACTTATAGCTCCAAATTAGTTCAGAACTTTTCATGAGAGACTTGGCTGATACCACTTAATGGATCCCTGCTCTGTCTTTTTAGAGATGAGGAAACCAAGGGTTAGAGAGGCCACAGCAAACTAAAAGTAAAATTGAGACTCAGAGTCTGACTCCTGGGTCTATCCCACTTTCAGGATCTCCAAAATACCTACTCAGCTAGTCCAGCCCCTAGAGGAGAGGGTGCTGTTCAACCAACCTGGCACCACACAAGTTGCTCCTGTCCCAGATATCCTTGGCCACGATCATAAGATCAGAGGCTCTGGTGCTACCCACAGCAGCTGGAGGGAAAGTCAGATGAGGGATCAGGCCCAGCTCTTCCAAGGAGAAGATGCTGCGATTGTTGCTGCCAGTGTTCAGAATGTCTCAGAAGTTGCTTTTGGTTATATATATACTGTCTATCTCCAGTAGCTGAATTCATGGGCAGCCAATCCCAAGAGTGGAGTGCAGGCCACCCGCTTCTATCTGCTATGCCCCAACTCACAGCTGCTCCACTCCTCCAATGATAGGAGGCTTAGGTCAGCTCCCCTGGAAAAAAAACAGTTTCACTTGACAACTTCCTTATTGCACTCAACCCCAACAAGAAACCAATCATTAAGGGAACAATCTCAAGTCTGGTTAAGGGGAGGAAGTCCAGTCTGTGAAACTATAAACAAGCTTTTATGGGAAACAAAGGTATTAGGAAGAAGGAGCAGGTTTGCCCTGCTCCGAGGTCATTTTATCACCTCCACCATTCTGCCCCAGCTCTCTTCCAAGATCAGCTGGAAGGATCTGCAAAGAAAAGTCACCCATGGAGCACATATATTCCTCAACCTGGAGACAAAACCAGAAGGAAGAGCTGCTTCCAGGCATAGTTTCCAAATCCTGCTGCTCCTGGGCAGGGTCACCATGGCTCTTGAGGGAACATTCTAAGAAATCTAAGATTTTCACTTCCTATAGGGTCTGCATTTTTCTTATAGAGAGCATATCATCTTTATTTTTATAATTAAGGAGTAAAAATAAAAAGCTACTTTTATTTAAACAAAAGCAAAAATTAAAACAAGTTTGAAATCCTACCTCGCTTAATTGATGTAGGGAGATAATGCAAAGCAAACAGTGATAGCACTAAATCTTGGAATCTCCCAGATCTGGAGCCATCTGTCAGCTGTGATCCCAGACAGGGGCCACAACCTCCCTGAGCTTGTTTCCACACTTATAAAATGAGCATTTTGAGTGAAAGCACTTCAGAGGGTGATTGTGAAGACCACGTGGGATGACGTGAATAAAGAAAAGAAGAAAACATGTTGAGTGCCTACTCTGTGCCAAGCACTTTTCTCAGTGCTTGCTTTGTATTAGCAATGCCTGGCCACTAATAAGTACTCAGTAGAGAGGTGGGGCAATCTACTTCCATAGTGATACTGCCTCAGAAACCCAAGGAGGGGTCGCTATAAGTCGGGTCTGACTCGACAGCACATAACAACAACAACAACATAGAGTGGTGTAGTGGATAAGGCATTTGGCTGCTAACCAGAAAGTCAGCTGTCAAAACCCACCAGCCACTCCACAGAAGGAAGATGGGGCGATCTACTTCCATATAGATTTATAGCCTTGGAAACCCAAAGGGGGTTGCTGTGAGTCGGAATCGACTTTATGGCAGTGAGTTTTGTTTTGTTTTATTATTTTGTTTTCGGTAGCAAAGTTATTAATGCTTCCTACATTCGGTCAACAAGCAGGTTTTGAACTAGATGCAGATATTGTCTCAGCCCTGAATTTAGAGAATTCATTAGCTCAAGAGATGACCTAGGCTTCAAACAAAGGCTTAAATCAATTTCCATATTGTATTTTGACTAACCACCGCCTTCAGGCCCTCTGCACATTGTATGTGCCTTCTCTTATTTAGAAGTGGATAAGCCCAGCCTGGCCTTCCTGGAACCCACAGGGTAGTTGAGAATACAGACACACACACACACACACACACAAACACACACATACACAGAGAGACAATGATAACCGAGGTGCAAGGGCAGGGACACACAACCAAATGGGCATTATTCACACACTTGTTCTGTGATCTAGTAATATGTACACTCTTGGTTCCCACTGGAGTTCCTAACACAGTTAAGGTTCTCAGCTGCTAATCAAAAAGTTAGAGGGTCTAGTCCACCCATCTTGCCTGGGGAAAAAGGCTTAGCAATGTACTTCTAAAAAACATTGAAAACCCATATGAAGCACAGAGCTGTGCTGATACACAAGGGGTCACCATGAGACAGTCAGCTCAATGGCAACTGGCAAAGATTCTTACAGAAGGGAGAGCCCTCATGGGGCATTCCACACCTTCTCTAACTGGGGCGCCAGAAAGGTAATCAAGTCCTGTCCTCGGTGCCTGTCAAAGACGAAGCCCTGGACCAGGGATCTATGGACAAGTCTGTTCTGGTGGCTAGGACAAGCCACAGAATGTGTGCAAAATGAGCATGCAGGGCTATTTGTTTAAAAAGTACTAAGAATGTCAAGATGGCAGCAACAGAGAAGCAAACCAAGCACAGCTCTTCTGAGCACTGGTCCCTGTGTGACTGCACAGGTAGACACCCAGGAAGGAGGCCCTAACGGGGACAGACTTCAACCAAATGCCGTGAGAAAAGATGGCAGAGAGAATGAGACAGGGAGATTGAGGGAAAAAATTTTTTGAAAATTTTACTCAAGGACAACATACAGAAAAGTGCACAATTCATAAGTATGCTGCTCAATGAGTTTTCACAAGGGTAATAAACCTGTGTGACCAGCACCCAGATTAAGAAATAGAACATTCCCAGTGCCCCAGAAGCCCCTTAGTGCCCCTTTCCGGTTAGAGTCACATCCTCCCATGGATACCATTATTCTGACTTCCAACAGCTTAGATTGGTTTTGCCTGTTTTCTTTGTAAATTTTATTGTGGTGAAATATATATATTGTCATTTTAATCATTGTCATTTTAATCAATTTTTCATTTTGTTTTAATCATTTAAAACAATTGTCATTTTAATCATTTTTAAATGTATGATTCCATGACATTAATTACATTTATCAAGTTATGTTATCATCACTATTATCCATTCCCAAAAGTATTTCATCACTCCAAACAGAAACTCAGCACTCCTTCAACAAAACTCCCATTCTCTCTTCCCTCAGCCTCTGGTAAACATGCATCGACTTTCTGTCTCCTTGCATTTGCCTAGTCTAGACAGTTCCTGGAAGCAAGATCATACGATATTTGACCTTTTGTATCTGACTCAATTTCACTCAGCATAATGTTTCCCAGGTTCATCCATGCTGTAGCATGCATCAGGTCTTAATTTTTCTTGATGGCTGAATAATATTCCATTATATGCAGATACCACTTTTTGTTTATCCATGCGTTGGTTGGTGGACAGTTGGGTGTTTCCATCCATTGGCTGTTGTGAGTAATGCTGCTATAAAATTGGTGTACAAGTAGTTTTGCCTATTCTTGAGCTTCATATAAATGTGAATCAAACTGCATGTTTTTTTTTTTTTTTATGCTTAGCTTTTTCAGGGCTCCTTCATGTTTATGAAATTCAGCCATACTTTGTTGTAGCTGTAGATTCTCAGACTAACAATACCAGGAATCAGAACACGTGGGGCAACCAGAATGCTGATATGCTGCTGGAAGGAGTGGAGGATCATACAACTGTTGGAAAACTGTATGGCAATCCATCTCTGCTAAAGTTGAACAGACACCTGCCCTACAACCCAGCCATTCCACTGCTAGGTAGATACACAAAAGAAATGTATGTAGATATTCCCCAAGAAAAACATTTATGACACTATTCCTATCAGCACTGTGTTAAAGCAAAAACCACATTAAGCCAATAATGGGAATTGGTTGAAGTTTATTTAATAGTTTGGGCAAAAAACAATTTGGAAATAGGGTAGTCAGAAATGTTCCAAAGATTAAAGAACTTCCAAAGATTCTTATATCCTATGTCATTGAGATTGGCATGGAAAGGGGGCCAGAACAATGTTTACATAACAACAATTTACTCTAAAATATGGCTTCTAGTCTGACCTTGGAGATTCTATTTCTTGAAACTGACTCAAAAAAAAAAAAAAAAAAAACCAAACTCACTGCCATCAAGTGGATCCCGACTCATAGCGACCCCTCCTTGGGTTTCCAAAACAGTATCTCTATGGAAGTAGATTGCCGCATCTTCCTTCTGCAGAGTGGCTGGTGGGTTTGCACTGGCAGCCTTCTAGTTAGCAGTCAAATGCCTTAGTCACTGTGCCACCAGAGGTCCCTGACACTGACTGCACATAGATAATTCTTCAAAAGAGCCCAATGCCTAAGGCAAAATTATCTTTACTAAGATACTTAGTAGGCTATTGTTTGACTCTAAGGTGACTTTAGGAAACTAGTCTTCTCAAGACTCAAGGATCAAAAGAAAATCTCAGGGCAATGACCTGAGAGGGTCACCCCACCTCCATGGACTCAAGAAAATCTGGATTCCGGAGAATTAAAACTGTTTCTAACTATTTGTAATAGACAAAAACTTGAAAATTTGAAACTCCCCAAATGCCCATCAACAATAAAAGTAATAAAGAAGTAGTAGTACATTCACAAGGAGTCTGGTGGCACAGTGATTGAAGCGCTTGACTGCTAAGCAAGAAGTTCAGCAGTTTGAACACTCCAGCCACTCTGTGGGAGAAAGCTGTAGCAGTCTGCCTCTAAAGATTACAGCCTTGGAAAGTCTGTGGGGCAGTTCCACGCTGTCCTATAGGGGTGTTATGAGTAGGAACTGACTAGAAGGCAATGGGTATATATTTTTCCCCCCTGGGAGTTTATGTTTGTTCAGAAAGGCTATTCACTCTCTTGTGAGTCCTGAGTATGAAACAAGGGAAGACAAAAGATATACCTTGGCCTTGAGTGAAAATAAAAAAACAAACCAGTTGCCCCATCCAGTCGACTCTAATTCATGGTGACTAGTGTGTGTCAGAGTAGAACCGTGTGCCAGGTGGTGGTTTTGTTACCAGGGTCTCTGAGACCCTGAGAAGGGGCCCTTGCCTTCTACTGACAAAGAATTGAACAGGAGAGGAAAAGCGTCCACAAGAACCAGTTTATGAAAGAGAAAAGAGGAGGGAAGGACTCACAGGGAGGGAGGGGGAGGAGAGGAACTTTCCTATACTAGCCTCCAGTCTCTCACAAAGGATTTTCTAGGGTTACAAAGGGTTTTAGATAGGAGTAAGGCATCATCTTTATTCCTAAAATGGAAGGGGATTTCCAAGAAAACGAAGGAGTTATGAAAATCAGGTGCACATGCCAAGAGATGGCCAAGATGGATTCCAACGCAAAGGCAGTCGGAACAAAGATAGAATCCCTGTCAAGGCTACTAGGATGTTGCCATGATTTATTCTGGGATGTTGCACATGTGTCATGTCTCTAGACCCCGGTTCAAGTTCTAGCAAGGGATTCCTGTTCTTGTCTGCCTCTGCTAGAAGGTCACCTTGTCGATCAAGTTGATTTTTACTGTGCCTGCTCTGCACCTGGTGAGGTGCTTGCAGGACTACTCTGAGGTTTATCAGCATTTTACAATGGTCAAGTTTGTGGGGCTTTTGAAATGTAATTTCTAATCTTGCCTAAGGGCCTGGCTTGCCAGACAGCAGTAAAAATTATGTGGTGGTTTGCACACAGACTTAAACTCCAAGGGTATTGGGTGAGGGCCTGTTTGACCTGGCTAGCCTGATTCCTGGCCTGCCTCAGTTTTCAATGGCTGATCTACCAGTAGATCACCAGACCTTTCTTTCCCGGCATCTATGGGTCGACTCGAACCTCTAACCTGTCGGCAACCAAGCATTTAACCGTTTACATCACCAGGGATGCCAAGTGAAAATGAAGAGGTCCTGAATTAGAGAGGCTGGTAGAGGAGGGTGCCCCAGCCTCAGAACCTGTGGGCAAGGTGGTTCTGACAGCATATTTAAGAGAAGACTTCACTTGCTCCGCTTCTGTGTTTGGTTTTTCATCATCTCACCCCTGGATTTGAGATAGCAGCTATAATCTGTCCTGCCAATTTGGGTTTGCCAACCCCTGCAACCACATGAGTTGGGAGAATATTCCAGTCCCACCTACAGACCTGGGACTAATCAGCCTGCCAGCCTCCCCACCACCACCACCATGTGAGCCATTTCCTCAGGAGTTTGTGAGCTCTGTGAAACGTTACATGGAAATGTTGTTGTTGTTGTTGTTGTTATTTGCCGTCGAGTCAGCACCGACTCATAGCGACCCCTCCTTGGGTTTCCGAGGCAGTATCACTACGGAAGTAGGATTGCCCAACCTTCCTTCCAAG
>NW_006921646.1:5010276-5020564 GCF_000298275.1 Orycteropus afer afer
GAAGAGGTAACTATGGGGAGGAAGTGGGAGAGGAGCTGTTGCATTGTGGTAAACTGTGGTCAATGACATGAGACAAAGTATATGTGAACTCCTGTATGGAAAGTGAATTTGCTCTGTAAATCTTCACCCAAATCACAATAAATAATAAAAATAATAAAAAAGTAAAGATACTTTTCCACCAAAAAAAAAAAAGTTAGTGTCACTAACTAGTATGGCTTCACCATTTGAAGGTGCTTTTTATTTCTAGCTAATGAAATGTGGTAGAATGAATATTATAAACAACTGAAAAATATGGCCTAATGTTATAATTTTAACACATGATAAAAAGTCCTTAAAAAAAATAAAAGAGAGAGAGAGGAGAAGAAGAAGAAGAAGAATTTTCACAAGGGACATTCAAACCTTGGAAAGTTTGGAATTCAGCTTCCCAGAAATATGCGCCCATCCTGGCAACAGGATTTACATTATGAAAATGTAGCACGTGATTTTGGTGACTCCAGGAGCAAAGAGCAAGCCAGATAGGAGAACTTGTCTTTTCTTCCAGGGCCACACCCTCTACCGGAATCGAGGGCATGTATCTATGCAAGGACAAGCCCCCACACTGTTTCCAAACCAAAAAACTCACTGCCATCCAGTCAGATCTGACTCACAGGGACCCGTCCTTGGGTTACCAGGTGGTATCACCACTGAAGTAGATCACCCAATCTTCCTTCCCATTGATACTCCTAGGGAGTTGTCTTCTTCCCTCTCCTCTGTGAAAAACACCTCAAAGCCTGTGGTCCTGCCCTTTTCCATGCCAGGTCGGGACCTGGAACAAAGTCCACCCGCAAAAAGAGAGTATCAGGATGTTCTTCCAGTTGCTATGTAAAATGGCAAAATCCACATCTTGTGCCTAAACTGCTCAATAAATTTGCATTCCCATTCACTCTTCCCTGCCTCAGTCAGTGACTTTTCTTGTCCCTCCAGCGGCTCCCAGTATCTCTCCTCTCTAAGTTATTCCTGGGTCTCCCTGCTAGGGCAACTCAGGGGGCCATTATGATGGAGTAGAAAAGCCATAGCTTTAGCACTGGACAAGGAGCTCTGGTGGCACAGTGGTGAAAGCATTTGGCTGCTAATCCAAAGGTCAGATGTTTGAACCCACCAGCTACTCTGCAGGAGAAAGATGTGGCAGTCAGCTTCTGTAAAGATTTACAACTTTGGAAACCCTATGTGGCAGTTTTACTCTGTCCTATAGGGTTACTATGAATTGGAATCAACTCCATGGCAATGGGTTTGGTTTTTTGGTTTTGGCATTGGACAGGGCAGCACTGCAAGTCCAGCTCTTCACTCCCACATGTGTAACGTTGAGAGAAGTCCTTGTGATCTTTCTCCTTGAAATTTCAAGAGTTAAAGCAGAACTTGTGGTCCCCAACCCACCCCAACCGAGGCAGGCAGGATGGGACAGTGGGGCAGGGAGTTAAAGAGAGCAGACCAAAAGGGGTTTGTTCATATGCAGGTCACTATCCCCCTCCCCTGAGGTAATAACACACTTCCCTCTTTTGAACACAAGATGATTAACAATTTAAGAAATACAATTTCAACATTTCCTTTCCTACTTGGGGCACTGAGATGCAAGCAAAACTCTTATAACATAATGGAAGACATAAAGATTAGAGAATACCCCATGTCTTTAGCCTAACTCCTTGATATAATTTACACAAATTATTTTATAGTACTAAAATGCTCTAAGCTTTGCTCTCTGAATGACAGTCTTACCAAATTCAAATATTCTTAGACCAGGGTAGCATCAACATTTGGCAAATGGCCAAGAGACCCCAGCCCTGTGTCTGCAGGAGTGTCCATATGTTCATTCCAAGTCAGGGCTTACATATACACTTTTCTTTACATTAGCTGCATAGTATCTCATTGCATGGATGTACCATGATTTATTTATCCAATCTCTCATTACTAAACATTTGGATTTCCCCCCAAGTTTTTTGTAACTATAACCAATGCATCAAAGATCATCTCTATATGAATACATTTTAGGGCATATGTGGGACCATTTCTGAAAAGTGTATTCTCAGAAACGTAATGGCTAGGTCACAAGGGAGACACATTTATATTTTTGTTTGTTGTTGTTAGTTGCCATTGAGTGCGTCCCCAACTCGTGTGACCCCATTCACAATGGAACAGATTGCTGCTCAGTCCTGTGCTACCCCCACGATCAGCTGCAGATCAGATCTTTGTGATCTTTGAGGTTTTCAATGAGTGGTTTTCAGAAGTAGATTGCCAGGCTTTTCTTCCTAGTCTGCTATCGTCTGGGAGCCCCACTGAAACCTGTTTATAGCAACATGCAAGCCTCCACTGACACAGCTGGTGGCTGAACATGAGGTGCATTGGCCAGGATCTCCAGCATGGAAGATGATAATTCTACCACTGAACCACCAACGCACTTCTTTACACCTCCAACTATAGTCTATTGAGTGTGGCTTCTTCCTCGCACTCCCACTCACAGTGGACATCTTAGATACTGTTAACTGTGGTAAATCTGAGGTGTCGCCCTTGTTTTAATTTGCCTTCATTTAATTATTAACGAAATTAAGTATCTTTTCAAATGCTTTTTGGCCTCCAAGTTTCTTCTTGAACACCCAGTTCTTTGCTGAAAAAAATATTCCACATATCAAGTTGTATTGTTACCTCCAAGAAGTGCTCATTTTGCCCAAGAGAATAAGTAGAAGCCCTGGCTTCCTGTAACGCACAGGTGTTGCTCACATCCCATAGTGAAAGAGACTTCTCATTTCAGCATTAGCCAAACGTAAAGCACTTAGAGCCAGATAGGAGGACTTTTCAAAAGGAAACCATTTATCTAGCATTTGAGGGCTCATCGGTTCACAGAAGCTAACCCTGGTGGTGCAGTGGTTAAAACATTTGTCTGCTAACCAACAGGTTGGTGGGTCAGCAGATTGAAACCACCAGCTGCTCCCCAGAGGAAAGATGGAGCAGTCTGCTTCTGTAATTATTTGTGACTATGAGTGGGAATCCACTTGATCACTGTGGGTCTGGTTTTTGCTTTGGCCAGTTGAATTCTGACACTAGCTGCAATTTGCAGCACTTTTCCCCCTGACCTAACCACAAGAGCTTAGTCAGAGGTCACAAGTTAAAGGACATAGGCCTCCAGATTGCCAAGAATGCCCAAGACTTCAGACACCTGCTGTAAGCTTGGGGATCCCCAGGGTTCCCCTCACTTCTGACCTGCTGGCTACAAATCTGAGTTCCTTCTATTCCCTCTGGATACCAGCAGTAAGTTCATGAGTCCCAAGCCCCCTCACTTCTGACATGCTGACTCCCACTCTCCCTGAGGTTTGATGAGCTGCTAGAACAACTCCCAGAACTCACAGAAAGTGTTACATTTATAATTGCAGCTTTATTATAAAGAATACAAATCAGAATCAACACAAAGAAGAGATGCATAGGGCAAAGTCTGAGAAGGTTCCTAATTTGAAGCTTCCCTGTGGCAACGAGACATGTCACCCTCCTGAGAAAAAATGTTTCTCATCAAATAGTCAGCTCATGGAGAGTCAGTGTCCAGAGCATTTATTGGAGGTCTCATAACATAATGCAAACTCCAGCCCCTCTCTCCCTCTTCATATCATGAAGGGATCACAAGGTGGCCATCTCTGGCCATGTCCATCATAAGGTGGTCATCAAAGATAGGTCCCTCTGGCCTGGCCAGCCATCAGCCCAGAGTTGCCTCTCTGACACAGCCTGCCAGGCCTGGGGTCCTTATCAAAGACATTATTAGGGCAATGCCAAGTTATTAGAGATTATCTCTCAGGACAAAGACCAAATTTCTTAAAGTTAATGTAAACCCCACAGCTGGAAAGTTGAAGAGTACATTTCCCAGACTCCTTTGCAGCTAGAGTTTGAGATGTGAATTATGATCTGCCAATTAGATGCACCACTATTTATAAAGTTTTCACTGGCCAATTCTTTGAGAAGTGAATGGCCTTTTCCTTCTTCTGAGTCTCTCTTAGGCTGGAAGCTCCACTGAAACCTGTCCACCATGGCTAACCCTGTTGGCATTTGAAACACTGGTGGCACAGCCTCAAGCCTCACAGCAATGCACAAGCCACCACAGGAGGACAAACTGACAGAAGAGTTTGTCTCTCCTAGTTGTTCCAAACTGCTCCACTCCTGCTTCCCGGTCTTCCCTACCAGTTCCAGCCCTCCAAAAAGCCATCAGTCTATTGATAGAGATTTTCCAGAAATACAAGCTGGATTCAGAAGGAGATGTGGAACAAGGGATATCATAGCTGATATCAGATGGATCTTGGCTAAAATCAAAGAATACCAGAAATATGTTTACTTGTGTTTTATTGACTATGCAAAGGCATTCAATTGTGTGGATCATAACAAATTATGGATAACTTTGAGAAGAATGGGAATTTCAGAACACTTAATTGTACTCATGAGGAACTTGTACATAGACCAGGAGGCTGTCATTCGAACACAGCAAGGGGATACTGCATGGTTGAAAATCAGGAAGGAAATGCATCAAGTTTGTATCCTTTCACCATACTTATTCAATCTGTATGCTGAGCAAATAATCTGAGAAGCTGGACTATATGAAGAAGAATGTGGCATCAGGATTGGAGGAAGGCTTATTAACAACCTGTGATACGCAGATGACACAACTTTGCTTGCTGAAAGTGAGGATGACTTAGAGCACTTATTGATGACAATTAAAGACTACAGTCTACAGTATGGATTACACCTCAACATAAAGAAAACAAAAATCCTCACAACTGGACCAATAAGCAGCATCACAATAGATGGAGAAAAGATTGAAGTTGTCAAAGACTTCATATTACTTGGTTCTATAATCAACACCAATGGAAGCAACAGTCAAGACATCAAAAGACGTATTGCATTGGGCAAATCTGAAAAAAAAAAAAAAAAAAAAAAAAAAACCTCTTTCAAGCACTGAAGAACAAAGTTATCTCTTTAAAGACTAGGATGTGCCTAACCCAAGCCATGGTATTTTCAATAGCCTTATATGCATGTGAGAGCTGGACAATGAGTAAAGAAGATCAAAGAAGAGTTGATGCTTTTGAGTTGTGGTTTTGGAGAAGAATACTGAAAGTAACTTGGACTGGCAAAAGAACTAACAAATCTGTCCTGGAGGAAGTACAGCTGGAATGCTCTTTGGAAGCCATTCTCACGAGAATGGCCAGACTTCGTCTCACCTGCTTTAGTCATTTCCTCAGAAGGGACCATTTGTTGGAGAAGGATGTCATGCTTGGTAAAGCAGAGGTTCAATGAAAGAGGGGCAGGGCCTCAATAGATGGATAGACATGGTGGCTGTAGCAATGGGCTCAGGTATAGTAGGGATGGTGATGCCAGCATAGGACTGGGCAGTGTTTCATTCTGTTGTACATTAGGTTCCTATGAGTCAGAGAGAACTTGATGGCACATGACAACAACAACAAATTATATGCACAAAGAGCCTTGGTGGCACAATGGAAAAGCTCTTTCTGGTAACCGCAAATCAGCAGTTCAAATCCACCAGCTGCTGCACAGGAGGAAAGACCTGGCAATCTGGTCCCATAAAGACCACACTTCCATTGAGTTGCTCTTGACTCAGAGCAGCTCTATAAGACAGAGTAGAACATCCCCATAGGGTTTCCAAGGCTCTGAATCTTTACAGAAGCAGATTGCCCCATCTTTCTCCCATGAAGCAGCTGGTGGGTTTGAACTGCCAACCTTACAGTTAGCAACTGAGCATTTAACCACTGTACCACCAGGGCTCCTTTCCCATAAAGATTACAGCCTAGGAAACCCTATGGAGCAGATCTACTCTGCCCAATAAGGTCACTAAAAGCCGAATTCAATTTGATGGCACACAAAAACAATTAGATGCATTGACCCAAGAGTTAGAAGGAGGAAGTGAGATGAGGGCATCTTCCTGTGGCTCCAGTTGCTGCTGGAACAAGCAAGGTCAAGGTAAAGGTAGATTTTTTTCAGCAGTATTGCAGCACACAGACACTCATTTATGGGCCGATAGCAGATCCCTGTTGTCTGGATTACAGCTACACTGGTGGTGTGCTGGGTCATTCCAAACATCCTTTCTCCAACCTTTTGACTTTGTAAGTCCTTACAATAACTTTGTAAGTCCTTGATTCCTTTTATAGTGAAATTAGCTAGAAATAAAATAATTACTTTCTATTTCCTCCAACTGAACTCTGACTGGTATGGCTTACAAATAAGTACTCGTTATTGTGACTGAGCCATGAGAAATATTGATAAAGAGAAACCCAGACAAAGTGCAATGCTATGATGAATCACACTTTTCATGGTTTTCCTGACAGTGCTTTATCAGACACCTTATCCCTGTAGAAAATTAGAATACAATAAAAAGGCATAAAGAATGAAATTTGAATCATCTGCTATTCCACAACAATTGAATATTGAGAAGAAATCATTCAGCCTCACTGACATGTTGGCCCTAATTGGCTGCTGTCATTCTTTTGGGGCAAAACTTACTGGCTCACAGTTCTGTCACACAGAACCTGAGCTGATTTTTGGTGCTCACCAAAACAGCAAACAAATAAACCAGGTTGCCATTGAGTCAACTCCAACTCATGTTGGTCCATGTGTATCAGAACAGAACTGTGTTTTCTAGGGTTTTTGGTGGCTGGTTTTCAGAAATTGATTGCCAGGCCTTTCTTCCAAGGCACCTCTGGATGGCTCAAACCGTCAACCTATCAGTAGAGCATGTTAACCACTTGCACTACCGAGAGACTCCTTTGGTGCTCACACTTAATATCTAATCCCTCCCAGAGAGTAAGAAAGCATAATTGTGGCAACAGAATGTGATAATAATGACTTATCCAATTTGTCTCCTGACAGAAAATTCTAATACCAAGGTGTCTGGTTCCAAACCACCTACTAACACTAGTGGGGACTGCATATCTGTACTCTTTCTCCCTCCAGCACATCCTCCCTGGACCCACACTGAGCACTGCACATGCATAGAGTCGTCCATCCCTCTAGCCTAGAACCTAAAACTATTTGCCTACTTATGTAAATTGGGCCTCTTCTTTTCACCTTGAGTCCAAGGCCAACATCTCCTTCCAATGACCTCTTTCTTCTATGTCCAAGAGAAAATAATAATAATAAAAAATGATCTTTCATTGAATACTTTAAGTTGCCAAGTAATTAATCCTCATAAGAACCCTATAAAGTAGGTATTATTATTACTCACATTTTATAGATTGGAGACTAAGAGAGGTTAAGTAAATTTCCCAGCATTATACAACTCACAAGAGGTAGAGGCAGGATTGACACCCACGACCTGGGTTCTGAAGTCTCCATGCTGTGGCCCACTCCTCCATGTTAGGTGTCAAAATACCAAGGAGAACAAGACCAGGGTGAATTGGTAGAAAAATAAGTTTTATTGAAACATATGTCTGGTGGATGGGCTGAGGCTTAGAGTAGCTTCAGCCCCAGTCCTGTCTCTGCAGGGTGCTTAAGTAGTGAAATAGTCCTTTGCCTATTTCAAAAGAACCAATCCTAAGTGTTGAAGGGGAACTAAACCCAAAAGAGGGTGAGGACAAGATAAACCCAGAACCAAGACAAAGGATCCAAGTGGAGAGCGGGAAAAGGAACAAAGACCTTCACCCGAAATTGGGGGGTTTGGGGGTAGGGGGCATCCGAAGAGCTCGGGAAAGAACACAAAGAGTATAAGCGGAAATTAGGGGGTGGAGACTAGGAAAGTACTGGGAGAGAGAGAGACAGAAGGTTCTGGCAGGCTGAGTAGAGGGTGAAGGATTTACCTATCACTCCAGTCTGAGGAAAATGGCTTTGACCTGCTGCCCTTCTGTATAGAAGCTGCCCCTCCATAAAGAGACTCTTAAATTTTATTCATAAACTCTTTTTTAAAAAAATAAATAAATAAGTACAGCTTTATTGAGATCTAATTCACATACAAGAGTCTCAACGTGGCTCATATAGGTAAGTGCTTGACTATGAGCCCAACGGTTGGCAGTTTGTATCCATTTCCACGTGCCTTGTAAGACAGGCTCAGTGATCTGCTAGGTCACAGCCTTAAAAACCCTATGGAGCAGTTCTGCACACATAAGGTCACCATAAGTGAGAATCAACTCAATAGCAACTAACAACAATAACAAAGTCACATGCCATAAATTTTACATTTTTAAAGTGTGCAATTCGATGGTTTTTAGCATATTCACCAAGTTGTGTATCAATCATCACTAATTCCAGATCATTTTCGTCAACCCAAAAAGAAACCTGTTGGTAGTCCCTCTCCATTCCATCCACTCCTAGGCTCTAGCAATCACTAATCTACTTTTTTCCCTATGGATTTTTCTCTTCTGGGCATTTCATGTAAATGGAATCATACAATGTGTGGCCTGTTGTGTGTGGCTTATTTCACTCAGTATAATGTTTTCAAGGTTTTTCCATGTTGTACCATGTATCAGTACTTTGCTCCTTTTCATTGCTGCATAATATTCTATTGTATGTATGTATCACATTTTATTTATCCATTCATTGGCTAATAGACATTTGTGTTGTTTTCACTTTTGGAACAAGTATAAAAGTTTTTGTTTGGGCAAATGTTTTATGTGCAAGTTTTTGTGTGAACATAGGTTTTCAATTTTCTCCTATCTAGGAGTGGAATGGCTGGGTCAATATGGTAACTCTATTTTAACTTTTTGAGAAATTGCCAAACTGTTTTCCAATACAGCTGCACTATTTTACATTCTCACCAGTAATGTATGAGTATTCTAATTTCTCCAGATCCTCATCCACCCTTGTTATTTTCTCTTTTTATTATAGCCATACTAGTGGATATGACACTCCTCGGAAGGAAGGTTGGGCAATCTACTTCCGTAGTGATACTGCCTCGGAAACCCAAGGAGGGATTGCTATGAGTTGGGTCCGACTCGACGGCACATAACAACAACAACAACAATAACTAATGATGTTGTGCTTGCTAGCCATATGTATATTCTTTAGAGAAATGTTTATTCAAGTCCTTTGTCCATCTTTTTAATTGAGTTGTTTATCTTTTTGTTATTGAATTAGAAGAATTCTTTATATATTCTGGATACAAGTCCCTTATCGGATATGTGATTTACAAATATTTTCTCCTGTTATTTGTATTTCAGTTTCTTATGGAGTCCTTCGAAACAGGACTTTTAATTTTGATGAAACACATTATATCTGTTTTTCTTTCACCACTCATGCTCTCTGAAATAATAACTCACATCTAAGGAACCATTGCCAAATATAAGGTCATGAAAATTTATACCTGGTTTCTTCTTAGAGTTTTATAGTTTAGGTCTATGATCTATTTTTAAGTTAATTTTCATATATGGTGTGAGCTATGGCTTCATTCTTTTGCATGTAGACATCCAGTTGTCTCATAACCATTTAGTGAAAAAATGATTCCCCATTGAATTGTCTTGGCTCCTTGTCAAAAGTCCATTTACCACAACAGGTACCATCTAACCCTTGTAAAAATGACACTGATCAGAAAAACAGAAAACAACAAAAACTTGTGGGAAGACAAGAACTCTTATACACTGCTGGTGGGATTGTAATATGTTAAAGCCACTATGGAAAACAGTATGGTGCTTCTTCAAAAAGCTAAAAAGAGAAATACCTTATGATCCAGCAATCCCACTCCTAGGTATATATCCTAGAGAACTAAGAGCAGTGACATGAACAGACATTTGCACATTCATGTTCCATGTAGCATTATTCACAATAGCAAAAAGATGGAAACAACCTAATCGTCCATCAACAGATGGATGAGTAAACAAAATGTGAGACACACACACACAGAATGAAATACTATTCAACAATAAAGAATAATGATGAGTCCACAAAACATAACATGGATGAATGTGAAGGACATTGTGTTGAGTGAAATAAGTCGATCACAAAAGGACAAATTTGTATGATACCACTTTTATAAAAAGTCAAGAATAGGTTTACACACAGAAAGCAACATTCTTCCATGATTTCCAAGGCACAGGGAAGAAGAATCACTTACTAGATAGTAGACACAGGTTAATTTAGAGGTAGGGAAAGGGGACACACAGTTGGGGGAAGTTAGCACAACATGACAAAGGTAAATGAAACCACTGAGACGTAGACAAGAATAAAGGACAACTACAGTAAATGCTCTGGTAGCATAGTGCCTAAGGCACTTGACTGCTCACCAGAAGGCTGGCAGTTCAAACCCACCAGCCACTCCTTGGAAGGAAGGTTGGGCAATCCT
>NW_006921646.1:5021234-5021863 GCF_000298275.1 Orycteropus afer afer
GCAATCTACTTCTGTAGTGATACTGCCTTGGAAACCCAAGGAGGGGTTGCTATGAGTTGGGTCCAACTCAACGGCACATAACAACAACAACAACAGTGCCACTCTGACAGGAATATACCACAAATGGGTTGGCTTTAATAAACAGGAGATTATTCTCTTACAATTTGGAGGCTTTAAGTCTGAGTTTAAAATGCTGAAGCCAACCTTGGGCTTCAGCTCCCTCCTGCTCCTGGCCCACTGAAGCTAGAGGCTCTTCTTCACTCAGACAGATGCTGGCTCCTGAGGCTGACAAGCCCAAGGTTGACCAGTAAAAAGGCACAGTCCCGATGTTACCAAACAACACGGCAGGCCATTGATTCAAGTCCACTGAAAGTCCCAAGATCGCCAGAGCATGGCAGGCTGCTGAACAATGACACAGCTACAGCAGGGTTCAAGCCTAGATTCAAACAACATTCAGGGTGCCATCAGCTAGAAACCATTCCCAAAGCTGCTTCTTATATATGGGAAGTAGACCACAACCATAAAGCAGGTTGTTGTTGTTGTTGTTGTTTGCCGTCGAGTCGGCCCCGACTCATAACGACCCCTACTTGGGTTTCCGAGGCAGTATCACTACAGAAGTAGGATTGCCC
>NW_006921646.1:5022243-5024399 GCF_000298275.1 Orycteropus afer afer
AAAAAAAAAAAAAGACTGGACTTATTGGACTGATAGAGACTAGAGGGGCCCCTGAGATTGTCACCCTAAGATACCCTTTCAACCAGGAACTAAAGCCGCCTTTGGAGGTCATCTTTCAGCCAAATAATAGACTGGCCTATAAAAGAAACAATAATGCCCTAGGAATGTGCTCCTTAGAACAATCAACTCTACTAGACCAAACAGGCAACCTTGGCCCTAAGGCAAAGATGAGAAGGCAAGGAGGGGCAGGACCACTGGGGGTCTGAGGTGGGGAAGGCAGGGTGGAAATGGGAAGACTGTTGACACATCGCAGGGATGGCAGCCAATGCCGCGGAACAACTGTGTAAATTTCTGAATGGTGTGTAAATTTTCACCTACAAAAAAGGAAAATAAAAATTTTCACCTTTCAAAAAAGGAAAAAAAAAATCGATTGACCATCTATGTAAGAGTTGATTTCTGACCTCTCTAGTCTATTCCATTCATCTATATGGCTACTTCATGCCAGGACTACAATGTCTTTCTTAATTACAATAGCTTTGTAGTAAGTTTTGCAACTGAGAAGTGTGAGTATTTCAAAACTGTCCTCTTTCAAGTTTGTTTTGACTATTCTGGGTCTCTTTCATTTGAACATGAATTTTAAGATCAGCTTGTTGATTTCTGAAAAAAAAAAAAAAAGGCAACTAGAATTTTGATAGAGATTGCATTGAGTGTGTAGGTCAATCTGGGTAATATTACCATGTTAACAATATTAAGTCATTTGATCCATGAACAGGAGACTTCTTCCCATTTATTTACTGCTTCTTTAATTTCTTTCAATAATGTTTTATAGTTTTCAAGTCTTGACTTTTTTTGTTGTTGTTGTTAAATTTTTTACTAGGTATTTTATTCTTTTTGGTAGTGTTTATAAATGGAGTTGTTTCTTCATTTCATTTTTTGATTGTTCATTTTTAGTGTATAACATAACTAATTTTGTATATTTGTCTTGTATCTTATAAACTTGCTGAACTCATTTATTCTAAAAGATTTTTTTTGTGGATTCCTTGTTGTTGTTGTTGTTGTTGTTGTTGTTAAGTGCCATTGAGTGGTCTCCAACTCATAGCGACCCTGTGTACAACAGAACAAAACACTGCCCGGTCTGTGCCAGTCTCACAATCCCTGCTATACCTGAGCCCATTGTTGCAGCCACTGTGTTGATCCATCTCATTGAGGGCCTTCCCCTTTTGCACTGACCCTCCATTTTACCAAGCATGATATCCTTCTCCAGGGAATGGTCCCTTCTGACAAGAGAGCCAAAGTATGTGAGACAAAGTCTAGCCATTCTCACTTCCAAGGACAGATCTGTTAGTTCTTTTGGCAGTTCATGGTACATTCTTCGCCAACACCACTACTCAAAATCATCAACTCTTCTTCGGTCTTCCTTATTCGTTGTCCAGCTTTACTTTCTATATATAAGATCACATCATCTGTTAGTAGAAATAGTATTACTTCTTCCTTTCTAATCTGGATGCCTTTTATTTTCTTGCCTGATTGCCCTCACTGATATTAGGGAGAAAGCATCCAGTCTTTCACCATTAAGTGTAATACTCACTGAACACACTGCCGTATCATCATATCCGACTCATAGCAACCCTTTCTTGGGTTTCCGAGGCGGTATCACTATGGAAGTAGATTGCCCAACTTTCCTTCCGAGGAGTGGTTGGTGGGTTTGAACTGCCAGCCTTCTGGTTAGCAGTCAAGTGCCTTAGGCACCATACTACCAGAGCTCCCAGTGTGATACTGGCTGTGAGGTTTTCATAGATGTCTTTATCAGTTTGAAAAACTTATATTCCTAGTTTGTTGAATGTTTTTATAATAAAAGAGTGTTAGCTTTTGTCAAATGCTTTTTTAAAAAAATCTATTGAGGGAGTTCCGGTAAGATGGCGGACTAGGCGGAAAGACTGCACAGACCCTCTTCAACAAAGAAAAGGGAAACCAATTAATACAGACACAGAAGATAATCCTGGACCCCTGAGCCTTGAAGGGAAGGATATAGAAGTGGACTAAACCCCAACTAGAAGAAGAATTTGCATGAAAATACCAAAGAAGGAGACATACGGAGCTGTGGTCTGGCAGCAATCCTGAGCGATTCCTGATGGCACAGACAGCTTGGAGATTCC
>NW_006921646.1:5032176-5038109 GCF_000298275.1 Orycteropus afer afer
GTAGATACACTCCTTGGAAAGAACAATCATCGGAGAAAGAAGGGCTATTTATGCACAGGGAGAGAGCTCAGGGGGCAAGAGTGCATGGAGGAATGGACACTGGGAAGAGGTAACTGTGGGAAGGAAGTGGGAGGGGAGCTGTTGCATTGTGGTAAACTGTGGTCAATGTCATGAGACAAAACATATGTGAACCGCTGTATGGAAAGTGAATTTGCTCTGTAAACCTTCACCCAAATCACAATAAATAAATAAATAAATAATCTATTGAGATATTCATGTGGTTTTTGTCTTTTATTCTAGTAATATGGTATATTCCATTGATGCTCATAAACTCGTAATCTATAAATTTGAGGGGGAAATAGGACCATAGTCAAACACCAGGCCTCTAATCCCTAGCAGGTGAAGACTCTGCACAATGGGATCAGCCAGTATTATGGAGACTATTTGACACCACCAAGTTCAACTCCTGGAAAAAAGATATCCCTTCTCTGCTTGAAGGAATCCCCGAGTGGCATAAATGGTTAACACACTCAGCTGCTAATTGAAAGGTTAGAGGTTTGAGTCCATCCAGAGGCACCCCAGAAGAAAGGCCTGGCTATTTGCTTTCCAAAGGACAGCCACTGAGAACTCTGTGGAACACAGTTCTACTCTGACACACATGGGGTCACCATGAGTTGGCACTGACTCCACAGTAACTGGTTGCTTTTTGGTTTTCGCTTGAAAATCTCTAGTGACACGAACTCACCTTCTACGACTGAGAGAAGTAGCAGGTCTAGGGGCAAACTTGAATGGTACTAAAAAATCCTCTGACTAAATATCATTCCTCCCCCTCAAAAAATAGCTGAGACTTTTTTAGTTTCACAAGACAGAAACTCCAAGTCAAACCATCCTAACTAAGTGAAAAAGAGATTCATTAGACAGTTATTGGGGTTGTCAGAGAATTGAAAGATGATCTGCTCACAGGGATTAGGACAAGTCAGAGATCTTAAGGATTGGAAATGGAGACCTGACCCAGACAGGATGAAGAAAAGTAGAGAATGATTCAGAAGGGCAAGGGGTTCTGATACCTGAGTATTACGACCCTGAGTTCTGATCAATGGAATGTCGCAGAAATAATGGTGTGAGCGCTGATGGGCCTAGCTCACTGAAATGTCCTACCCCCCCCCCATTAAGATGTCCACTCAATCCCCCTTGCTCTCTCTTCCCCCACCTGCTGGTTGGATATCAACCACATGAAGAAGATGCTAGATCCTCTATCAGCTTGGGTCCCCAAATGATTTCATGGATAGCATCCCCTCCCCATCCCACCAACCAAACTACATGACTTGGAAACCAACATCCATCATGTTAAGCCACTGAGATTTCAGTTTATATGTTATATTTTTATGTGCCATGGAGTCAGACCCAACTCATAGCGACCCCTCCTCAGGTTTCCGAGGCAGTATCACTACAGAACTAGATTGCCCCATCTTCCTTCTGAGGAGTGGCTGGTGGGTTTGAACCGCCAGCCTTCTGGTTAGCAGTCAAGTGCCTTAGGCACTACACTACCAGGGCTCCCTTATATGTTATAGCAGCTAACATTCCCTTAACTAATACAGTAGTGGCAGACTTATCAGGACTGGCTTTCTTGGCAGAGGAACTGCATTTTCATCTGAGTATATCTACCTCCTTATGAAGTCAGATGAATTAATTTATATTATCAGAAAGGCATTGTATCTTACTCACAATGTGTTGAGCTGCCAGGCTTTGTTTCTGTTTTTTCATTGGGGACCTTCTGTTTTTGGCTGTAGTTCAGATTTGCCCTGTCCGAGACCCTATCCTTGTTTTGTGACTTGTCAAGAGCTGAGATGTTGAATTCCTCATATTTCAGGAAGACAGAATGTTCTTTATTGCAAATCTCCTTAGCATGTATGGATGGAATGATCTACTACAAAGTTTAGAAATGTTCCTGGATGAAAACTGGGATCCCAGACTCTCAGGCTCCCCTTTTCATTCCTGAACCTCAGTTTCCCCATTCCAAAAGCTGCATCAAGTCCCTGATGCTTGTTGGGGCTGGTGGGAGAAAAGCTAAGGGGTTTCAGAGTCTCTCTGGAGAGTCACACAGCATGTCCACCCATTCCGTGCATCCCCTCCCAGAGAATCTGACATGCACCACCCACCCCCTGCCACTTGCTGAAAACCAGGTCTGACATGAGCATGTCACTGGCCAGAATGTGTGGTCATGTGCCTGAGGGGACATACCTACTGCTTAAACTTGCTGGAATTTCAAGAGCCACATTTAGAACTCTGAGGCTTTCCAGCGAGAGCTCTATTCCCACAACACTAGGCATTTCCTTGAGTTGGATTGCTTGGCTGGGTCTCACCAGGAGAGCTGATGTCTGCTCAGGAGACTTAGGACCTCTTTGGTCTTGTGGCTACCTCATGGGTAAAGAAGGGGGGTGTTGAAGGGGCAGCTCTGGGTCAAACTGAAAGTCAGGCCCAGTTGGTCTTCTCCTGTCAGCCTTTCTGCCTATGTCATTCAAATCTTTGAGGACTGCTTTAAGTGCACATGACAGAAACCCACGTCAGTATCTATCTCAGGCTTGACTTTCACAGTGAGAACTGCAGCCAAATAGAAAGACAGACCACAGGGGAGAAATTGAAACTGAAGATGACTTGCTCCTATGTTCACATGCTTTTTACATTTCTGACAGATTTAAAACGACTCTATTTTAATTTCCTTTGCAGCACTTATCACCATCTGACATGATGTATTTGTTTACTTACTTATATGGTCCCCACGGTATTACTCAGAAAAGGAGCTCTGGTGACACAGTGCCTAAGGCATTTGACTGCTAACCAGAAAGTTGGCAATTCAAACTCACCTGCCACTCCATGGAAGGAAGATGGGGCAATCTACTTCCATAAAGATTTACCACCTCAGAAACCCAGTGAGGGTCCCTATGAGTTGGAATCGACTCAATGGCAGTAAATTTGGTTTGGTTTGTATTTCCCAGAAAGGGCTTTGGTGGCACAGTGGTTAAGCACTCAGCTGAACCCTCCAGCCACTCCTGTGAGAGAAAGATGTGGCAGTCTGCTTCCTTAAAGATTACAGCCTTGGAAACCCTACGGGGCAGCTCTACTCTGTCCTATAGGGTTGCTATGAGTCGGAATCGACTCAACAGCAATGGGTTTTTTTTTTTTTTTTTGGTTTCTAGATTAGTGCCTAACATACAACAGGTGCTCCATAAATAGTTGTTAAAAAAATGAATACAATATTTCATGTGAAGCTTCTCAGCAACTTCACACAGCAAGCAGGGCAGAGGGTGCTGCCATTCCTTCTACAGATGTAGAAGCTAAGGCCCAGAAGACTGGGTTTACTAAAGCCAGTAGGAAATTCAGGGCACCTCAATCATTTTTTTTTCCCAAAGTTTTCAAATCATTTTTCTTTATTTTAATGAAATGTTTAAACACAGCATAAAAAGATAATAATATAATCCACATTGGTGAACCCAGCACCTAAGACAACCCTCCCCTGATCACCCTCCTTTTCCTCTTCTTTCTTTCTTGACACTGGTGTAAATTATCGCCATTCGTGTCTTTATACAGTGAACACATACATATAAACCCATGAGCAAGATATATTTTAGTTCTGGCAATTTTAAACTTCTTGCAAATGGGATCAAACTTATATAGACCAGTTACCATTGAGCCGATTCTGACTCACAGCGGCCTCATGTGTGTCAGAGCAGAGCTGTGCGCCATAGGTTTTATTTATTTATTTATTTTTGTTATTGTGATTTGGGTGAAAGTTTACAGAGCAAATTCACTTTCCATACAGCAGTTCACATACACTTTGTCTCATGACATTGACCACAATTTACCACAATGCAACAGCTCCCCTTCCACTTCCTCCCAACAGTCACCTCTTCCCAGTGTCCATCCCTCCATGCACTCCTGCCCCCCGAGCTGTCTCCCTGTGCATAAGAAGCCCTTCTTTCTCCCATGATTGTTCTCTCCAAGGAGTGTATCTACCTCAGGTACATGTTCAACTTCTATGCCTATCTTTTGTTTGGCTGGAAGCCACAGGTGTGGGTTCAATTCCAGACCTGAAGGGTAGCTAGGGACCATAGTCTCAGTGGTTCCACCAGGCTCTATTGGACCAGCAAACCTGGTCCCCCCCCCCTTTTTTTTTCCTCCAAATGATTTTGAGTTTTGTTCCACATTGTTCTCCCTCTCTATCCAGGATCTCCTACATAGATCCCCTTCCAAGTGGTTGACAGTGGTAGCCAGGCACCATTTAGTTCTTCTGGTCTCATCGTCTCATAGGCTGCAGATCAGATGGTGTACCAGTCACTAGGACTAATTCTTTCCATGAATCTTTGGTTTTCTTCATTCTTTTTTGCTCTGGACGAGGGGAGACCCATCGTTGCATCTAGATGGCAGCTTGCAAGCTTTTAAGATCCCAGTCACTACTCACCAAAGTAGGACACCTCAATCATTTTGATTCCTAATCAAGGGCTGCATGTGTGGGGTGAGAGGCTTTTGGTACACTCTGTCATGTGTCTCATTCTCATAAGGTCTTATAAGCCTCTGCTCAGAAATGTGAAAAACCAGTTGGAATAATGTGATAATAAAAAGAAGAGGTGATAAGTTATTCCAACAAAGAGACTGGGAAGGTGGGACTTCCGGAAACCAATGGCTTGTGGGTTGGGAGAGGAAGGATGACACTATCGTTGGGCAGGTGGCATTTTGATGTCTCTAATTCCATCTTCACTCCAGCTACTTACTCTGCTCCCCTGGAGATGGTGAGCTCCCCATCCCTGCAGGTGTTTAAGAAGGAGCTGGATGATTACTTAAAGGAGCTCTGGTAGCATAGTGGATAAGGCATTTGGCTGCTAACCAGAAAGTCAGAGGTTCAAACCTACCAGCTACTCTTCGGGAGGAAGATGATGCAACCTACTTCCAAAAAGATTTACAGCCTTGGAAATCCAAAGATTTATAGCCTTGGAAACTCAATGGGGGTCGCTATGAGTCGACTCGATGTCAGTGGGTTTGGTTTTTTGGGGGATGATTACTTACGGAGCATACCTGAGTTGAACATTTCTACTCACCTTCTAGTAAGACAAAGACGACCTGCTAGATCAAGGAACTAGCAACGTCTAAGCCCAGTTTGCCCCAAAAAACAACACAAAAAGGGCTTTGGCGCCACCTGGTGGACATAATTTTGAAGTGCAGCCCTTTCCATGGAGAGATGCCCACAGTCTGAGTGTCCTCAGAACCCTGGGTAGTGAAACCAAAACAATGGTTTCATGAGGATCCACATCAGTTCTCAAGAATTCATTACATCCCTTACTCTGAGCCAGACACCAGCAGTCTTCAAAGAAGTCACTATTACAGGGAGGATTTATTAAGAGGACTTGGGAGTTGCTGAGGTGTGTCCCTAGGATTGGAAGAAACACATCCCTGCCAAACCTTATTTCAGATTCCTGGGATGATGAACTGGGAGGCTACCTTGGGGAAAGCAGGAGGCTCACTTGTTCCTGCTGCATCTCTGTATTTGCAAGTGACCTTGAATGGTCCTTGCCCAGAGGTAAATCTTTCATTCTGTTCTGCATGAGCCTCCATGAAACCACACACACACCAAAACAGACACATACACACACAAGGAAAAAACACTTTCAAAAAATTTTTGCTCCATGGTCAACATATTCTGAAAGACTGCATATTTTCATGATATTTTTTATATTATTATCTATTGTAAGTCTGAGGCCAGAGTTCTAGTAGCCTCCAGGAAAATCTTTAACCAGAAACCTTTTAGTGTCAGTAATACTAACAAAGCTTTTGGAATTCTAAACACTCCTTAGGGCCTTTATCTGCCCTCCAGTCTCAGCAGGTATCAAGAAACTTCCTCCGAACTCAGCACGCATCACAAAAGCCATCCGGATTCAGCA
>NW_006921646.1:5043724-5073849 GCF_000298275.1 Orycteropus afer afer
TCCTATTGCTTTTGCATTGTCGTGTGTTGGCATATTTCTCTTGCCGAGCAACTCCTTCATAACCTGGGCACAACACTATATTTACTGTCTTCTTACATAATTTATAAAGGCTTTGCAATTGCCAGCTAGAAACTCTAATGAACTCTAGCCATTAGTGTTACTACACAGAGTTCCTCATTTAATTTTGTTAAAAGTGAAGACTTTGACAAGGAATGGTTCATGTATGGAAGTAAACTTTCTTTGTTGGTTACCAGGGGTAGAAGGGGAGGAGAGGAAACACTGCAAAAAAAAAAAAAAAAAAAAAAAATAATAAAAAGGATTGACCCATGTCACTTTAGTTTTATGTATTTCACTGCACACAAATTATATTTCAATAAAATGTATTTTTTAAAAAATTAAGATTTGAAATCTGTACGCCAGCATGGCTCTATGTGAGGTAAATTTTGGAGTCTGTCCAGCCCTGCTAAAAGACTGGACTGAGCTGTAGACCCCACTCAGACTTTGTGCTCTGAGTGGTGACCTCAGGGGCAGACTACCCAACAAGCAAGGTAAACACAAAGTTACTTGTGCTTACTTACCAATCTGTAGTGAACAGTTTCACATGTTTTCTTTTACCACATCAAACAAACTTGTGCTTACCTTGCTTACGGGGGGGTCCTCCATCCCTGTAAGGGAATGTAAATTTGAAAAAGGACTTTGATTCTGTAGGAAGGTGTTGTGGGATTGGGAGAGAGACAGATGCCAGCCATACCTAGAAGTAGAAATTTTGATGTGGTGAAAAAATGTGAAAATATTCACTACAGATACAAGAAAGCCCATGCTTACCTTGATTACTGAGTAATTCAACACTGAGTGACCCACAGGGCTTGAGTCCTTCCTGAGGGAACCATCCCTGTTCCAGAGCTACCTACCATCCTAGGCCAGCTGCTCCTCTCACCATTTCTCCTTCCAATTTCACTTCCTGCCTCTGAGAAAAGAGAGTAGTTTTAAATAAATGGGTCACCCCAATTCTAGACCTGGGCATTGCAGGGCTGCCAGGTACCTATAAAGTGGCTCAGGGAAGCTTGCCATGCACGGCCTGATTCATGTACTGCTCAATAAATGTGGGGTGAACAATTGAAGGTTCCCTGAGGACTGGCTTTAAGCAACTTTTTTTTTTTTTTTTGCACAGCATCAGGTTATGTGCACTTAGTGCTATTGGGAGTTTCTTCCTGCTTTTCCTGATGGATCAGACAGGGGGACACCCCTCCCCAAAGGCCCCATCCTTGCCTCCCTGAGGGTCTCAGCCCTGGTCCTGGTCTACTTTCCTGAACTGGGCTGACCTGTACAAGAGCCTCAAGTGGCCCCTTACCTTCCTTCAGAGGCAGGCCTCTTTCGCCAGCCCAGCTCCCATTGGCCCTGCCTTCTCCCTGACCCCTCTTGACTCAAGGAGCCCCGCTAAGCCTCCCAAACCTCACCCCTCCAAATGAAGGTGGGGAAAAGATAGGACAGAGCTGTATGATCCTCCTTTTTAAGGACACTGTCCCTGGCACCTTCCAAACAGAACCCACCAGTGCCATCTTGTCCCTCCTGTCTCCAGTGGACACTCCTCACCAACTTTCCCAATCATCTGCTTATCAGTGACATCTGTTTCCCTCACTGATGTTTGAATGTCTCAAGGGCAGGACCCTGTTCCCATTTGTATGCCCACCTCCCAATACATGAGCAATTAACTTAGAGGATTTTTTAACTTAAAAAATTTAAAAAAAAAAAAATCACCAAACTCAATGCCGTTTGAGTCAACTAGACTCATAGCGACCCCTCCTTGGGTTTCCGAGATGGTATCTCTATGGAAGTAGATTGCCCGGTCTTCCTTCTGAGCAGTGGCTGGTAGTTAGCAGTCAAATGCCTTCGGCACTATGCTACCAGAGCTCCTTAAAAAATTAAAGTCATGATTAAAATATTTTTTAAATATGCATTTTAAATTCAGCCCAACCCACTTTAAATTTCCCACCCAAATGTTGGGGCTGCCGGAGTAGCAGTTTAGTTCAGTGGTCCTGTTATCAGACCAAACGCAGGTCCCTGCCCCGTGCACAGTCAGGCCAAAATAATTTACACACCCAGACTGAGAGGAGAGAAAATTATTTATTGCAAAGCAGCAGTGCAAGGAGTTAGGGGTAGTTAGAAACCAGATCTAAACTCCCAGAGATGCCATCTAAACACAGTTTTGGTAGGTTTCAGGAGAGGGGGTTTTGCATATTCACAAAAGGTTGAGGAATTTGGGGGGTGAACATGAAATGGGTGCCTGGATGAGTCACTACTTTCTTGTTATCAGCTGATAGGGGCTTGGGCAGAGTCAGGGTCAGCAATTAACTTTTGTTCCCTTTTATCCCCCAGGCCAGAGTTAATTTACAAGTTGTTTCTAAAATACTTTTAGCAAGTCCATCATCTGCAGGAAGGAATGTTTTCCATTCAGTTCTGTAAGGAACTGAAGACTCATCTGTCCAGGGTGGGAAAATTGTTGGGGGTAATTTAGTTTACTTATCTATTCCCATCCAGGTGCCAGGGTGGGGGAAATAGTTTTTCACTTTACTTGTTTCAGTCCCATTGAGTGACCAAGCCAGCAGATGACTTGACACCCAGCACTCAACAAGGCTTCTTAGGAGGCAGCTCCACTTGTCCATTTACTACCAGATGCCATCCTATTCAGAGGATCTAGATCTTGCTCTGTAAATGTGTGTGTTGCCCACATGTTGCTATAAAACTTTTGGGAAAACACTTTCATGGAAAATGTGCTTTGACATTGTGGGGAGAAGCCAGAGGAAGAAGCCGAGAAAGGCTGTCACCACTGGGACCCACAATGACAGAGGCAATGGGTCACCCCAGTATCAGCCCAGGCTTCCGGAAATAAAAGCCCAAGATGTGGGGGAGCCACCAAGGATTTCCTGAGGGGGACAAAGATTTTGTCAATAACAACCTATATAATGGAGACAATGGAGAATAACTGATCAGGGCCATAGGTTAATCTTGTAGGCAGAGGGGCTGGGTGGGGACAGTGACTGTGTCATTTGTTTCATTTTTATCAACATCTTAGTAAACTTGCTCTTTTCTTAAACTCTTTACTAACTATTGACACTAATGTAATCTGACAGTAATTTTGTTTTTGTTTTTAAAAGGGCATGGCTGCAATTAAAATTTCAAGAAAAATATATTAAAGAAAAAAAAAGGACATGGATGGTACTTTTTCAACCCATGAAAATATACCTCCTTTTTAAAATTTTTTATGAGAAAATTCACTTTGACATCGATTTCAGCAACCCACAACTTTTTAAGAATCTAATTGTTGTGTAAGAAACTGGGGCCAGGTGCACAGCAGGTGCTCATGGAATGAAGGATGGACAGAGTCAATCCCTTTACTCCCAGCACTCAGGTGTGCATCCCCTGACCAGGGCCTAGTGTGCCTGGGCAGATAGGGGGAGTTCACTGCCCAGCAGAGTGCAGGCAGAGCTCAGGGATCTGGGATGGTGGCCTCTGCCTAGGCCCCTGTTCTGGTTACCTAGTACTGCTCTGACAGGAATATACCACAAATGGGATGCTTGAACAAACAGAAGTTTATTCTCTGACAGTTTGGAGGCTTTAAGTCCAAGTTCAAAGGGCCAGGCTCTAGGGGCTGGGTGAAAGCCCCTCAACCTTGGGCTTCAGCTCCCTCCTGCTCCCAGCCCACTGAGCTAGACTTTTTCTTCACTCAGGCAGCTGCTGGCTGCTGAGACTGACAAACCCAAGGTTGTCAAGTAAAAAGGCATAGTCCCAATGTTACCAAACCACATGCCAGGCCATTAATTCAAGTCCATTGAAAGTCCCAAGGTCAGCAGAGTATGGCAGGCTGCTGAACGACCACACAGCTATATGCAAGGTCCAAGCATGCCATAAGCTAGAGACCATTCCCCAAGGCTTCTCCTTATATACAGGAAGCAGGCCACATCCCTAAGGCTGCTACTCAGCTGCTCACAGTAGATTCTGTAGAGCCTGAAAGATCTTTTAACCAGAAGCCTTTAGTATGGAGATTGACACGTCCCATGCTGAGCCCTAATGCCTCCAGGTAGATTGACACGTCCCATGCTGAGCCCTAATGCCTCCAGGTAGATTGACACATCCCATGCTGAGCCCTAATGCCTGTAGTAAATGTCCCATACCTCAGAGCCTTTTATCAGAAATCTGCATGGCTCCAAAAAGCCTCTCACCCACCTTTGAAGACTACCAGGGCTCTTACCTCCCGGGGTTTCACAGAGAGTATGCACATATCAAAGAGATCCGCCCAGCCCCGAAAAATCTCTCACTCACCTTTGAAACCGGGGGGATTCCAACCTGCCCCAAATTCCCAAACCCCTATCATTAAAACCAAATTATCTACTCCACCCTATGTTACTCTATAAAAATGTTTTAATGTAAGAGCACCGGGTCTTTTGCTCAACCCATTGAGGGGGTGAAAGCAAGGACCCTAACTTAAGTTAGCTAATAAACTTTCCTATTGCTTTTTGCATTGTCGTGTGTTGGCAAATTCCTCGCCCCGAACTACTCCTTCATAACCTGGGCACAACAATTCCACCATGGAGTTGATTACCAGTCTCATCATGGGGAATACTACATCCAGCTGCACAGCCACTCAACCAGGCCCAACCAAACTGACACACAAACTTAACCACCACAGCTCCACTCCTGCCCTGATGATCTCAGCTTCGGGACAGATTCATTGTCCCGGTTAAGGCATAAAACAAACCAAACTCACGGCCATCAAGTCAATTCCAACTCATAGAGACCACCATTGGGTTTCCAAGGCAGTAAATCTTTACGGAAGTAAATTGCCCAGTCTTCTTTCTATGGAGTGGTTGGTGGGTTTGAACCACCAATCTTCTGGTTAGTAGTCAAATGCCTTACACCACCAGAGCTCCTTGGGTTAAGGCATAGTCCCTGGAAAACATAACTATTGACAACCATAACACACCAGCAGACAGATACCAACATTGTAACTGGAAGAAGTGACCTATGAATCCATCCTCTTGCTTAAACCTCTTCATCTTAGACCCATGAGCAAGGTGCCTGGACCAGAAGGAATAAGGCAACATTAGGAGCCAGAGGGCCAGGCTGGGTTGTATGACCTTGGGCAAGTTGCTTTCCCTCTCTGGCCTCAGTTTCCTTACTGACAAAATAGGGAGATGGACAAGTTGATTTTGATGGTCTTCTCAGTCCAGTGATACAGGCTTGGATTGGGGAGAAGATAAAGAAAGCTATGGGGCACAGGAAGGAGCTCTGATGTTGTGATGCCTAAGGCATGTGACTGCTAACTAGGAGGTTGGCAGTTCAAACCCACCAGCAACTCCACAGAAGAAAGACCAGGCAATCTACTTCAGTAAAGATTTACTGCCTGACTATGAGTTGGAATCAACTCTATGGCAGTGAGGTTTTTTTTTTTTTTTAATGGGCACAGGGTTCATCCTGAGCAGAGTCAATGAGATGGAATAGTCTCAGGGGGAGATAAAAAGGGCCAAGAATATTCCTATTGAGCATTTTTTCCCAAGGCCACGTGCCTGGCCTCTTCCAGAATGGAATTGCGTCATTGCTATAAAGAGCGCAGATCAAAGGCCTTAGATACCACCAACCAAGGAGTTTCCCTGCTCCTGAATGGCCATATCTTTGAGTCCCAAAGTCCAAGAATCTTATCAACTTCTGTACTTTGACTCAGGAGACCCAGGATCAGAGCAGGGGGATTTCCTGACCTGCTGGGGAAAAGTGGCTGAGGTGGTTTCCTTCTTCTCAGAAAGATGATGTGGATCCAAGAAGTTCTGTTTCGATTAAGTGAAAATGTTCCCTTCTCCTTCTCCCTCAACCTCACCTGGGACATTTGCAGAGGCTCTGACCCTCTCGGAAGGCCCCACCCTGTACTTGGGGGTCAGGGAGCAGAGCAGAGAAGCTGGATAGGACAGAGGCACTTTCCTGCTTCAGAATGCCTGTGGTTTGCAGAGTTGTTTTGTTGTTGTTGTTGTTGTTGTTATGTGCCATTGAGTCATCTCTGTCTCATAGCAACCCTATGGACAACAGAATGAAACACTGCCCGGTCTTGTGCCAGCTTCACAATCCCTACGATACCTGAGCCCAACGCAGCAGCCACCATGTCAATCCATCTTGTTGAGGGTCTTCCCCTCTTTCGTTGACCCTACACTTTACCAAGCATGACATCCTTCTCCAGAGAATGGTCCCTTCTGATAACATGACCAAAGTAGAGTTTTTTTAGCTAGCACTTAATTAAGAGCTCCTTACTTAACAGGAGCATACAGGCCCTTCACAGATAGTATCTTACTGAAGCTAACAAGCCTGTGAGGTCAGGTCAGCAGATGAAAAAAATGAGGGTCTAGAGAGGCAATTTGCCCTAGGTCACACAGCAGGTAAGTGGCAGAGACAAGATTTGAACCTGGGACTAAATGGCCACAGAACTCCTGTCCTTATTCCCCCCACTCCCCACTCCCATTCTAGTCCTTGGAACTCCTTCCTAGAGAAGACCCATCTCCTCCAAGAAATCCTCCCTTAAGTACTCAGTTAACATGTTAATGTCTTGTTGAAGCTCAAGACCCTAAAAAGGTCTCAGCCCCTCCAGGAGATCCTAGATAAAGAAAGAGAGCAGTGTAGAACAAAACTCAAAATCATTAAAAAAAAAAAAAACAGTTTCCGGTCTGATAGAGCCTGGTAAGACCTCTGAGACAATGGCCCCTAGTTACCCTTCAAGAACTGAACTCACTCCTGTGGCTTCCAGCCAAACAATATACAGGCACATGGGGTGAACATTTACAACAGGTAGATACACTCATTGGAGTGATTGTGGGAGAACAGAAGGGCAGTGTTTGCACAGGGAGACAGCTGGGCGGGGGGGGTGCAGAGTATGGGAGGGAAGGACACAGGGAAGAGGTAACTATGGAGAGGAAGTGGGAAGAGAGCTGTTACATTGTGGGGAATTTCAGTGAATGTCAAAAAACAAAATGTGTATGAACTGCTGTATGGAAAATGAATTTGCTCTGTAAACTTTCACCCAAATCACAATAAAAATTTAAATTGACATAAATAAATAAATAAAGAGTGTTATTAAGCCTTAAGACAAAGACAATCGTGCAGGATGAAGGAAACCATCAGCATGTACACAGTACAGAAAGCTGAATGGAGTCCGCTGAGTCACGGCCATGGGGCTAATTATATATGACAGAAAACAAAGGGTTGTTGTTATGTGCCCTTGGGTTTCCGAGGCAGTATCACTACGGATAGTAGGATTGCCCAACCTTCCTTCCGAGGAGTGGTTGGTGGGTTTGAACCGCCAGCCGTCTGGTTAGCAGGCAAGTGTCTTAGCCACTATGCTACCAGAGCTCCCAAACAAAGGGAGTCATCACAAAATCATGTTTGGGGGAAGATCTATTCATCACTGTCATAGGTGGGGCTATAGAATCAGGGAAAGGACCATGATTGGGATATATCTACATAATTGAAGATTTAAAAAGGGTTACAGGATTGGTTCTGGGACTTGACTACCCAGCTACCTGGTGGGCCAGATATGACTCATGACTCATAATAAAGTCTGAATCACAGCCACAAGACAGTACCAGGACCCCAAACTTAATTTAAATTAAATAAGGACACACCCAGGCAGGTTCCCTAATTCTTTGGTTGAGCATAATCTACTTTCAACCAGTAGTTCCTGAGGGCAACTGCCCCTCCCTAGGTTTGTCCTGGAACTTGTCTACGCATAGCCACAAAGTTGGTTTAAAGGTCAGAAAGAACTCAAATGGCATCTGAACTCATGCCAAGACTCAAAATGGAGTTAGGGCTCCCACTGTGGACTGCAGCCTTCCACAACCCAAGTGCCTCAGAATTGCAGCTCTAATACACCCCTTCTCCAGAGTTTCTTATTCATTAGGTCTGGGGTGGGGCATTTTGAACAACTTCCCGGGTGATGCTGATGCTGCTGGTCCGAGGACCACACACTGAGAACCACTGGTTACACAGTCACAAACAGTGAAAAGGGAGACATGTAACCAAGAATCCACTCTTGCAGGGCTTTCTGAAACATATTTCAGCCACAGGAGAGGGGAGGGCGTATCGATCTTCACTGGATCCCTGAAAGACTAAAACCTGAGGGTGAGGTGGTTGAGGCAGGTCAAACGAAGACCTCAAGGGCAGAAAGGTAGGACCGTGGCTTCTGTTTGAGAAGTTCACATTCAGAGACAGACAGATTGTGGAGAGGCATCCCAGCTCTGCAAGGTATTCAAAGTACCTGTGCCTCAGTTTCCCCACCTTTAAACCTCAGGGGGTAGGTGTGCAAATCAAATGAGATTAACTGTATGTAGGGCCCTTAGCACAATGCCTGGCACATAGTAAACACTTAAGAAATGTCACCTATCATTGACAACCTATCATAAGGTTGACAAAGAAAGCATTAATCCTTTCCACCCACCAGCCACTCCTCAGAAGGAAGGTTGGGCAATCTACTTCCATAGAGATACCGCCTCAGAAACCCAAGAAGGGGTCGCTATGAGTCGGATCCAACTCACTGGCAGTGAGTTTGGTTTGGTTTGGTACCCTTTCATGCTTCAGCCTCATGCCTCAGCAAGTTTTTACGAGCATACCTCTTTTACAGAAGAGGAGCATTGAGGCTCAGTGAAAGATCTCATTTCCTTCAGAGGAAATATAAGGAACTGGGTGGATGCCCTCTCAACACCTGGGTTGGCTCCCTCTTCCAAGCTGGGTAGGTACTGTGGGGTAAGGAGGGCAGAGAGTCACTCTGTGTGCCCCCACTTATTAGGTCCAGGGCTATCCTATGCAAAGGACAGATGACACCACCCCTTGTCCTGGAAGAGAGGCCCTTTCCAGCTCTCAGTCTTCCTAGGTCCCCAAGCAGCTTCAAGGCCCCAAGACAACAGCTGAGTACAAAGTCCGGCTGGGGATTCCTGCTGACCTGGGAGGAGAGGAGGCCACTGGACAGCTGTCTCCATAGGAGGAAAAAAAAAAAAACACTGCCATCAAGTTAATTCTGACTCATAGCAACCCCTGTTGGGTTTCCGAGGCAGCAAATCTGTAAGGAAATAGATTGCCTGGTCTTCCTTCTGTGGAGTGACTGCTGGGTTTGAACAGCCAACCTTCTGGTTAGCAGTCAAATGCCTTAGACACTGCTCCACCAGAGCTTTTCGCAGGAGACTCAGTGCAAGAAGGGTGTGGCGGCAGCGTCAACTGAACTCCTCCAACTTCACAAGAGGGGAGAAGGGTCAAGATCAGCATTAAGAGATCAAGGCTGATTCCTCTGAGGTGGATGGCAGACATGCTGCCACCCTCCAACTTTTTTTACCAACTCTGATAGCAACCGTCCCTCCCATGGACTCTAGTTCTCTGCTGGACTCGGTATGTCCTTACACAGAACTCACAGACAATACTCATGATTATGGGGTTTATTAGGGAAAGAACAGGTTACAATTCAGGATCAGGATCACTCAGGATGCAATCCTTCAGTCAAGACAGCCTTCCCTCAGCCATGCCCAAAGGCAGGCCTCTCTCTTGCCCTCAGCCCCTTGGCCTGGCCTCTGCCCTGCTTGGGCAAGTGTTACAAAGCTCTTTTAGCTCCACAGATAAATGCCCAGAGGCAGCCCAATCATCAGCTTTCTCACTCAGTGGAAACCTCTGCTCTGTCTTGAGTCTCTTGGTTCTGTTGCCTCTGCTGGCATTATTTCTCTGTTGCTGCTTCTGTCTCTGGTGTCAGAGCTCTCGTCTCCTGGATTGAAGAGGTTCAGCGCAGGGATCTCAGATCCAAATGTGTTCCACTCCTGGCTCTTCTTCTTCATTGTAGTGAGATTCCTTTTCCCCCCTTCTGGGGTATCTCATTTTAAGCCTAGCAGGATGGCAAACCTGCCCAATTCCCTCATTAGGGTTTCATATACCTTAGTTGCACAGTCCCATCCCCATGAGGGTGCCATCACTTTATTTACATACTAACAAGCTATCCAACCCCTATGGTGGACCACAAACACCTCACGTTTGCATAGTCCTACCCAATCATTAAGGAGCTCTGGTGGTGTAATGCCTAAGGCATTTGACTGCTAACCAGAAGGTTGATGGTTCAAACCCAGCAGCCACTCCACAGAAGGAAGACTGGGAATCTACTTCCATAAAGATTTACCACCTTGGAAACCCAAAGTTTCCCTCCCTGTATCATAAAGTACTCACTGGCAGTGACTTTTGAGTTTTTACCCAATCATTTGGTGGGAGTTACAGAGACTGTGGCTTAGAAGGGCCATATTAAGTAATTCACTGCACTGTACTCAGTTCCTGCCCTGTCAATGCCAGGGACCTGGAAGAATCCACTTCCCCCTCATGGAGAGACTTGCAGCAGCTTGTCTTTGAAACCCATCCTGTCCTCCCTCTGGTTCTCCAGCTCCTCCAGACAGCTACCCTTGTCCTGGATGATTTTCCCTGGTGTCTTCAGAAATCTGGAATTCAGATCACAGCTGCAAATTAGCCCCTACCCCAGTGGCTACAGACCCACTTCCCCTTTTCACCTCTGCCCCCAGGCCACTCACCTGAACAGAAGTTTCTGTCCAGGTTCCTTCTTAATGATGTTCAGCTTGTAGTAGTGGCGCAAGGCACGTGACATTTTCTCATAGGTCATGTTTACCCGGTTCTAGAAGGTAAAGCAGCCTTATGTCACCATTCCTTAAATGTGGAAGGAGAAAGGCAGAAGGCTGGGGGAGAAATAACACTATATATTGCTCTCACCTGGGCTTTGGGATCAGTTTAAGGCACAGCTCTACCTCTTGGAAACTGTGTGACCCTGGACAAGTTTCTTTACCTCTCTGAGTTTATTTGCTGGCAAATGAGGATAAGAACATCACCTCACAGGTTTGTTGTGAGAATTAGCTAATCCATGAAAGTTCTTGGGAGCTCTGGTAGCATAGGGCCTAAGGCACTTGACTGCTAATCAGAATGCTGGCAGTTCAAACCCACCAGCCACTCCTCGGAAGGAAGGTTGGGCAATCTACTTCTGTAGTGATACTACCTCAGAAACCCAAGGAGGGGTCGCTATGAGTCGGGTCCGACTCGACGGCACATAACAACAACATGAAAGTTCTTAGCACAGTGCCTAGTACATAATAAGTGCTTGTTAAATGGAATTGCCGCTTTCTTGGGTTCAGTTTCCCTCCCTACTATAAAGAAATTGGATCAGATTAGTACTTCCCAAACAGCAGTCAGCTGATTCTTCCAGGCACCAGCATTACTAAGAGGCAACATAGTAAAGCACACAGCTAGTCAGACCAAAACCAAACCCATTGTCATTGAATGTATTTCAACTCACAGCAACCTTATAGGACAGAGTAGAACTGCCCCATAGGGTTTCCAAGGCTATAAGTCTTTACAGAAGCAGATTATCTCATCTTTCTCCTGCAGAGTGGCTGGTGGGTTCGGATCACTGACCTTTTGGTTAGCAGCCCAATGTTTTAACTAAGCCATCAGAGCACAGGCAGCTGGGTTCAAATCCCTGCTCTGCCACTTACTGGCTGAAACCATTGGGCAAGTTGTTAAATTTCTCTGTGCCTCAGTTTCCACATTTGATAACACCTACCTCACAAAGTTGTTGTGAGGACTAAATGAGTTAATACAGGCAGAGCCCTCAGAGCAGTGTCTGATGATAAAATACATAGCACATTTTTAGAAATGCTATATGTTGCTTAAGGAGCTCTGGTGGCGTAGTGCCTAAGGCATTTGACTCCTAACCAGGAGGTTGATGGTTCAAACCCACCAGCCCCTCCATGGAAGGGAGACTGGGCAATCTACTTCTGTAAAGATTTACCGCCTCGGGGTCACTATGAGTTGGAATCAACTTAATGGCAGTGAGTTTGGTTTATATATTGCTCATTATCATTATTGTTCTTAATAGTTTTCTTTAAAAGACTTTTTTTAAGTAAATAAATGTATATACAGTGAAACCTAGGAAAGCCAGACTCTGTATAAGGCAGAAACCTGTCAGAGAAGGAAACTCAAATATTTTCCATTAATAGAGAGTGACAGAAAGTGATAAGACTGCACCATGTCAAAGGCAGAAAACTTGCAAGACACAGAAAAATAAGGCAGTCCTGTTGAGTTCTGGCTCTCACAGATTCCACTGCAAAAAAAATGACACTTTCTTCATATCACCACTGTAACTCACGAGATTAACATAGTAGTAAGATTTAAAATCAGAATTCTCACTACAATAAATATTTATTAAAATTTGGGGTAAACTACCTAAATACAGAGACTCTCATTTCGGTATGGGCATTCTTCCACCTTCATGCTTCTGTGGGCCCTGGGGCCCGGGTTTCTGACCCAGCTTCCCCCCCAAGTAATCATCTTCTTCATCTAGTTTAACAGCCCCACAGCACAATTCATGCAAATGTGCTTTGAAAGGCTCATATGCTAAGCAAAAGTGGGACTAAGCAATAGAAGGCAAGATTCCAGAGTTCCACTGATATTCCCCATCCACAAGAGGAATTGCAAGTTCCTCGGTATCTTCCAAAATAAAATAATTCTGGCACTTTCGGGGCTGGTGGTGAAGCCCTGTCAGCTGAGGACCATCCTCTAGTGTGGAGGGGGCCACTCTGACCCTCTGCTCTGGAATGTTGAGACTGTCCCACCTGCTGGAACTGAGGTTCACCTTGTGGTTTCCCCAGAGTCTGGCAAGTCCATTCGGATCCACGACACGAAAGATCTTGGCATCTTTGTCTTCCCACTTGATGTAGGGTTCATACCTGGTGTCAGTGAGGAGCTGGTACACGTAATCCCACAGTAGTCGGCAGTCTGCAATGTAGTATAGGGGGTGCAGACAGGGCAGGTTAGGTTACTGGAGCCATGAGGCCTGAAGGACTTTGAGCGAGGTTGGGGACCCTGAAGCGATGGCAGGATGATGAAGTCAATGGTATTAATACAAACAACTATTTATGGGGGATAGTTGCTCAGTGTCTAATCCAATCCTCATAACTCCAGGAGGTGGGTACTTATCCCCCCATTGTGTTGTCATTGTTAGTTGCTGTTGATTCAGACTTGTGGCGACCCCATGTGTGCAGAGTAGAACTGCTTCACAGGGTTTGCAAGGCTGTGACCCTTTGGACGCAGATCACTAGGCCTTACTTCCAAGGCACCTCTAGATGGTTTTGAACCGCCAACCTGTTGGTTAGTGGTCCAGTGCTTAACCACTTACTGAGCTCCTAAGTGGCAGGCAGGGCAAGTAGCCTAAACCAGCTGTGCCCAATGCCAAGGCCAGGGCACTTTCATCCAGAGGCAGTAAGAGCACAGGTTGTGTGGCCGGAACCCTGCCTCCAAGTCCCTCTCTGTCCTCAACCAGTCACTCAGCCACCAGGACCTGTATCAAATCAGGATTGTAACTTCCATCCTATCTACGCCCCTGAGGGAGAATGGTAGTTCAGTGGTTGAATTCTCACCATCCATGCAAAAGACAGGACTGAGGCCGATGCACCACACACACAGGCCCCACCCATCTGTCAGTGGAGGCATGCATGTTGCTCTGATGCTGAGCAGGCATTAGCAGAGCTTCCAGACTAAGATGGACTAGGAGGACAGGGCTGGTGATCTACTTCCAAAAATCAACCAGTGAAAACACTATGGATCACAACAGTCAGACGCCATTGTGCATGGGGGTAGCCAGGAGTCGGGGGCTGACTTGAGAGCTGTGACCAACAGCTATCTACACTCCTGTCAGTGAGGTTCAAGAAAATCAAATGTGCCATCATAGCGGGCAATGTGCAGAGGGAGTCTGAACAACTGCACGATCCTGAATCCCTGCACCTGGGCTTCTTGGCTGGGTGATTTGGGGCAAGTCACTCTACCTCTTCCAAGCCACCATTTCCTTATAAGGGGTGGTGTAAGGTTCAATGACAAAACAGACACACACACACACATACACAAAACACTTAGTACATTGCCTGGTACAAAGTAAACATTCAAAGAATGCTAAGTAGTATTATTAAACAGATCCAATAGTTTTGTTTTCAGTGATTTCCAGTCATTTCCAACATGGAGCCAGGCTTCTGGGCCTCTGTAGTGTCTTAAAATAAATATGGCTAGAAAACACCCATCAGAGAGATAACCAGCTTATCTGTCAGTGTGTCCGGTTGTCTGTCAGTTAGTCAATCCATCCTTTAACAATGAGTGTGGAGTGGAGCCACGCTGCCATTTACTTGCTGTGTGATCTTGGGCAAGTCATTTAATCCCTCTGAGCCTCAGTTTCCTTATCTGTGAAGGGGGGCTAACTATGAGATCAATTCCAAAGGGCTGTTGTGGGGATTAAATAAATTAATTCAGGTAAAGGTTGAACATGCCTGGGACACAGTACGTGCTCAATTATTTAAAGCTTAAAGGAGGGGGACATGGAGAAAACCTACTGCATGCCAATCTGAATGTTTGGCAAAAACTGGCTCAGTTTTGCTAAATTGTCCCTGCCCTGGAGACAGGGTAGGCTTGGCTCTCCCAGGCACCACTGCCAATGTAGCCAGATGATGGCCAGCAAACAGGGCTATCACCCCAGCCTTAGAATAAGACCTCTTCACCCCCCAGGGTCAAACAACCCTCCTCCTTGTCACCTCTGCAGGACTCTCCCTCTTGGCCAGGGGAACACAATCCCCTACTCACCAGCAATCCTGCCATCAATGGGAGCCTGCGGTGTGGTGGGGAAAGAGCAGACTTCCTTAGGCCTGCAGCTGAACTCTGCACAGTGAGATAAGGTGAAGGGGTCCTCCCTGCCCAAGGGCCACCTGGCCAGGTTAGGGACATCCAGGTGGCTCAAGGAGCTGGCAAACCCAAGGTGTGGTGGCTGCTGCAGAAGGCCCTTCCAGGAGGCTGTCTGAGAAAGCCCAGTCCTCTCTGCAAATGGATGAGCACAGTTGAGTCTATGGGCCCAGAGCACCTCCACCCCACCCCAGGGCCCTCTACAACATGCCCAAGAGTCCCTGGTCAGCACGCCAAATGTTCTTCCTTCATCAAGCCTGGGTGAGAAGTCCAGGGAGGCAATGGAGGACAGTGGGTGAAAGCCAGACAGCTTGAGTGCTAATCCCAGCTCCCGGACAAGTAACTTAACCTTTCAAATCAGTACTTTCATTGTAACATAGGTCACAAAGCCAGGTCTAGAACCAAGTGCCCTGTATTCTAGTCCAATGTCCTCCCAATCCACCCAACAAAAATGTATTGAGAACTTCCTATGAGGCAGGTTTTGTTCTAATGGGGGATATATCTCTAAACCCAAAAATTTATCTGCCCTCATGGAGTTTATATTCTAGTATGGAGCGATAGGTGATTAAAATAACAAAAGGAAATGGAAAAAGTATGTAATTTTTGTGTGTGTGTTGAGGGGGAATACAAAATCATAAGGCAGATAGGGAATGGTGGGACAGGAGCAGAGGCTGCAGTTTTAGAGCAGTTGGTCAGGGAAGGCCTTGCTGATATGGTAACATTCGAGCAGAGGGCTGAAGGAGGTAGAAGGGTCAACTATGTGGGTGTCTGGAGAACAAAATGCCAGGCAGAGGGAACAGCAAGTGCGTGCAAAGGCCCTAAGGCAGAAGTGTCTCTGGCTTGTTCAGTGAACAAGTATCCCAATGTGGCTAGAAGAGCAAGCGCAAGAGGGACAGTGGTAGCAGAGAAGGGCCAAGGGCAGGAGGTCATTGTAAGGACTGTGACTTCAACTCCGAGTTAGATGGGAGCTATTGGGAGATTTTTGAGCAGAGAAGTAATATGATCTTGCTTAAGTTCCAAAAGAATCTCTCTGGCTGCTGTGTTGAGAATAGACCATCAGGGGTCAAGGGCAAAAGCAGGAAGACCACTGAGGAGGCCTATGTGTTCCTCCTGGTGACAGGGGATGATGATGGAGACTGGACCACTGTAGGTAGCAATGGAGGTGTGAGAAGTGGTTGAATTCTTGAGAGTAGAGCCAACAGGATTTGGTGACCATTGGGAAGAGAGTGGGAGGGAAAGAGAGGAACAAAGACAACTGAGAACATTAGGGCAGGAAATCAGATGGTTGATTTAGATGTCAGGTTTGTGGTGCCCACAGGACATGCAGTGGTGGTGTGTGAGTCTAGAATTTAGACAGGTGAGGGCTGGAGACCAGCTATGGGAATCATCAGCATTACATGAGATCATCCAGAGTCTGAGTGTAGATAGAGAAGAGGTCCCCCGAGCCCTTGAGTACCTCAATATTTATAAGTAAGAGAGAGAAAACCAGCAAAAGAGGCTGAGCAGGAGTGGCTAGTGGAGTAGGGGAAAACCAGGAGAATGGATTTTTCTGGAACCCAAGGGAAGAAAGAGTTTGGGGGGGGGCTGTGATCCAGGTCAAAGGCTACCAGAGGTCACAGTAAATAATGATTGAGAGTGAATAATCCTACAAGTCCAGGTTCTGAAGACCCTGACAAGAACCATTTCATTGGAGCAGCAGGGCTGAAAGCCTCAGGAGAGTGAGTTCAGGGGAGACTGGGAGAGGAGGAAATAGAGACAGGAAAGAGACAACCTGCTGGAGAAGAGAGCAGAGTAAGGGGGAGATGAGAAGCAGGGCCTCTTAGGAAGGGTTGCCAGGAGCGTTCCCAAAGCCAGGAGGTGAGGGCCGAGGAGGCAGGGATGGAAGAAGATGGGGAACTCGCCCCATACCCACTGCCTCTTTCATTACTCTGCTCTGAGGAAGCCCTGTTCTCCCAATGAGGCCAATTTGGGGCGAGTCTCAGAGCGCCACAAAAGCCTCCTCACCTTGCAGGGGGCTAGTGGGCTGCTGTACGGCCATCTTTTGCCTGAAGCTTGCTCCAAAAAAGGGCCCACACACCAAGGCTCGCCGTTGGGTCTTGATGTACTGGAGCAGTTCATACAGGACGTCACCTGTACAGGGGGGTGGGACAGCAAGCTGCCAATCTGGCCAGGTGGGGATAGCCAGCCATGTTTCTCCATGGTCACCTGCCTCTCAAGATGAGGGCTGGGATCCTGATGCAGCTTCTAGGAGGTTAGGGCTGGGCAAGGCCACTGTTGCATTCTTTCTTCTTGGTGGATGCAGCCCTTGCCAGGGCACATAGCTTGGCAAGGTCAGGCTGCATCTCAGCCCTGACAGGTTGAGTTGTACAGTGCACAACCTGTACAACTGTATGTGTCCCTGGGAGTGGAGACTGTTCTTCTAAGGTTCGTTGGATTCCCCAAGCTTTATGAAAGGACTACCCCCAAATTCTAAGGAGCAAAACAGTCCAAGACACTTCTTTCCAATGTCTCATCCTTCAGAGACAGAAACAGCTTCTTCCCACAAGGCAGAAATTGGGGGCCTTGTCCATGGGCCCAGAAATCTCTCTTGATTCACACCTTTGGGCTAAGGTGCTGCTGGTGGGGAAGGAAGGAAAGGGAATCCCTAGGCAGAGAGTCATGCTGGGGATCAGAGCAGCCAGAGGGATGTGATGTAGGCAGTGGGCACTTGAGGCCCATGGATGCTCGTGGGAAGCACGAGAGGGAGAGGACCAGATTGGCCTCTGGCAGGACTGTCACAACTATAGGGAAAGTCTGGTCTAGAGACAGCTCTCTGTCCTCTGCCTATCTCTACCTCCCACCAGGCTCTTAAATATAAGAATTAAGTCCCAGTAGCCACACCAAACAAACTCACTGCCATTGAGTTGATTCCAAGTCATAGCAACCACATAGCAGAAGACCTGCTCTGGCTAGGAACCACCAGGCAAGCCTTGGGGTTTCCAAGACTCTAAATCTTTACGGGAGCAGACTGCCTCATCTTTCTCCCTCAGAGTGACTTGTGGGTTTGAACCCCTGAACTTGTGGCTAATAGCCAAATGCCTTAACCACTGTACCACCAGAGTTCCTTCCCAGCAGTCACTGGCAGAGGCTTATAGGGGAAAGTGTATGATAGAAGTTGGGATGTGATATGGGACTGGCCATGTGAGTGTTAAAGAAAGGAAGTAAATCAGAATGTTTAAGAAAATTTGTTTATCACATGCATAATGAGCTTGCTTGGCCAAAAGGAGAGCTACGTGGAAAACTTGAGTGTATTATTAAAAAAAAAAAAAAGATACCAAATCAGCAAAAACACTGACAGCCTCCTGAGAACAGGCCAGCTGTGAAGGAGGTGTGATTCTCTAGATGCCTGGAAGGCTCTGCTGCCCACCACCAGCCACCCCTCCCTGCCCCACCAAACTCTCTGCTGCTGGAGACATCATCATTGGAAATTCATGCCTTTAGCCTCAGACCTAATTTCTGGCTAAAACAAAAACTCCAACTGAGAGGCAAAGGAGCACTGATGGCAAGGAGCCCTAAAGCACTGAGGGAAGTAGTGGCTAAGGCATTTGGCTGCTAACCAGAAAGAAGGTGGGCGGTTCCACAATCTACTTCCATAAAGATTTACAGGCTTGGAAACCCAATGCAGGTCACTATGAGTCAGAATCGACTGGAAGGCCGTGGGTTTGGGTTATTGAGAGGCAAAGCTTTAGAGATTATCAGTCATTTATACCTCAGTGTGAACAAAAAAAAATATTTTCTCTAGTTTTGGAGTTTTTTTAGGAGCGGGGAGGGAAGGGGGATGTGGGAGGCAGAAAGGTGGGAAATGAGGGGGGTTGGCATCAGGGGAGAGGAGGGAAAGTTGAAGGAACAGAAGAGGCCCACGGGGCTCTGAAAAAAATAGACGACTCAACTGCTCTGCAGAAGACCTGCTCTGGCTAGGAACCACCAGGCAAATGTTTATGCAACGCTGGGAGATCACCATGACACCCAACACCGACTCCCTTCATCTCCCTCTCTAGGTCCCCACTGAGCACTTGGGACACCCTGGCCTACTCGGGTTTCCGTAAAAAATGTTTTAGAGCAGGGCAGTGAGTTTCCCAACCTGAACCAGGCGCGCGGTGCCGGAAGTCGTCCTTGGTGAGGATGCAGAGGGCGCGGCCGTTCATCTCGAACCTGTGCTCGCTCGTGCGCTGCAGACAGTACTCCTTTTCCGCCCAGCGCAGCCAGTGCATCACGTCTTCCCTGCTCCAGAGCGCGGGCTGGAGGCCTGGAACCGGCAAGGGTACGGGCTGGGGGAAGGAGGGGCAAGACAAGTGGCTCTCCCCCACCAATCTCTTTTGTCTCCAACCTCAGGTCCTCATTTGAGTCACCTCCACAGCATAGCCCACCCTGAGCACAGCCCACCCTGAGCAGGCCCTGAGAGCAGATGGTCTCCTGCCCATCCCTCCGCTCCCATCATTTTCTCCGTTTTGGTGATCTGTTCTTTGCCTTTCTGGCATCTTCTGTTCTTTGAAATTACATTTTACATTTGATATAATTACATGTTTCTGTGTAACATTATGTATGTATTACATATGCATTCATTTAATTGTTGGTGCTTGACCCATGACCCAGAACACATGAAAGTTCAACAAATCACGGAAGACTCTACTAGACAGACGAGCCTCCCAGACCTCCTCCCTGGGACTCCCCTTATCAATCAAACCAAATTAAACTTCCTGGGTCTTCATTCGCAGACCAGCTCATGACTTCCCCCTCTCTGCAATAACCTACTGATATTTTCAGTTCCTTCACATTAACCATCTTTGTCTCTCAAGACTCCAGCCAGGTATCACCTTACTCTCCCTGCCCAGTGGCCTGCCAAGTGGGGATTTCCAGCTTGGCCAGTTTCCGGCTTCTGGGACAGATCTGGGCAAAGCCCCCAGCTGGCACAGCAGGAGGAACTGCCTACCCAAGTCACTGTTGGAGGGCTCAGTGTCTCCCTTGAAGGTCAGCATCTTCCCATGCTCAGAGTGTACCTTCCCCCACTCCTTAGCCCCCTCCCCACTGCCCTTATCACTGGAAAGAGCACTTCTTCATGTAGTCACTCATCCCCCACTGGACTGTTAGCTCATGAGGCACAAACCTTGCTAATCTCTGTTGCCTCCCCAGCACCTGAAGCAATGCCTGGCACATGGTAGGTGCTCAATAAACATAAAATGCCTAAAGGAGTGGGCTAAAGCCATGCTTATTAGAATTGTATCTCACAGACACACGGCAGTTCCATGTGTGTCAGAGTAGAACTGTGCTCCAAAGGGTTTTCCATGGCTGATTTTTCGCAAGTAGATTGCCAGATCATTCTTCTGAAGTGCCTCTGAGGGGACTCCAACCTCCAACCTTTCAGTTAGCAGCTGAGTAAATTATCCATTTGCACCACGCAGGAGGAATAAGTTCCAGGAAAATGAAGAGAGACCCAGGATGGAGAATTAAGAGTCCTGGTTTGAGGCCCAATCTGGCCATTAAGATCACAGATGACTCTAAGAGTCTCAGTTTCTGTCATCAAATGAGGCTGTGACGGTGGCAATTTCTAAACAACCTCTTGTCTCAAAGTTTCCCCAAGTCATCCGTTGAAGATGCATCCCTTCCTCCCAGACTCACTTCCTGTGCCCTCATCCTGGGTCTTTCAATTGCTTCCTTCACTGCTTGCTATTTTCCTAGCCTGCAGCTATGTCCCTTCATAGCTCCTAACTCATCAGGCAGAACCTGATGGACACAGACCAGGGGGTGGGGGCAAACCCTCTTTCACTGTCTTCTTCCACAGAGCATAGTTGTGAATCTCTTGTTATGAGTGGGGGGGACACCCTGCCAGAGCCCCTGGAGATCCCATCCCTCCATCCAAGCCCCTCCCCTCTCACTTGCTGCAACCCTAGATATTACAGTCAAAGAGAGTAGACTTTCCATAGCTCTACTGCACATCTTTGTTGGACAAACAAATACAGAAAAGTGAGTGCTACGGGAAAATAACATGTGTTCCACTTAGTTCTGACTCACAAAGCTAAGTGGGACTTGTTTTATTTGTTCACCTTCCTGCTGAGGCAAATCAGCCCTAACTATTAGAATGGAAGCTGGAGGAGGAGGAGGTAGAGGGGTGGGCGGCTGGGAATAAATGGCAAAGAGATGCCTAGAAATGTGAGAAACAGCAGGCTGACACTCCCCAGCCATGTGAAAGGTCAAATCTTTACTTGGTGTCAGCAATTTGCCTATTTGGGATGTTGTTAACTGGAAAGTGAGTCATTTAGCATGCCCTATCTTTTAAGACTATTAGGTATCTACTAAGGACCAGAGCTGGGTTGTCTGAAGACTCTCATAAATTTCCATGAATGTGAGTCATGGGATCTAAGATGATAGGTACAGAGGCCTCCTGTCAGCAGCCAATACCAGCTTGCCAGCCACACAAATGAGCTACATGGGAAGTGGACCCTCCAGACCCCGCCAAGCCTTCAGATGTCTGTAGCCCCAGCCCACATCTGCCGGCAACCTCATCAGAGACTTCCAGCCGGAACTGCCTGGTCACTCCGGTCCCAATTTTCTGACCTAAAGAAACCCCGACAGAGAACAATCACTGTTGTTGTTTTAAGCCACTACATTTTGGAATGATTTGTTATATAGCATTAGACCTAACACATCTTGCTTTAGAAGAACATTTCTCATCATAAGTGTGTCAATTCAGAGCGTGGTCTCCGGAGCCAGACACCTGGGCTTAGATCTACAGGCTGCTCCATGGTTATGCATTCCCTCAGGCAAGGGCATTACTTTGAAAAAAAGAAAGAAAGAAAAGGACTTGGCCAATACATTTCTCATAGTTATCTTTGGGTGGACCTGGCTGGGACCTCTGGTGGCGTAGTGCCTAATGCATTTGACTGCTAACCAGAAGGCTGCCAGTTCAAATCCACCAGCCACTCCTTGGAAGGAAGATTGGGCAATCTACTTCCTTAGTGATACCACCTCAGAAACCCAAGGAGGGGTCACTATGAGCCAAAACCAATTCCACATCAATGAGTTTTTTGTTTTTTTTTTTTTTACTTTTATAACAATAAAAATTAAATATAATTTTTAAATTAAATATTGTTGTTGTTATTGTTATGCGCCATCGAGTTGGACCCGACTCACAACGACCCCTCCTTGAGTTTCCGAGGCAGTACTCTACGGAAGTAGATTGCCCCAAAATATATATACATATATGTGTGTGTGTGTGTGTGTGTGTGTATACAACTGTTCACTTTCTTCCCTTCTGGCTCATGTCCCCAGCTCTTGGTCTGCAGGCTGGAAGACACCCAATAGCTCATCTAATCCCAACCCTCATCTTATCAATGAGACCACTACCTGCCTCACCTGTTTGGCCATATCAGCTGTATGACTTCTCCACAGCAAGAATTCACATTTACCTTCTCCGATTTCCTTGCAAAGGAAAAATTAAAGGAAATCCAGCCAGGAAATAGAAAACCTAAAGGAAAGTAATTGCTTGGATAAAAAGAGTTTATGCCTTACACTGATACGCTGGGAGAAAAAAAAAAAAACTGTTCTTCCCTCTACTCACGGAGTCTTCCAGGCAGTTTACAGATCCTCCCCTCACCCAGCAGTTGCACTTGAGCTTCACATCTGGCTTGGGCCTGCGTGGCTGGGGGTGGTATGGCTGCTGCTGAGCTCAGAGGAGAGCCAGCCATTGCTCCCTTCTATGGAGAGGAAAATCAGAGAAGTCAAAGAAGGACACCATGGTAAAGCCTCAGTCACCTTTAAATGTATAAGAATTATTTTGGAAAGCACGTTCATTGCTGCCAATAGATTATGTTTATCCTAAAAGCAAAACCTACATATGTCTTCATCTTGCTATTAACAACATCTTATACACAGTGGATATTTGATAAAGACTGAGCTGTATTTTATCTTTCCAAGTCAAGGTTTATCATGCATATGCCTAACCCTAGCAGAAGTTTCCCTTGCCAAGACTTGACTCTAAGCTTGAAATCCGAGGACTTGGGAACACTCACTGGAACCTGTCCTTGTGAGAGGACACAAGGGTACCTGAGAGCCCAGGAGAAAAAGTCCTTCAACCAGAAATAAAAAAAAAATAAGCAAGCAAACAAATACTGATTTCAAAAAAGAAAAAGATGGTGATGAAAAATTTGGCAATGATTATGGGTGATGGTTGCACAATGATTAATGGAATTGATATCACTAAATTATGCACTTAAAGCATTTTGAACTGGCAAATGTCATGTTTTGTATATATATGTATATATATATGGGCTCTAGTGGCGTAGTGCCTAAGGCATTTGACTGCTAACCAGAAGACTGGCAGTTCAAACCCACCAAATACTCCTCAGAAGGAAGGTTGGGCAATCAATTTCTGTAGTGATATCACCTCGGAAACCAGGAGGGGTCATTATGAGTCCGACTCGATGGCAGTGGGTTTTATATACATGTATACACATATAAAGAGATTCTCAGATAAATTTCCAAACTCAACAGTCCCCACCAAATGAAGTCTGTATCTTCATAATTTTACAATCAGCATAGCCCACAGTGCTGATTTGGTTCATCCATCAAGATGAGATGAAAACAATGATAGGATTTTGTAGAGACAGGAGGCTCCTTGGGGCTTATGGCCAGCCACAGGCTGCCCCATGGTGAAAAGGAAAAGTGAAGCCAGTTCAGGCAAGAGTCATTTGTTCACTCTGGGATCTTCCAGAGCTCTACATCCACTTCTCAGAATCTGAGGAGGGCAATTTTTAGCAAAGATTTTACACTTGCAGCCAGCAAAGCAAACTCCAGAAGCCTTGGCTGCCATAAAAGAGGAAGCAACACCTTTTTGGATAGTTCCCACTTCATTTCTGACTGCCCCCACCCCCAGGTGCTGAACTTAAAGTAACTAAGGGACTACACCTAAGGGGTGAGGGTGGGGTGGCTGTCTCTCTGGCTGCTGGAGAAGAGGCTCTGGACCAGCCCACCCTTGGCCTAGGAAGTGCAGGCAACTCTCAGTCCACTGCATCACCCTCTTCCAAGTAAAAGGAACAGGGAAACAACTACCTGGGAAATGCCAGCCAGGGAGCTGCTGAAGGTCAGACTTCGGGGTTTCTGCATGAAAGCCAGGGAGGGGTCTCATAAAAAATGAGTGTGGATGTTGCAAAGAGGGTAGTGCAGAATGGCCTTAGAGGTTTAGGAAGGGGACCCAGCTCTGGGAGGAGGTACTGGGCTTCCTTAGGGAATGGCCAAACCAAACCAACCCACTGCCCTGGAGTCAGATCTGGCTCATAGCAACCCCTCCTTGGGTTTCCAAGGCGATATCACTATGGAAGTAGATTGCCCAACCTTCCTTTCGAGCAGTGGCTGGTGGGTTTGAACCACCAGCCTTCTAGTTAGCAGTCACATGCCTTAGGCACTAGTCACCAGAGCTCCTTTAGGGAATGGAGAGGGGTTCTAATTGGGTTTGCCAGATGGGAGAACCTGACTGGTGCAGACACTGCCAGGGACCTCACATTTGTTGGCTAGGGGTAGCAAGGCGACAAGCAGACTGCAGAGTCTGGAGGAGCTACTGGGGAACTCTGGTAGCATAGTGCCTAAGGCACTTGACTCTTAACCAGAAGGCTGGTGGTTCAAACCCACCAGCCATTCCTCAAAAGGAAAGCTGGGCAATCTACTTCCATAGTGATACCGCCTTGGAAACGGATCCACTCGATGGTTGGTTGGTTGTTTGTTTTTTGGTATGTATGGAGAAGCCTTGGGAGCTGCCTTGGGAGAGAGGTTTCTGAGAGGGAGTGGGGCGGGGGAGGGGGGTAACCAATAGGACCAGTATCTAGCGGTGGAATGAGGGTTGGGGAGAGGGATGGTGAAGTTTGGGAACATGTTAAGTGAAATTCCAGCCAGGGAAAAGGTCTAATAAAATGGATGTGAAAATTGAGGTTATGGAGAAAGAAAGGGGGGTAAGAGGGCAGGTGGCTTCGCGCACCCTACGTGGTTCAGCCGCCAGGCTCTTACCTGCATTACAGGTGGAGGTGAGGGAGCCAACCGGCCTTCCGTTGGAGCGCTCCACTGGCTGCGACTGCAGAGCCCAGGGCCGGAGCTCCCGGGCCCTCCTCCCCTAACCCCCTAACTTGGCGGTGAAAACTGGAAGGGCGCGTGGGAGGGAATCGTTTCCCAGATGCGCCGAGGTGTGTGCTCTCCAGTCCGCGAGCGAGCAAGCGCGCAAAGGCGCTGCGGTAATCGCTATCCTTCCGGGAAACGAAAACGAAAGTGCGGGATCCGGCTTCCACTCCCGCCCTGCGGAACCCAGGGGAGGGCAAGGGCAGGCCCCTGCAGGTGCCAGGCTTCGTGGCTGCCTGCTCACAGGCCCGGGAGGCGTTGGTCCAGCTAGCATCTTTCCGTGGGTGGACAGCCCCGCGGGCAGCCTAGCCCGGGTCCCCAGGTATACGGGGCGGAATTCTGCGGGATTTGGGGAGCCAAAGTAAACCCTGGTCCGGGGCTCAAGGTGGCGACAGACTGATGTTGCTTCCTTGCATCTAGCATATGGATAGGAGGAGGCTGCTCTTGGATCCGCCTGGACCAGGTGCCCCTCACTTCCTAAGCCTGACCAGGCGCCCCTCACTTCCTAAGCCTGACCAGGCCTCCGTCTCCCATTTGGCTCCATAGATGCCCTGGCTGTGGCATTCCTCCTGACCTGGGTTCTAATATTCAGTGTATCCCAAGTCATCTTTTCCTAGGCCTCTGATTCTCTGGGCATGGTGCCTGCCTACCAACACCCCTTGCCAACCTGCCTCAGCTCCCTCTACCTTGAGGGGAAGCTGAGAGAGGTTGTAAGCACAAAATCAAACCAACACACCCGCCAAAAAAAAGGAGGGAAAAAGCCTTAATAATCTTTTACTGGAAATCTAAGGGTGTAGGCATTGTTACAATGAAGGCTTTAACAATGATATATAATGAGCTCCTAGGAACCAATAACAACTAAGCTAACAACCCAACAGAAAAAGGACCAAAGGATAATGAATAGCCAGTCAGTTCATAGAAAAGGAGATGTTCCAGAACATAGAAAAAGATGCTCAGATTCATGCATTATAAAGAATATGCAAATTAAAATTCCACTGAAATATCATTTTTTTACCCCTTAATGTGGCAAAACATCAGACGTTTAATAACAATCAGCTGGAGAGGCTGTAGGGAACAAGCACTCCATTGGGTCCAAACCCCATGAAGGGCAGTATGCCAGGATCTAGCAAAGTTACAAACATATGTACGCACCACCAGAATTTTAGTGGACAAATATACCCCTATATATACAAATACACCTGATTCTTTATTTCAGAGTTGTTTATAATGGTAAATTATAAGAAACAACCCAGGTGTCCATTTAAAGGGTGCTGATGAAATAAATGATGGTACAACCATTTGACAGAACACAGTGCAGCTTATAAAAGGCATGATGTTCTCTGTGGTCCATGGTAAGCTCTCCCGGAGGTGGTACAGCATAGCAATTAAGAACCTGGACTCTTGCTGGGCCTCCTGGCTCGGCTCAGGACCATGGCCACAGAGGAGAGCAATTCAATTGGCATAACACACTACACAAAAACATTGTTCTCCATCCTACCTTGGTGAGTAAAGCCTGGGGTCTTAAAAGCTTGCGAGCAGCTAAGATGCAGCAATTGATCTCTCATCATTCAGAGCAAAGAGTGGTGAAATCAGACACATGGAAATAATTAGGGACTAATGGACCATGTGAACCTCAGCTTACATGACCCTGAGACCAGAAGAACAAGAAGGTGCCCAGCTACCACTGCCAGCCACTCAGAAAGGGATCAAAATTGGAAATACTGCATAGAGTGGGAGAAAAATGTGGGGGAAAAAAATGCAAAATCATAAAAAAAAAGACCAGTCTTCCTGCTCTGATAGACACTGGTTAAACCCCCTAGACTATAACCCCTGGTCATCCTTCGAACCTGGCATTTGAACTCACTCTCATGGCTTTCAGCCAAACAATAGGCAGGCCTGTGGGCTGAACGATTATGCTAGGTAGTTACACTCCTTAGAACAATCAACCATGGGAGATCAGAAAAGAAGTATTTGCACAGGGAGATAGCTCAGAGGGCAAGAATGCATAGGAGAGAAGGACACAGGGAAAAGTTAACCACTGAGAGGAAGTGAGAAGAGAGCTGTTATATTGTGCGTATTGCATTTAATGACATAAAACAAAATGTGTGTGAAGTGATGAATGAAAAATGAATTTGCTCTGTAAACTTATACCCAAATCAAAATTTTAGAAAAGAAAAGAAAAAGAACCTGAACTCTGAGTACAGCCTGCCTAAATCCCAGCCTTTTGATCCCAGCTCAGTCACTTACTGGCTGTGTGCCCTTGACCAAGTTATTTAACCCCTGTTCTGTGTCTCTCCACTAACTACTCAGTTTCCTTAACAGTAAAACAGAGCTAATAACAATAATACCTGCCTCATAGTGTGGAGCTACGGTAGCAAAATGCCTAAGGCATTTGACTGCTAACCACAAGTCTGGCAGTTCAAATCCACCAGCCACTCCTCTGAAGGAAGATTGGGCAATCTACTTCCATAGTGATACTGCCTCAGAAACCTAAGAAGGAGTTGCTATGAGTCAGATCCAACTTGATGGCAGTGAGTTAGTTAGGTTAGGTCATCTCATAGTGTTATTATGAAGCGTAAATGTGTTAACATTTGTAGAACACCTAAAACAGTGCCTGATCATCATAAGTACAATATCACTTAAGTAAGTATAATATGCTAAGCAAAATATCAAGATAGTGAACAATGTATATTGCATGCTACTACCTTTTGTGTAATAAATATATTTATGCACTTTTTTGGGTTTTATATATATCTTTTAAGTAGATATATACAAATATGTATTTAACTTGCATTGTTATAAAGAAACTCTGGAAGAATATATAAGAATTTAATAAATATACGCCCTGGAGAGAACAATCATGGGAGAAGGAAGGGCTGCTTATGCACAGGGAGATAGCTCAGGGTGCAGAACAGTATGGAGGGATGGACACTGGGAAGAGGTAACTATGGGGAGGAAGTGGGAGGGGAGCTGTTGCATTGTCAATTTTGGTCAATGACATGAGACAAAGTATATGTGAACTGCTGTATGAAAAGTGAATTTACTCTGTAAATCTTCACCCAAATCAAAATAAAATTAAAAAAAGAAAGAAAGAAATCTAAAATAAAGTGAATGAGAAGCTTTCTGAATAAATAAATAAATAAATAAAAGAATTTAATAAATATAACTGGGATTCAAGGTAGGAAATTAGAGCTAGAGTTTTCACTGCACACCTTTTTTATTTTGACTTTGAATGCTATGAATTAGTTAACTATTCAAAAGATTTAAAAGATAAGTAAATAAAAAAAGCTTTAGGATCTCTTCCATGCCAGTCACCCATAAACTAGTGATGAAGTGATGAAGGAAGTAAATGGACATAACCTGAGACACACTAAAAAATGTAGGGACATTCACATTGTGAAGGACAAAGGTGATGCTACACGTGATCAAAATGTTCAAAATTATGAGCAGGAATAAGTAGATCCTCCTTCACAAAAGAACTATGCACAGGTGTTTCATGCTCAATGAAATAACAATATTTATTTATTAATTATTAGTTTTTTAAATAACATTTTCCTACAAGAACTCAAGGTGCACATAGAACTTTTCATTTATAATAATAAACTTTCTTAATACTTATAATACTTCTCAAAGGGGAGAGAGAGAATATGAGGTAGACAAAAAGGTAAAAAGAGAAGAATGAAGGAGAAAGAGCTACATAAAGGAGGGCAGAAGAGAATGAGAAAAACAAATTCAACTGGCAAAGAGCCCGCCCATCAATGACAGCGAAACCACTCAGCAACAGGAAAACGGTGACAAGTTTTTGCCTTGTAATGAACTGATAACTCATTCTGGTCTTGCTTCTTCTGCATGGACTAAAACTCTCACAGTTTGAAGCACACGGGGCTGAAGGAGGACGGCAGAGCAGTGTAGGATGCCCACGTGCAGGGGTGGATGGTACAGGGAAGGCACTGGGAGTGGTGAAGGCAGATGAGGGGGGTCACAGGACAGTGAGAGGAGGGATAAAGGTGAGGAAAGAATGTGAATTTTGTAGAAGAGGGGTCTGAAGAGAGTTAGGGAGCATCCAGCAGCAGGGTAGTGGTGGTGGTGGTGGTGGTGGTGGTAACCAGGAGTGGAGGAAGGGCTTCCAGTCATGGTGATGGGAGTGCAGATGGGCAACATATTGGATTTGAGTATAAAGGACAGAGCATTCCCTCTGATTTTTCAGAGAAGGGAGGAGCTGGGATGGGGAGAGAGGACTGGTTGAGAAGGAGAAGCCAGGGCACTGCAGATCTTGACAGGGACAAGACAATGGAGCCAGCAGGTCACTGGATGGGCGTGGTACCCAGGGAGAGGCACAGGACAAAGCACCCATTTCTGTGACCTCTGGTTTGAGGACAAGGACCTATTTTCACTTGTGGAAAGAAACACTCAAGAGTTTCTTTACGAGAAGCACTAGGACCATCTACAGCACTGGTATTTCCTGAGTGGCAAGGTCTCCTAAGTTCCTAATTACTCCTTGGGCTTTAGCATGAGGCAATTGCAGACATTTCATAGCTGGTTGCTCTGAAGAGACCAGTGGCCAGTGAGTCCACAGTTTGACAAACCAGGGATAAACCAAGAGTGATGGGTAAAGGGAAATGGAGAGGGAGCAGGGTCTTCTTCCAGTCTGTCTCGGTGGAATTCACGTCTCTCAGAGGGAAGAAGAAAAACAGAACCTGACAGTTCCACTCCTTTTACAGCCAATGATTATTCCAGAGAAAGTAGAACAACACATGAACTCTTCTGAAGAAAAATAAGATGAAATGAGCCAGGGCATCTCTGCCTTCCTGTAGAAGATCCTGTTTTAAAAAGAGACAGAGAGGGAGGGAAGTTAAAAAAAATAGTAAAATAACCCAAAGTTAAAAATTCAACACAATAGTACATATTAATTCAATTAATGCAGCAAAAAAGCTCCTTGAGTTATTCTTGTATGAGCTGAAGAAGCTTATCTACATCTGTTTCACAATATTAACATTGTGCAGGTAATCTTGGGAAATTTTCCTTCAGACCTGTTGTTCTGGTTACCTAGTGCTGCTCTGACAAGAATATACTGCAAATGGGATGGCCGTAACAAACAGGAGTTTATTCTTACAATTTGGAGGCTTTAACTCCAAGTTCAAAGTGCCAGGCCCTAGGGGCTGGGTGAAAGCCCCTCAACCTTGGGGTCCAGCTCTGCCTCCTGCTCT
>NW_006921646.1:5073949-5077583 GCF_000298275.1 Orycteropus afer afer
TGAGGCTGACAAACCCAAGGTTGACAAGTAAAAAGGCACAGTCCCAATGTTACCAACCCACATAGCAGGCCATTAACTTAAGTCCATTGTAATCCCAAGGTTGGCAGAGTATAGCAGGCTGCTGAGCAATGACACGGCTACATGCAGGGTCCAAGCGTGCCAAAGGCTAGAGACCATTCCCAAGGCTTCTCCTTATACACAGAAAGCAGACCACATCCCAAAGGCAGCTACTCAGCTGCTTGTGGTAAATCCCACCATGGAGTTGATTGTCAGTCTCATCATGGGGAATAACTACCACCAGCTGCCCAGCCACTAAACCAGACCCAGCCAAGTTGACACACAAACGTTAACCACCACACCTGTTTTCCTATTTTGATCATTAGCAAACTGGGACAAACATTTCAAGCCTGATAACTTTTCTCTGGCTTCCCAGAGCACTTTTCTAGTCCCCTCAAAGAAGCAAAGTTTGGTTCTGAACTGGAAGAATGGATAAGATTTAGATGGTTGACAAAGCAAGGTAAATACGAGCAAAGATGGAGACGACAGCAGGTTTTTGGAGCAATTAAATAAACTCTGGAGTCCATGGATGGTGCAAACAGTTAACACGCCTGGCTGCGAACCAGAAGGTTGGTGGTTCCCATCCACCCAGAGGCACCTGGTGATCGACTTCCGAAAAATTCAGCCATTGAGAACCCTATAGAGTACAGTTCTACGCTGACGCTCATGGGTCATGGCTCATGGGTCACCATGAATCCGGATACACCTGATGGCAGATAATGCTAGTATTGATAAGTAAAAGCCATTGTGCATGTGAGAACATCAGTAAAGGAGGCTCCATATTATATCAGAATAAATAGCTCACCTTGCTTCTGCCCCTGCCCACCCCCTGCAGTCTATTTTCAACATAGCAGCCTTGGTGCCACTGTTGAAAGGTGGCTCTTGTACTCAGAACCCTCTAATAGCTCCATCTCACTCAGAAGAAAAATCCCCACCATGACTCCAAGTTGAATTTCTAACTTTGGGTTACATTAAGCCTTTCCCTCCCTCTGTCTCTCTTTTTAAAACAGGATCTCCTACAGGAAGGCAGAAATACCCTGGCTTATGTAATCTTATTTTTATTCAAAAGAATTCATTTGTTACTGTGCTGTGTCATTTCCTACATAATATCTACCCCTTTACCTCACTAGGAGGAGCTCTGGTGGCATAATGCCTAAGGCATTTGACTGCTAACCAGAAGGCTGGTGGTTCAAACCCACCAGCCACTCCTCGGAAGGAAGGTTGGCAATCTACTTCCATAGAAAACCCAAGGAGGGGTCTCTATGAGTTGCAATTGACTTGACAGCAAGGTTTACCTCACTAGGAGCTCTGGTGGTGCTGTGGGTAAGTCATTTGGCTGCTAACCAGAAGGTCGGTGGTTCAAACGCATCATCTGCCCCCCAGGAGGAAGATGAGGTGATCTATTCCTGTAAAGCCTTGGAAACCCCATGGGGGTTTCTGTGAGTCAGAATCAACTCATTGGCAATAGGTTCTGTTTGGTTTTGGTTACCTCACTAGGCTTTTACCACACTGGCCTCTGCTATTCTTCAAACACATCTGACAAGCTCCTGCCTCAGGGTTTTTGCTACCTGCCTACCTAGAGTTTCTGGAGGAAACTCTAGCCCCAGATATCCATGTGGCTCCCTCACACAGCTCTTTCAAGTTTTTGCTCAGAAGTCACCTTCTCAGTGAGAACTTCCCTAACCTTCCTTACTTAAAATTACAAACCCCCAATACTCCTCATCACCTTTCCTCGCTTTATTTTTCTCCAAAATATTTATCACTACCTGATAAACTATATACTTTATTTGTTTGTTTGTCTGTCTCTTATATAATATAAAGTCCATGAAAGCAGAGGTTTTGTCTGTTTTGACACTGCTATATCTCCAGTACTTAAATAAAGCCTGACACATAGTAGATATTCAATAAATATTAGTTGAATGAACGATAAGGAGAATTGTGCTACAGATAAGAAATTTAGACTTTGTTCTGTCAGTAACTGGGACTCATTAAAGGATTTTTACCCCCTTTTATGTTGATATTACCTACACACTGCTACTCCTCGGAAGGAGGGTTGGGCAATCTACTTCTGTAGTGATACCACCTTGGAAACCCAAGGAGGAGTCACTATGAGTCGGGTCGATGGCACATAACAACAACAACAACAACAATTCACTGCTATGAAGTTGATTCCAACTCATGTGACCCTACAGGACAGAGTAGAACTGCCCCCCCCCAGGGTTTCCCAAGGCTGTACATCTTTACGGAAGCAGACTGCCACACTTTCTTCCACAGAGCAGCTGGTGGGTTCAGTTGGCAGCCAAACGCTTTAACCACTGTGCCACCAGGGCTCCTATAGTTGATATTACATGGCAAAATTGAATTAATTGCCTTTGAGTGTGACAGACAAGATAATGTATAGAACATTAAGCCAGGTGCTTAACTAGTGTTTAAATTCCACTTTTGTCACTTATGAGCTGACTGGCCTTAGGCAGATTACCTAATCTCCTTGAATCTCAACTGCTCCTCCTGAAACAACTATAGACAGTAATCCATAGGGTTATCAGTAGAATTAAATAAAACATGTAAGAGTGTCTCAAAGAGTACCTGAAAAAAAACTGGTTAATAAATGTTAGTTTTCATTCCCAAAGCACAACAGTTAAGGGTTTGGCTACTAATCAAAAGGTCAGTGGTTTGAACCCACTAGCTGCTCCACAGGAAAAAAGACTTACAGGGTCCCTATGAGTCAGAATCAACTCGATAGCACACCACAACCATCTACAGAGGTATGGGTCAGCATGTAGGGAAACCACAGAGGATGGTGCCATACTCAGGGCTGGTAACAGCGATTGTCACTCCTAGGCCAGAAGGGACAGGGAGCGAGCAGTTTCCAGAACCCAGAAAGAGAGTCCCGTGGAGAAAAAATTACAAATGCACAAACAACTAAGTTGCTAAAAACTATGGGAAGCCTTATTATCTTAAAACACACTTTATATCTAGGAAAAACACATGACCTGGACAAAAAGACCGGGTTCTTGAACTAAAACCCTACATGACTAAATGGCAAAATAGAAGGTGGCATTTTGATAACCAAGGCCTGTGTGAAAACACAAAATTGCTTGCTTAAGTGAAAAGAACAAGAAAGCAAGAAATGTGGCAGCCCAACTGGTGGAACCCCCGAGGACCTTAGACACCCCTTGAGCCTGGAAGTGAACTCATACCTGTGGATCGACTTTCAGTCAAACAACAGATAGGCCTAGAAGGTGAACAATAACACCAAGGAAAAACGCACTTCTTAGAACATTAACCGTGGGAGACCAAAAGGGCAGCATTTGCCCAGGCAGGAAGGGGCAGGGAAGAAGGATAACAAATGGAAATACAAGGAAAAATGGGAAGAATGCTGATACACTGTGGGGATTGCAATCACCATCATGAAACAAAATGTGTATGAATTGTTGAATGGAAAACTAGTTTGCTCTGTAAACTTCTGCCCAACCACAATTTTATTTCCTTCCTTCTGGTGACTGTGGGCTTTTCTTGCTGTTCTTTCTCTAATTGTTGGAGATGTTTGTTTAAAGTGTTGATTTTGGCTCTTTCT
>NW_006921646.1:5079813-5082284 GCF_000298275.1 Orycteropus afer afer
CCAAGATTATCTTCTGTGTCTGTGTTAATTGGTTTCCCTTTTCTTTGTTGAAGAGGGTCTGTGCAATCCTTCTGCCTAGTCCGCCATATTGCCGGAACCTCCCCACAAATTAGTCCCAACCACAATTTTAAAAAAAGAAAGAAAGAAATGTGACAGCTCAAGGACAAACAACAAATTCAGCAAACTAATTATAACTGGGGAACTCTTTGCTAGTGACTCCCAAGTGTAAGAATAAGTTTCTTTCAATATACCAGAAGCATGAAGGCATCTGGAAAATCATTGGCACCAGTTGATTGAACAGAGTACAAAAAGTGAATAAATGATGACTCTCTTTGATAAGGGGCTCTGATGGCACAGTGGTTAAAGCATTCGGCTGCTAATCAAAAGATCGGTGGTTCGAACCCAACAACCATTCTGCTGGAGAAAGATGAGACAGTCTGCTTCCTTAAAGATTTACAGACTTAGAAACCTATGGGGCAGTTCTACTCTCAGAATCAACTCAATGGCATGGTTTTTTGTTTTGTTTTGTTTTGATCTTTGAAAGAAATGTATCATGCCAGATTTGAAATTTGGTTAAAGTTGCTTGATTTAAGCCTTAAAACAGCAGAGTAAAGGCATCAGTATTTTAGAGCCAAACTTAGGAGGAATTTTGTAAGTTATTATTTTTAAAACCTGCTACGGTCTATCTAAAGATGTTCTAAAATGCAGGATAAGGTATCTTCAAAAGTCTAGGTTAAAGTCAGCTTTCTAAAATGTGGCAGGAAAAGCTAGGGCAGGCATAAGGACAGTCATCTAGATCAATAGAATAGAAGAGAGTCCAGAAATAAATCCTCACACTTTCAGTCAATTGATGTTCAACAAAGTTGTCAAGACAATTCAATAGAGGAAAGCAAAGTCTTTCCAACAAACAATGCTGGGACAACTGGCTATCCACAAAAAAAGAATGAACCCTACCTCACATGATATGTAAAAATTAACTGAAAATGAATCAAAGACCTAAAAGTTAGAGCTAAAACTTTAAAACTCTTAGAAGAAAGCATAGGCATAAAGCTTCCTGACTTCTTGGGTCCAGATATCAGAAAGTAGCTGGCTAAAGGGGGCTCCTGGAAAACAGGGGTCAAATAACAGGCAGTTTGGTGGAGTGGTGCATGGGTTTTAGAATCAGTAGATAAGGATTCAAGTCCTAAATATTCAAATGACTAGCTGTGAAAATTAGGACAGGTTATATGACTTCTCTATGCATCAGTCTGAAAAACGAGAAGAAAAATAATCCCAACCTCATTGTTGTTTGTAATTCAATAAAAATAATACAAGTGAAACCCTTGGCAAATAGCAAACCTTTAATAAGTGTAGGACATAGCCTCAGTATATCCTCCAGATGCAGCAAGACTGAGAGCTAGGACATGATCAATCCTGTGATGATACCAAGAAAGCATCATAATTCAAATTTTTATCCAGAGCCTCAAGATCTCCCCTGAACTCTAGACTGGTTCATACAACTACTCTTCAACTTCACAGCTTCTCAATTGGTCTGTCTAACAGGAATTTCAAACTTACATATTACAAACTGAACTTTGTATTTCCCCTCAAATCTATCCCTTCCAGTTCTTCCCATCTCAGTAAATGGTGCTACCATCCAGTTGGATGCAAAGGCCCCAAACAATGGAGTCATCCATGACCCTTGTTTTCTCATTCTCCACTTCCAAACCATCAACCAATCGTGCAGGCTCTACCTAAAAATTTATCTTGAATCTGATCATTTCTCACCACCTCCACTGCTATACACTGGTCTCAGCCTCCACGGCTCTCCTCTGGATTGCTCCCAATGCACCCTAACTGGCCTCCCTGCTGCCCCTCTTGCCCACGTATACAGCTAACACTCTGCACTGCAACCAGTCTCCACTGCTCTTTCCCTCTAGAGGCTTCCCTTACACTGAGGATAAAACCCAAACACCTTACTATGGCTTCTAAGACCAAGGTGCCTACCAGACCTCACCCCTGCCTCCCTCTCACTCACTCCACTCTAGTCATTCCAGCCTCCATGTCATTCCTTAAGTTAGCAATTACCTCTGCCTGGAACACTACTCTCCCCCACCACACACACACACACACACACACACACACACACATACACACACACCAGATGTTTCCACAACTCACCCCTACGCTTCCAGTCTTTGCTCAAATATCACCTCCTCAGAGAGGCCTTCCTGCTCATGCATCTAGTCACTCCCATCACTATCTCCTAAATCCTGCTTCAATCTTCATTGAGACTGCCTCTCTCTCTGACTGTCCTGTTTATTGGTTACTTTATTGTCTGTCTCCTGACTACTTTATGACCTCCATGAGAACAAGTTCCTCTTCTGTCCTGTTCTCTGCTCCCACTACCAATGCCTAGAATTGTTTGAAATAAATTAATTAATCTTGGTTTCCTTCTTGCTTTCTGGAGTATTCTTTTTTTTTTTTTTTTT
>NW_006921646.1:5083092-5087101 GCF_000298275.1 Orycteropus afer afer
GGAAGGAAGGTTGGGCAATCCTACTTCCGTAGTGATACTGCCTCAGAAACCCAAGGAGGGGTCGCTATGAGTCGGGGCTGACTCAACGGCACATAACAACAACAACAACAAGAGGTGGTACTATACATATTTTTCAAATAGTAGGGTTTTTTTGTTTTTTTTTTTCTGATGGCTTAGTGCCTAAGGCATTTGACTGCTAACCAGAAGGCTGGAGGTTCAAACCCACTAGCCACTCCTTGGAAGGAAGATTGGGCAATCTACTTCCGCCGAGATACCACCTCGGAAGCCCAAGGAGGATTTCCTATGAGTCAGAAATGACTCGACGTGGGTGAGTTTGGTTGTTGTTGTTGTTTTAAAAATCTTTATATTATTCCTTGTAATAATTAGGAGAAACTAAGAAATTGGTGAGGGTAGGGCGCAGATCATAACCTTCAAATGTGGATCAAGGATGATAACCACAAGCTAACGCAGAGATGCTAGTCTCTGACTATACAGTAGGTTCACCTAGAGAGCTTTTTAACTGCCTTATTCCCAGGCCACACCTCATACCAATTAAATCAGAATCACTAGGGATAGGGCCCAAATGATTCTAATGAGCATTCTAGTTTGATGGTGTGGAACAAAGTGTGTAAATGAATCCCTTGGGTAATGTATGAAAAACAAGGCTTCAAACTGGTCCATTCCTATTGGAACATCTGCTGAGAATTTGAATTTCCACCTCAGATATACAGAAACAGAACCTGAGGATCTTCTTGAAATGTAGATTCTGTAAATTCTTAGCAGGAAGTCACACTGGAGTGATACAGTTCCACGCCCTGGTAAAAACCTAAATTCTCATGCAGAAGGTGTGGGATGGAGCCTGAGATTCTGCACAGCTAACTGGATGCCAGGTGATGCCAATGCTACTGATCCAAGGACCACAGTTTGAATAACAAGTATAAGATCAAAACTGGCTTTGAATCAGGTTCACAATTTTTAGATCTCATATTTGATAATCCAGTCGTGTGTGTTCTGATCCCTCCTGGACATCCAGCGACTTGACAGCTATTGTTCTGTTTGCTCTTTCCTCCTACCTGGTGAGCCCTTGCTGGGGGAACTGAAGCCTCACCTGTTGAACCATCCTATGATTGATGCTGTCCCCAATGTGTTTCAGCTTCATGGCCAACTTGTAGATTATTTCCTCCTGGTGATGGCTCTGGCCAATGTTATTCTCCTTGGGTTGAGAAGGTGAATTGTGACCTGCATCATGAGAAGAGAGTTCAAAAGAGATAATGCTATTTAACTATCTATAAAATCACTTACCACTAGTTACTAAAAATGTCTTAGACTATTAAAGGGACAAAATTCCATCATTATAATCATCATCATAAAGCCTTGCATTGGAATGTCCAAAAAAAATATAATTCAAACCACATGTGTAATTTCAAGTTTTCTAGTAACCACATCTTAAAAAAAAGGCAAATCAGGTAAAATTTTAGTAACATATTTTATTTAATCCAATATATCCAACATATTATTATTACAATATATAATGAATATGAAAAATTATTGACATTTTACAATTTTTTTAATCATACATAAGTCTTTGAAATCCATCTCAATTCAGATGCTAACATTTCACTAGAAAATCCTGATTTCTATTTAGGTTTCATAAAATTTACAGTTAAAAAAGTAAATTTGCATACTTCAATTGTTCCAAACATACTTACAAGTTTTTAAACATTATTGCTTAAGGGGTACTGAGTTTCTGTTTGAGATGATGAATAATTTCTGGAAATAGATAGTAGTAATAATAACAAAAAATGTGAATATAATTAATGTCAGTTGAATTATACACTTAAAATTGGTTAAAATGGCAAAATTTTTATTATATGTATTTTACTACAGTAATTTTTCACTGTTTTCCAACAACTGAATTGACTATCAGTTTTTAAATTTAATTTAAATTAACATTAAATAAAATTAAAAATTCATTTCCTCAATCATACTAATCACATATCAAGTGCTCAAATCAGTAACTAAATGTGGGCAGTGGCTATTGTATGGAATAGCACTGATCTACATATATTTTTTTTAATGGATTTTTTCACCTTTTTTTTTCTTTCACTTTTACTGGGTGAAAACACACAACCAGATATTAGCCAACATAACAACTTCTATATTTGCAGCTCAGAGACACTGATGACATTTTTCATGTTGTACCACCATTATTGTTACCCTTTCCCAAAATATTCCACCACCATTAGCATAAACCCAATGCCCACAAACTAAAGCTTCCCCTTTCTCCTTTCCCCCCACCCCGATACCCACTAATAATCTTTGGTATAAATATATATAAATCTCAATGCCGTGGAGTCAGATCCGACTCATAGTGACCCCTCCTTGGGTTTCCGAGGTGGTATCACTACAGAAGTAGATTGCCCAACCTTCCTTCCGAGGAGTTGCTGGTGGGTTTGAACTGCCAGCCTTCTGGTTAGCAGTCTTAGGCACTCCCTCACCAGAGCTCCCATAAATATATATATATGTATTTTTTTTTCTTACCAACCTATCTAAGAATTTATGCCCACACCACTCCTATTCCTAGTAACCAATAAAGAAAGTTTCTTTCCATGTCTTTTTACAATAAACCTTTCCTTGACTTTTTACAATAGTGGACTAATACGATATTTGTCCTTCTGTGTCCTCCAAGTTCATCCACGTTATGCGGTGTTTTGCAGATTCTACATTATTCTTTAGTGTTGTCTAGTATTCCATTGTGTGTATGTACCACAATTGGTTACCCACTCCTCCATTGATGGGCATAATTTAGGTTGTTTCCATCTCTTTGCTATTGTGAATAGTGCTGCAATGAACATGGGCATGCATATATCTGTTCATGTTCTGGTTCTCACTTCTTTAGGATATATACCTAGTAATGGGATTGCCAGATCAAATGATATTTTTATTTCCAACTTTTTAAGGAATCATCATACCAATTTTCATAATGTTGTGTCATTTTACAGTCCCACCAGTAGTGAATGAGAGTCCCAATCTCTCCACATCCTCACCAGCATTTGTAATTTTCTGTCTTCTTGAACTTTGCTATTAATGCTGGAGTGAGACGGTATCTCATTGTTGTTTTGATTTGCATCACTCTAATGGCTAGTGTAGTGCCTAAAGGTACTTGACTGCTAACCAGAAGGCTGGCAGTTCAAACCCATCAGCCACTCCTCGGAAGGAAGATGGGGCAATCTACTTCGGTAGTGATACTGCCTCGGAAACCCAAGGTGGGGTCGCTATGAGTCAGGTCCGACTCAATGGCACATAATAACAACATCACAATGGCTAATGAAGGAGCTCTGGTGGTGTAGTGCCTAAGGCATTTGACTGCTAATCAGAAGGTTGGTGGTTCACACCCACCAGCTGCTCCACCAAAGAAAAATGGGGCAATCTACTTCGGTAAAGATTTACCACTTCGGAAACACAATAGGGGTTGCTAAGAGTCAGAATCAACTCAATGGCAGTGAGTTTGGTTTTAATGGCTAATGATCATGAACATTTCTTCAAGAGTGTTGGCTGCCTGAATATCTTTTTTGGTGAAGTGTCCATTCAGGTCTTCTACCCATTTTTAAATTGGATTGTTTGTCTTTTTAATGTTGTGGAGTTGGCGTTTTCTATAAATTTCAGAGATAAGTCCTTTGTCAGATATGTCATTGCCAAATATTTTTTCCCAATCTATAGGTTCTCTTTTCACTCTTTTGGAGAAGTCTTTTGATGCACATAAGAATTTAATTTTTAGAGTTCCGGAAAGATGGCGGACTAGGCACAAGGACTGCACAGACACTCTTCAACAAAGAAAAGGGAAGGAAACCAATTAACACAGACACAGAAGATAATCTTGGACCCCTGAGCCTTGAAGGGAAGGATACAAAAGTGGACTAAACCCCAACTAGCAGAAGAATTTGCGTGAAAATACCAAAAAAGGAGACACACGGAGCTGCAGTCTGGCAGTGGACTGAGCGACCCTGAT
>NW_006921646.1:5102233-5107595 GCF_000298275.1 Orycteropus afer afer
ATAGTGCCTAAGTCACTTGACTGCTAACCAGAAGGCTGGCAGTTCAAACCCACCAGCCACTCCTCGGAAGGAAGGTTGGGCAATCTACTTCTGTAGTGATCCTGCCTCGGAAACCCAAGGAGGGATCGTTGAGTTGAGTCTGACTCAACGGCACATAACAACAACAACAAGCCCCTCCTGAGACCACTTGATTCAGAACCTTCTTGACCTTGTGATTCCAAATTTGCAAATTGCCTTGCCTCTCAATAATAGCTCTTTATTTTTCATTTTAACCAGACTCTGCTATTTTTGCTTCTTGCTATTTCCAGTCAAATCAAAATGGATTTAATTGGTCCATAACTTGCTTAAGGATTATGCATTAATAATAGCCACAGGATTGCTTGGGGCCCAAGATAAGTCAAAGCCATTTGCAAGTCAAAATTATGACAGGAAAGAAAACATTCAAAGGAGAGTGAGGAGATGCTAGACAATAGAAAAAAAACTTATCAGACTCGGGGAAAAAAGTGGAGACTCTTTAAAAAAAAAAAAAAATGCCCTCTAGAACTGACTTAGACAGTGAACCCTCCAAGTTCAGTTCCTTTCCAAAACCATCCTCACCAGAAACCACCTCTTTCTGGAGGTGACTTGCATAAGTCTCTCTTCCGTACAAACCAAAGGGTCATAAATATCTATCTCAGTTGCCACTGTCCAGAACTGTCCAATTAAACTGTGTAGGAGATAGTGTTCATTATAAATTGGCTTCAGAAAAGACTCTGAAAATGAAATTTAAAAAATTAAATACTGATCTAGTGGGTTGAGTTTTGGGTTCCAATCACCCACTCCTGATGAAAGTTTAATGCAATAATGGATTGAGAGTTCTATAGTCAACCTACATATGGCATTACTGCTAGCTAAAGAGAGTTGGTATACCCGTCTGCAGACATTCCTATGCTAAAATAGCTATACCATCATATTGCAAGAAATTTTGTAAGACAAGAGGAAAACATCATAAAACCAAAGCTCTAAAGTAGTCATATATTTGAGGCAAATGAGGACTCCTATGACAAGATCATCAAAAGGGATGAAATCATAAAATCTTAACTCCAAGTACGTTCCAAGTATTTAATTTTTAATATCCAGAGGAAAAAAATGCATATATATCTCTTCTTATGCAGTAACTGTTTCTGAAAAGTTGTATGAATGTATTTATCTACACAGAGTTTTGAAAATAAAATCGTATTCTAAACAGGGGAATTTGGAAAAAACCTCATGGCTAATCTGTTTGCAAGAATAATTCCCTTGTAAAGCAAATGATCACCCTCAATGTGTTGGATCTTTAAAAAAATGTTGTACACTGAGAATTCTACAGAAGAAACTTAGATCAGTCATCCCTTCAGTTGTCTTTAGAAAAGCTTTTAAGCAAGCATACTCTGAAAGTTATAAGTGCTTATCCACTGTCAGTTATAATGCTGGTTTCATTCACTAAAAATAGAGGTATAGGGGTTTCTGGTTCAAGACTGAGCATAAATATTGGCTTCCCCATCCCTCCTAATCCCTTCTAAGACCTCACTAAAATGAAAATATAAAAAAGAATAAAGTCACAATAGTGAAGAGAATAGGATTCAGGGTCAAGAAGAGATGAGAGATCTGTATGCATTTCTGGAGGGCAGAAAGCCGATGAGACAAAATATAGACAGGTGAACCGAGCAGAGAAAGCACCAGCCAAGACCCACCACAAGGGCTCCAGAGGCTCAGAAGTCCACCATTGAGACCCAGAGGCTGGCAGAGGGAGATCTGCCATTAACTAGAGGTCTGATGGGGATCAATTGCACTATTTGGTGCCTTTTGCACTACTACATCCAGCACAGATGCAGGCAAAAAAAAAAAAAAAAAAAAAACCCTACTCTTCTCTAAAGAAAAAGAACAAAACTTTAGGGAAAAGTTGCATGAATGAAGGCCTCAGATTAAAGTCCTAGGGCCACAAAGGGAGCTCTCTAATTCACTGAAAGCCCTCCACCTAATGAAGAGCCCTCCTCTACCCTATTTCAGTGCTACTCGGTGGGGAGCTCTGGAAAGGCAGTTAAGCATAGTGGTAGTGGACATGAGTTTTGGGGGAGACCATTAAACCCACCACTCATCGGTCAGTTTGTCATACTGTGGTAACGTACATGTTGCTATGAGGCTGGAGGCTATGCCATCAGTATTTCAAATACAAGCAGGGTCATCCATGGTGGACAGGTTTCAATGGAGCTTCCAGACTATGACAGACTCAGAAGAAGGAAGGAGGCATCTACTCCTCAAAGAATTGGCCAAAGAAAACCTTGTAAATAGCAGTGAAACACTGTCTGAGATATTAGTGGAAAACTTTATGAATAGCCCTAAAACATTGTCTGATATAGTGCCAGGAGATGAGTCCCTCAGGTCAGAAGGCACTCAAAATATGACTAGGGAAAAGCTGCCTACTCAAAGTAGAGATAACCTTAATGACGAGGATGGAGTAAAGCTTTCAGAACCTTCATTTGCTGATGGGGCACAACTCAAAAATGGGAAGAAATAGCTGCAAACATTCATTAATAATTGGAACGTGGAATGTACGAGGTAAGGATCAGGAAAATTGGACATTGTCAAAAACGAAATGGAATGCATAGAGATCGATATCCTAGACATCAGTAAGCTGAAATGTACTGGTGCATTTTGAACCAGACAATCATAAGGTCTACTATGTTGGGAATGACCAATTTAAGAGGAATGGTATCACATTCATTGTCAAAAAGAATGTTTCAAGATATATCCAAAGCACAATGTTGTCAGTGATAGGATAATATTCATATGCCTACAAGGAAAATCAGTTAATACTACTATTATTCAAATTTATGCACCAACCACTAAAGCCAAAAAGAAACAAATTGAAGATTTCTATGCAGTCTGAAATTGACCAAACGTGCAATCGATGTATTGATTATTACTGGGGATTAGAATGCAAAAGTTGGAAACAAGGAAGAATCATCAGTGGTTGGAAAATATGGTGTTGGTGCTAGAAACGATGTTGGAACTCACATGATAGAATTCTGCAAGACCAATGACTCACTCATTGCAAACACCTTTTTTCAATAACATAAATGGCAGCTATACACACAGACCTCAACAGATGGGATACACAGGATCGACTCTATGTCTGAAAAGAGGCAATGGAGAAGCTCAATATCTTCAGTCAAAACAAGGCCAGGAGCTGATTGTGGAACAGACCATCAATTGCTCATATGCAAGTTCAAGCTGAAGATGAAGAAAATTAAAACAAGTCCACAAGAATCAAAACACGACCTTGATTATATCCCACCTAAATTTAGAGACCTTTTGAAGAATAGATTTGATGCATTGAACCAGTGACCAAAAACCAGATAAGTTGTGGGATGTCATCAAGAATATAATACGTGAAGAAAGCAAACAGTCATTAAAAAGGAAGGAAAGTAACAAAAGACCAAAATGGATGTCAAAAGAGATTCTGACACTTGCTCTTGAATGAAGAAGAGCAGCTAAAGCAAACTGAAAAAATGACAAGATCAAAGAGTCAAACAGAAAATTTCAAAGGACAGCTCCGAAAGACAAAATAAAGTATTATAATTAAATGTGCAAACACCTGGAGTTAGAAAACCAAAAGGGAAGAACACATGGCATTTCTCAAGCTGTAAGAATTGAAGAAAAAAATTCAAGTCTCAAGTTCCAATATTGAAGGATTCTATGGGCAAAATGTTTAATGATGCAGGAAGCATCAAAAGAAGATAGAAGGAATACACAAAGTCACTGTACCAAAAATAACTGCTTAACGTTCAACTATTTTTGAAGGTGGCATGTGATCAAGAACCAATGGTATTGAAAGAAAAAGTCAAAGCTGCACTGAAGGAATTGGTGAAAAACAAGGTTCCAGGAATTGATGGAATACCTCTTGAGATGTTTCAGTAAATAGATGCAGCACTGGAGGCACTTACTTGTTTATGCCAGGAAATCTGGAATACAACTACCTAGCCAACTGTCTGGAAAAGATGGATATTTGTGCCCATTCCAAAGAAAGGTGATTGAACAGAATGTCAAAATTATCTAACAATATCATTATTATCACACATAAGTAAAATATTGCTGAAAATAATTAAAAAACGGTTGCAGCAATATATCAACAGGAAACTTACAAAAACTCAAGCTAGATTCAGAAGAGGACATGGAACAAGGTGTTCTGGTTACCTAGTGCCGCTTTGACAAGAACATACCACAAATGGGATAGTCTTAACAAACAGGAGTTTATTCTCTTACAATTTGGAGACTTTAGGTCCAAGTTCAAAGTGCCTGGCTCTAGGGGCTTGCTCCATGGGCCAGCCAACCTGCTACTGCTTTCACCCAGCCTTGGGGTTCAGCTCTGCCTCTTGCTCCCGGCCTACTGGAACTAGAGGTGTTTCTTCACTTAGACAGCTACTGGCTGCTGAGGCTGACAAACCCAAGGTTGACAAGTAAAAAGGCACAGTCCTGATGTTACCAAACCACACAGCAGGCCATTAATTTAAGTCCATTGTAAGTCCCAAGGTCAGCAGAGCATGGCAGGCTGCTGAACAATGACACAGCTACATGTAGGGTCCAAGTGTGCCATAAGCTAGAGACCATTCCCAAAGCTGCTGCTAATATATGGGAAGCAGACCACATACCCAAAGCAGCTACTCAGCTGCTTGTGGTAGATCCCACTGTGGAGTTGATTGCCAGTCTCATCATGGAGAATAACTACCACCAGCTGCCCAGCCACTCAACCAAGCCCAGCCAAGTTGACACACAAACATAACCACCACACAAAGGATATCATTGCTGATATCAGATGGATCTTGGCCAAAAGCAAAGAATATCAGAAAGATGTTTACCTGTGTTCTATTGACTAGGCAAAGGCATTCGACTATGTGGATCATAACAAATTATGGGTAACATTGCAAATAATGGGAATTCCAGAACACTTAATTGTTTAAAATCAGGAAAAGTGTGCATCAGGTTGTAGCCTTTCACCATACTTATTCAATCTGTATGCTGAGCAAATAATCTTAGAAGCTGGACTACATGAAGAAGAATGCAGCATCAGGATGGGAGAAAGAATCATTAACTACCTGCGATATGGAGACAACACAATCTTGCTTGCTGAAAGTGAAGAGGACTTGAAGCACTTACTGATAAAGATCAAAGACTATAGCCTTCAGTATGGATTACACCTTAATATAAAGAAAACAAAAATCCTGGACCAGGCAGGGCAAGATGGCGGACTAGGCAGAAGGATTGCACAGACCCTCTTCAACAAAAAAAAGGGAAACCAATTAACACAGACACAGAAGATAATCTTGGACCCCTGAGCCTTGAA
>NW_006921646.1:5116314-5135536 GCF_000298275.1 Orycteropus afer afer
TGTAAAAGACCTCTTTAAAGCGTTAAGAAGCGAAGATTTGTCTTCACTTTGGAGACTGAGATGTGCCTAACCTAAGCCATGTTATTTTCAATCACCTCATATGCATATGAAAGCTAGACAATGAATAAGGAAGACAGAAGAAGAGTTGATGTCTTTGAATTATGGTGTTGGCAAAGAATACCGAAAATACCATGGACTGCCAGACCTGAAGGGTAGCTCAGGGCCATAGTCTCAGTGGTTCCACCAGGCTCTATCAGACCAGCAAACCTGATCCTCTTTTTTTTTTTTCCCAAATGATTTTGAGTTTTGTGCCGCATTGTTCTCCCTCTCTATCCAGGATCTCCTAAATAGATCCCCCTCCAAGTAGTTGACATTGGTAGCTAGGCACCATCTAGTTCTTCTGGTCTCATAGTCACATAGGCTTAGGATCGCCTGGTGTACCAGTCACTAGAACTAATTCTTTCCATGAATCTTTGGTTTTCTTCATTCTTCTTTTCTCTGGATGAGGAGAGATCCATAATTGCATCTAGGTGGCTGTTTGCAAGCTTTTAAGATCTCAGTTGCTACTCGCCAAAGTAGGAGGTGGAACAATGTTTTGTGTAGTATGTTATGCCAATTGAGCTTAATGTCCCCTGTGACTACAGGCCCGAGCCCAGAGGTTCAACTATTCGGTCCTTCTGGGTAGCTGGCTGTGACCAAGAAGTGACTACAACCTTGTCCCTTGTCAGCTCTACTGTACACCTGGGAATTCAGATCATACAAATACACTCATAGGACCACTGTCTGCTGACCCTATACATGGTCTTGGGTACACTCCCCACTTTAGAGACATACCTAATCGTTCAAACTGCCCAACCATCTATCCCCCCGTATACCCATGTTTGGCTTCACTGACAACACAGTAGTGTATGTGCAAAAGGGTTCATCTTTGTTGTCTGTACCTCCCATGGACCTCTCTGTGTCTTCCTCTTCCTCAATGCCACCATGTTGATCACTCACATTTGGTATATTGTCCTTTTCTTCACCCAAATCTCTACCTATCTAACAGTTTTCCCTACCCTACCCTCCCACCCCTGGTAACCTTCTGTGATTGACTTATTTCACTCAGCATAATGTCCTCCAAGTTCATCCACATCATGCAGTGTTTTGTAGATTCTAGGTTATTCTTTAGGCTTGCATAGTATTCCATTGTGTGTATATACCATAGTTTGGTTAATCCATTCCTCAGTTGATGGACACCTGTTGCTGTCATTTTTGCTATGTGTTTTTTCGTGGTGTTGATTTCTTTGTTCCATATAATTTTCCATGCTGAGCTTGTTTTGTTTATGAATCGTGTTATCACTTCCTTCATCACTATTATTTTAGTATTGGGTGAATATTTATGCTAGTCCTCTTCTTTGATGTGAAGGTTTATCATTTTTCTTTGAGCTTACCCTGTTATTTATAATTTTCTTCCCAAGTTTAAAACAGTCCGTTTTATCTTATAGTTGTCTTGACTTCCCTACCATCTAGAAGTTTTGTAATAACACAGTTTTTCCCTCTTTTTGGTTTATAGTTGTCCTCATTTGTCAATTGATGTCTCTGGTTCCCTGTTTACAATCTTGTAGGCTTCTTTACTTTGGATACTTCCATAGCTGGGTTGGTTTCTAGGTTATATCATCATGTGTGTTAATGGTCAGTTGTTGGTGGTGGTGTTGCTTCTCTATCCAAAGGTTTCCCTTTAGCATCTCTTGTAAGGTTGGTCTGGTTTTAACAAATTCCCTTAATTTTTCCTTATCTGGAAATGTCATAATTTCACCATCATATTTGAGGGACAGTTTTGCTGGTTACATAATTCTTGGTTGGAAATTTTTCTCTTTCAATGTTTTATGTACCATAAATTTAATACCATCCCATTGTCTTCTCCCCTGCACGGTTTCTGGTGAGAAATCTGAGCTTAGTCTTATTGGTTGCCCCTTGTAGGTAACTTTTTGTTTTTCCCATGCTGCTCTCATGATTCTTTTTTTGTCTTTGGTTTTGGTAAGTTTGATGATGATATGTCTGGGTGATTTTCTTTTGGGGGTCTATCCTGTTTGGGGTTCGTTGGACTTCCTAAATGGATATATTCTCATCTTTCATCATATAAGGAAAATTCTCTTCTAACAAATCTTTGACAATTTTCTCTGTGGTTTTATTTGTGTCTTCCTGTTCTGGAATTCCAATTACACATAGGTTATTCCTTTTAATGGTATCCCACATGAACCTTAGGCTTTCTTCATTTTGTTTTGATCTTTTTTCTGATTTATCCCTTTTCAAAGAAGTGTTCAGGTATTTGCCTTCAATCTCCCTAATTCCGTCTTCCATTGATTCAATTCTGCTCCTTTGCCCATTCAATATCTTTTCTATCTCTGAAAATTAAATATTAATCTTCTGGATTTCTGTGTGTGTAGATTTTGTATCATTTCTAGTTTTTCATTTATTTTGTCATTTTGTTCTTGTATTGTCTTTCAAAATTGTTCCAGGGTTTACTCTGTGTTTTCCTTGATCTGTCTCTCAATTCATTGAAAATATCTAAATATAATTCTTTTGAATTCCCTATCAGGGAGTTCCAATGCTGCATCTTCCTCAGGGATGTGTTTTGGGTCTGTATCCTGGTCCTTTGTTTCTCCTCCTTTATCTTGCTTCTTTGTGTGGACTGTGATTCTGTTGTCTCCTAGGCATTGTGATGTTTTTGTGTTTATATTTAATTGGTGATTGTATGTTGGAGTGACTTGCCCACAATTTTAATTCTTTGTTTTGTTTGTATGTTATCTACACAAGCAGAGGACCATGCTCCTCCATTTGCTAGTTGACAGCACTTATACACTCATCACCCGTCTCCTTTCCAGTTGTCAGCCTCTGGCATTTCCCTGCCAACTTGCAAACAGAGCCTATTCTTAGGTCCCTGGAATCTGAATGAGAATGCTATCACTTTAAAATCCAAAATGGTTGCCACTTGTAAAGATTCAAAATGGCTGTGCCCTCAGACACTTTAAATATCCAAAATGGCTGCCACATATAAACAATCAAAGTGGCTGCATCCTCCGACAGCATTAAGTCAACAGCTCAGGCTGTCTCCATCCTTGCTGTTTCCCTTCCTAGTCACCAGCACAGTTGTCCCTGCAGTCGTTGGTCACCAGCATTGATCTTTAGGTCAATTCTCATGTCCCAACACCACTTGGAAATATTCAGGCTGTTGGTCCCGTCAGAGTAGCTGACAGTCCACAGCTCTGACTGTCTCTGTACTCACTGTTTTCGTTCAGGTTTTTCCACTAATTAGTGCCTAATCCACTTCTTCATAGTTCCTTTCAGAGTCAGGGCTCCAGGATTATCTTCTGTATCTCTGTCAACTGGTTTTTCTTTTCCTTGTTGAAGAGGGTCTGTGTCCCTTGTCTGCCTATTCCTCCATCTTCTGGAATTGTGTTTTATGAATAATGTATTTCCCACATGTGCATGGACGATGTCTGAATATACTGTTGTGCTAATATTAAAGACTCAAATCCAAAACCAAAACAAAAAAAAAAAAAAAGAATTTTCTAAGTTGGAAGTCTTGAACAGATTTGTAGGTTGAGGAAAAGTCACAGTAAGAGTAAGGGAAAATGGAAGATAGAGTAAATTATTGGGGCAAAATTCCAGAGAATTTAGGAAGAATGAGAATGAAAAATGTGGAAGGATTAGCTTTGAACAGAAGGAGAATCCTTTGAGATAGGAGGTAAGACGTGATGCTCGCATAAGAATGGAACAGGAAGAAGACTCAGGTGTTCACCCCTGATGAGTTTAGAAGACTAGGCTATCTGCTGAGAAACAAGGGGATCCTGAAGTGGTTGAGATGATTTACTAATAGAAATGGCATAAAAGAAAACTCACCAAAGTTATATGACAAGAGCTGAAAATATGTATTTGAGCTTGATTTATATTCTTTTTGCATCTGACAAAGGTCCTCAATTTAAACTTAAAAAAAGAAAAATTTATCCTATCATCTTGTAGAGAAGCGTTCAAGTCCTGGCTCAGCTACTTTCTAATTTCCTGTTCCTAGGCAAGTAACTTAACTTCTCTGTGTCTCAATGTCCCCGTTTGTTAAATGGGACCTTAAGTTATAATGATGTTATAAAGTACCTGGTATACAATAAATCCTATATAACTACTATCATGAACCTGGTATTAGGTAGTATTTTAAAAGAAAATAACAAATATGGCAAAACGTGGGGGGAAGAAACAAAAGAACGCTAATGGATCCATGTAAAGGATATATGAGTAACCAATGATTTATTCTTGCACTTTTTTTGTAGATTTTTAATTTTCAAAATAAATTTTTTTTGGGGAAAAAAGTATGCCAGAAAATCCCATAAAAATTAAATAAAGCTTTTCTATTTCATTTCTATTTTGTCTCTTCAGTTTGCTGAAGATAATTCAAGAACAGCTGCAGCAATTCATTGACAGGGAACTGCGAGAAATCCAAGCTGGATTCAGAAGAGGACATGGAAACAGGAATATCATTGCTGATGTCAAATGGATCCTGGCTGAAAGCAAAGAGTACAAGAAAGATGTTTACCTGTGTTTTATTGACTATGCAAAGGCATTTGACTATGTGAATCACAATAAATTATAAGTAACATCACAAAGAATAGGAATTCCAGAACACTTAATTATGTCCATGAGGAGTCTGTATATAGACCAAGAGGCAGTAACTCAAACAGAACAAGGGGATATTGCGTGGTTCAAAATCAGGAAAAGTGTGTGTCAGGGTTGTATCCTTTTACCATGCTTATTCAATCTGTATGCTGAGCAAATAATCTAAGAAGCTGGACATTATGAAGAAGAATGCAGCATCAGGATGGGAGGAAGAATCATTAACAACCTGCAATATGCAGATGATACAACCTTGCTTGCTGAAAGTGAAGAGGACTTGAAGCACTTACTGATGAAGATCAAAGACTATAGCCTTCAGTATGGATTACACCTCAACATTAAAAAAAAAAAAAATCCCCAGAACTAGACCAATAAGCAACATCATGATAAATGGAGAAAAGATTGAAGTTGTCAGAGATTTCATTTTACTTAGATTCAAAGTCAACACCCATGGAAGCAGCAGTCAAGAAATCAATGTATTGCATTGGGCAAATGTGCTGCAAAAGACCTCTTTAAAGTGTTTAAGACCAAACATGTGAATTTGAAGACTAAGATGTGCCTAACCCAATGCAAAGGTATTTTCAGTTGCCTCATATGCATGTGAAAGCTGAACAATGAATAACAAAGACCACAGAAGAATTGAGGCCTTTGGACTGTGGTGCTGGCGAAGAATATTGAATGTACAATGGACTGCTAGAAGAACGAACAAATCTGTCTTGGAGGAAGTACACCCAGAATGCTCCTTATAAGCGAAAACAATCAGACTTCTTGTATTTTGGTCATGTTGTCAGAAGGGACCAATCCCTAGAAAAGGATATCATGCTTGGCAAAGGAGAGGGTCAGCGAAAAAGGGAAAGACCCTCAGCGAGATGGATTGACACAGTAGCTGCAGTGACAGCTCAGCAGCTCAAGCATAGCAACCGTTACAAGAATAGCACAGGATCAGGCAGTGTTTTGTTCTGTTGTACACAAGGTTGCTGTGAGTCAGAAGTCACTTGACGATGGCACCTAACAATACTGTGTTTTAGATTGGTTTTCAAGGCCCTTTAGAAAATATCTCAACTTATCCATCCAGCCTTCTTACTCCTCCTCTTGAACTTTATGCTCTAATAAACTATACTGCATCTCTCTGGTAAAATCTTACCTTTTAAGCTTTCTCTTAAGATGCCTTTTTTAAAATTTACTTTTAAAAAGTAAAGACATTCACCAATATAATTTCCACATTTACAGCTCAGAGACATTGATGACATTTTTCATGTTGTGCCATTGTTATTGCTATCCTTTTCCAAAATATTTCACCACCATTAGTAGAAATGCAACATCCCACAAACAAAAGCTTCCCCTTTTCCCCTTTCTCTTACCCCTGGTAATAGTAATAATAATAATAATAATAATAATAATAATAATCTTTGGAATCCAAACCAAAAAACAAACTCACTGCCATCAAGTCAAACCCAACTCATAGCGACCCCTCCTTAGGTTTCCCAGACAGTATCTCTACGGAAGTAGATTGCCCAGTCTTCCTTCGGAGGAGTGGCTGGTGGTTCAAACCCAACAGACTTCTGGTTAGCACTCAAATGCCTTAGGCACTATGCCACCAGAGCTCCCATCTTTGGGATGTTGTTGTTGTTATGTGCTGTGGAGTGGGCCAACTCATAGCGACCCCTCCTTGGGTTTCCGAGGCAGTATCACGGAAGTAGATTGCCCAACCTTCCTTCTGAGGAGTGGCTGGTGGGTTTGAACCGCCAGCCTTCTGGTTAGCAGGCAAGTGCCTTAGGCACTATGCTACCAGAGCTCCTTATAGAATATAGTGGATCCTACTATTTTAAAAATGAATTTAAAAATGTGTCCATCTAGAGAACAAGAGAGTTGGTCAGCCTCAGAAGCAAAAGGAAGTGGAAAAAAGGAGGCAAAAGTGAGCATCTAAGTACTCTCAAAGGGAGAAAGCTGAACTGGACTTTCTATTGCTTCCTAGTTGTATATCACATTTATGTGATAAACATATACATATTCTGCCTTTTACTATTAATATTTACATTTTTATCATTTGCCAAATTACCCCCGCCCCCACAGAGCAATGGTGGACAGGGCCTCCTTTTTCTCTTACTCAGCTTTGTTTTCCCAAGAGTTCCCAGCTTCCTATATAAGACCCTGAAGGGTGGTTGCCTCGGACTTCCCACAGCCACATTCCCCTCTATTTTTCTAAGGAAAAAAAAAAAAAAAAACCCTCAACCCATTGCCATGGAGTTGATTCTGATTCACGAGACCCTATGTGACAGAGCAGAACTGTGCCATAGGGTTTCCAAGTCTGTGATCTTCAAGGAATCCGACTGCCACATCGGTCTCCCACAGAGCAGCTAGGGGGTTCGAACTGCTGATCTTTCTGTTAACAACCGAGGGCTTAACCACTGCGCGACCTTTTCTAAGAAAAAGTGGCTTTAAATGCTCCATACAAAAATTATGTCCTTCTTCCTAAAGGGTCATCTTTATATGTGTAGATTTTCCCCAAAGTAACGGAAATAAATCTTAGCTTTAGCGAGTCATTTTCCAGTCAATGAATGACTAGTGATTTCCATTCTCTGTGTGTCCACAGTCGCGGACAAAAGCCACTGAGGGAAAAAAAAAAGGATTTCCAAATCGGCTTCCTCAGTAGAGCTTTATTGTGGAGAGTACCAAAGCGTATGTTTGTTTGAAGGTTCCCCGTCTGGGCCCTGCAAGCAACCTCCCATACCTTGGCGTCCCGAGACTGATACCCCCTCCCAAGGTTGTTTGTCTGCGGGAAAAGCGCGCGCTCAGCAGGGCACTTTTGGCGGGAGAGGTCAAGTGGTTAGGCTGTGACCAATGAGAAGCGTACACGGCGCGCGGCTGCCGGAGGCGGGTCTCCGGCCCAGGAGGTTCTGCGCGCGCTGCCTTCTCCAGCCTGCTGGCGGGAGCCAGAACGAGAGGTGAGGAGGCGGGGTAGCTAGAATGCGCAACCCGGGGCCCAGATTACCCTGTGATTGGCGTTCTCCAGGCCAAAACAACTTCGTGACCCACTCACCCGCCCCCCTTAATCTACACAGCCCCCATTTCTTCAGTGATACCATGAAATTTAAGGCGAGAAACGCGCTGCTGCCCGAATATTAAGGCAGGAGTACATGAAGGAAATAGGAGGCTTGTGTCGGCTCTAATTTTGTTTCGAATTGTTTAGCAGTGGTTGAATGCACACTGGTGGCCCAGCCGACTAAAACATCCATATAAACAGGATTTTACACACATCGTAAAATGAGAGTTCTAGACATGACAACAAACATGTAGACTGGGTTGTGGGCTGTTACTGTACACGAATGTGACAGCCACATTAACTCTTCCTCTCGCTTCCGCTTTTGAAGTGAAACAAATTAGGCAAAGGATTTTAGGTAAATATGGCAACGCCCGCCCGCAGGGCACCTGCGAAGGTACCCATCAGCTTCACAAGGAATCTCTGAGGATCAAATGGTGTATGTGATAGTGAATGTGAAACACTGGAAAAGCTTTACAATAAAATACAAGTTGTAGAAACAGTTGTGATGGTTGCACAACTTTTTGAATATACTAAAAACTAGTGAATTGTGCACTTTAAAATGGTTCACTTTATGGTTGGTGAATTCAATCTTAATTTTTAAATCTAAAAAAATAATAAGCTCTAGAAGGTTTTCATAGCTGACAGAATCTCAGGCTTAGAGAAATAATTGTTGATATCTGCACAGATGAAAATTCAAAAATTTAAGTCAATTGTGTTCTTTCTAGAAAATTAATATCATATTTGATATGTTGGCAAGAGACTATCAAGATGCTTGAAATTTCCACTTTTTAGTGCCATGTAAATTTTAAAAATTGCATCATTCATTTGAAATTAATTTTAATAATCTCAGGTATCTAGCATACTTTTAGTCAAACAAAAAACCCAAAGCCTAATAAACATAACCCCAACACTCTCCATTAGTGCCGTTTAGAACATAAGACTAATTTTCTAACATTCTGGGACATTTAGAAATCATATATTTTTGCAAAACGGAAGTTTCAAGTTTATCTTCCCTCATGTTCTCTCCTATATTGGCAAAATCAAGAGGAACGTAATCTGAATTTTCTCTTTCTTAATGGTGCAGACATTGGAAGGTCAAGTGTGAAAACTACTTCTTATGAAAAGATTTTGATTATTTTAGCCAATTTGAAATAACCTTAATTACTTGTCAGATCAGTGATTCCGGATTAGTAAAATCTAAAGGATTTAGTACCATGAAGTAAAATCAGTTTTAGATCTACACTACCTAAGAATTGACAAACAGATTTGCTAGTATCTTTTTACAGTTAATTTAAAAATAATCTATTTAATGCCTAATGTTATGTCCTCAATCCCAAGGGAAAAAAATATATATGCTAAATAGAATATTTATCATAGATTAATACAAAAAATGTCTTACCTGGGATCCTTGACATGGCTGAAACAGGCTGGGAGCTGACAAGTTGGGTCATGTATGCCTTCGGAAAACTGTGTTTCACCCACAGTGATTTGCAACAATTTGTTACTTTGGGAGAGAGATTCAATACTTCTTTAGGTTCACAAACAATGCTATCGTGTTTCATCTTCTTCATGTTTTTTCCCTGTTGAACAATATATTTTCAGAGGATTAAGGATATAAGCTTGTCATTATATATTTGATATGTTAGATGAATATTGATGTATTGACGAGGCAGCCTTTATTCACATAAGGAGCTCTGGTGGTATAGTGGCTAAGGCATTTGGCTGCTAATCAGAAGGTCAGTGGTTCAAACCCATCAGCTGCTATGTGGAAGGACAATGATGCAATCTACTTCTATAAAGATTTATAGCCCTGTAAACCCAATGGGGGTCACTACCAGTCAGAACTGATTCAATGGCAGTGGGTTTGGTTTTGGTTTTGGTTTTTATTTAATTGACTCAATGGCAGTGGGTTTGGGTTTGTTGTTGTTGTTAGATGCCCTGGAGTTATCTCGGACTCCCTAGCGACCCTATCTATGCATAGCAGAGCAAAACACCTCCGGGTCCGCGCCAGCTCTAGGCGATCCTTGTTATATTTGAGCCGATGGCAGCAGCCACTGTGTCAATTCATCTCGGTTTGAGTTTAGTTTCGGTTTTTATTACACATTAAAGGGTTATAGCTTTGGGTGGGAAGTGGAACTGGTTAATCTCTAAGGTCTTTTTCAACTAAAATGCTACCTCATCTTTCTATGTTGTTTGATCTTTAGATCTGCCACACTACCCCTCACTCGAATGTCCCAGTAGTTTTTCTTCATTTTTTTTTCAAAAGCCATATTACATCAGGGAGTTTAAATTGGTACACATAGAAAAAGGGAGACAAATTAGTGTTGCCAAAAGAAAACAACCTAGAGAGGTAGGGCAGAGTGAAGATAGAATACATTCCTTGTCCTATTTCCGTGTGTGTGTGTGTCTGTGTGTGTGTGTGTGTGTGTATTTCCTCCCCAGACCATCTATACAGATACTAATGAGGATTGTTCTATGTCCTCAAGCTCACTTCTTTTTCCCTAGTCTTGGTGCAGCAATCCAGTGAGTTGGAGTTTTAAACTAAGACTTTTATTATTCATTTGAGCACTTAATTCTCTTGATTTAAATGCTGGCCACAGACTTCCATTTTCTATTCCACCTCCTAAATCTAAGCAGTTACTGCAAAGGGAAGAAATGAGTAAGAGGGGTCAGACCATAATGAGACACTTAAGGAGGTAACAGGGAGGCCATCAGGAGACTTTAGATTAGTGCTGAGCCAGAAATATAATGTGAGCCACCTATGTAACTTTAAGTTTCCTAATAACTACATTTTAAACCTTTTTTTCTTTCTTTTTTACATTCTCATTACTGTAAATCTTCAAAATATGGTATGAATGTTACACTTACAGCATATTTCAAATGCTCAGTTGCCACATATCTGTGATGGGCTGAATAATGGCCTCCCAAAGATGTCCTCACCTAATCTCCAGAACCTGTGAATATGTTACTTTACATGGATTATGCAAAATGGACTTTGCATATGTCATTAGGTTAAGGATCTTGAGATGGTGAGATTATCCTGGATTATCTGAATGGGCCCAATCTAAACACATAGGTCTTTATAAGAGGGAAGCAGGAGGGTAAGGGTCATAAGGGGAACTCTGGTAGCATAGTGGCTAAGACACTTGCCTGCTAACCAGACGGCTGGCAGTTCAAACCCACCAGCCACTCCTCGGAAAGAAGGTTGGGCAATCCTACTTCCATAGTGATACTGCCTCAGAAACCCAAAGAGGGGTCCTATGAGTCGGGTTTGACTCGATGGCACATAACAACAACAAGGGTCATAAGAGAGGAGGAAATGTGAGAATGAAAGTAGAGGTTGGAATGATATTAGAAAGGGGCTATGAGCCAAGGAGCGAAGGCAGCCTCTAGAAGATGAAAAAAGCAAGAAAATAATTCTCTAGAGCCACCAGAAAGGAGCTCTGGTGGTAGAGTGGGTTATACATTCCAGCTGCTACCAGAAGGTCACTGTTTCAAACCCACTGGCTGTTCTGCAGGAGGAAGTGGTAACAATCTACTTCTGAAAAGATTTACAGCCGTGGAAACCCAATGGGGGTCGCTATGAGTCAGAATTGACTTGATGGCAGTGGGTTAGAACCTCTAGAAGGAATGCTGCCCTGCCATTTGAGACCTCTGACTTCCAGATCTGTACAATAATAAATTTTTAACCCACTGACTTGTCACAGCAGCAATAGAAAATTAGGATACTTTGCCAATCTGAGTGAGTACATATGGTCAGTACATTATAATTTAAAAGTGTACATGGTAAAATAAGCTTGGCGATACAGTTAAGGTGACAGTCTATGTTACAGTGTAGTATTTCAATAATAATAATTAGGTAATTACAATAACTAGGGATCTTTGGTGGCGTAGTGCCTAAGGCATTTGACTGCTAACCAGAAGGCTGGCAGCTCAAACCCACCAGCCACTCCTCAGAAGGAAGGTTGGGCAATCTACTTCCATAGTGATATTGCCTTGGGAACCCATGGAAGGTTCGCTATGAGTTGGATCTGACTCGAAGGCAGTTAGTTAGTTTTTTTTTTTTTTTTTTTTTTTAGGGTTGCTGAACACTAAATAGCTAGTTATTGGTGGTGGCAACTGTGATTTGTTACAAATCCTTATAGCAAGCAATATATGGTAGTCAACAATGGAAAAATATGTATTGATCCCCTACTGAATGTCAAACATTGTACTAGACTGGAGATACAGCAGTGAATGAGACAGGTTCCTTCGCTTGTAGAAGTGAAAGTCTAGCAGGGGAAATAGACATATATATTTAATCAGAGTCATGGTAATTGTGGTAGTTATGTGTCAACTTGGCTGGGCCTGGTTTTGAGTAGCTGGGTAGCTAGATGTAGTTATTCCTCATGATGATCATGGTTATCAACTCCATGGTGGAATCTGCTGTGAGCAGCTGAGTAGCTGCCTTAGGGATGTGGTCTGCTTCCAGTGTACAGAAGACAGCTTTGAAACAGGTCTTGAGCTTTTGGGCACACTTGGACTCTGCATGTGGCCAAGTCTTCATTCAGCAGCCTGCCATGTTGCCTGCTAATCTTGGGACTGTTTCTGTACTACACTAGTTCAAGTGGCCTGCCATGTTGCTTAATAATCTGGGGACTGTGACATATTACTTGCCAACCTTTAGTTTGTCAGCCTCAGCAGACAGCAGCTGCTTGACTTAAGAGAAGCTGCCAGCTTCAGTGGGCCAGGAGCAAGAGGCAGAGCTGAAGCCCAAGGTCAAGGGGCCCTCACCCAGCCCCTACAGCTGGCACTTGAACTTGGACTTCTAGCCTCCTAAACGGTAAGAGAATAAATTCCTGTTCGTTACAGCCACACATTTGTAGTATGTCTGTTATAGCAGCACAAGATAGCCAAAACAGTTAAGTGTTATGAAACTATTTCATGGAGGATGGACCTAAGCTGGGTGGTCAGGAAGGATTCACCTAGAAATGACACTTAAGCTGGGGCCTAAAAGATCACTAGGAATTGGCCAAAAGGGAAGATAACCAAGGGGAAAAAAATGCCTCTGAGAGCAGAAATACTAGTATAAAAGCCCAAAGGCAGTAAAGGATTCAAGGCCTTTGAAGAGCTAAAAATAAAAACAATGAGGACTTTCCAAGTCAAGACAGCTGAGATTTTCCCATACCACTTCTCTTAAAAATCACCCAAAAATAACAAGGGTGGGGAAAGGAAGAAACACAAATGTCAACTTTATTGAACTGGGCGTCAACCCAAACCACAATGCATGAAAAAGGAAAATGGATGGAGTTTGGTAAAGGTTTTAGCCTGAGTGCTCAGAGAAGGAGAAACCAAGGAGAAGCTTAAACTAGGTCACCCTGAGGAACCCTGCAAAGAGGAACTGGAGGCACCAGTGACTGCAAAAATGGTTGCCAAGTAGCAGAGGGACATTAGAGGACTGGAGGTGGGAGAGGTATAGTACTGAAAAGGGGGAATTGTTTGAAAATTTGTTTAATAAGTGTTTAGACTCCCAGGACCCACCTCACCTGATGAATGTGGGGCATAGGTCAGTGTGGGACCAAGGCATCTTACTGAAAAGAGAAAAATTATATCTGAAACTTAAAAATGAAACACATTGGTTTCTTCTGCTCAGACGCAGAACTTCGCAGCCAGACTTCTACACTCTAAGCAGAAAACTGAAGGGTATTTCTCAGGAGAAAATGACTATTTCAGAAAAAAAGTATCACAAAATCAGACATTTGGGGGTTCTCATAGAAAAAGTCTACAGTGGATCCCTTCACTTCACAGGCCTTGAATGTACACACTCAGAGTCTGCAATCAATGTATAAGAATGTGGTTAATGTATAAGAATGGTGGTTGAAAGGGAGGTCACAGGAAACAGAAATGCAGGGGGCAGAAAAATATTTTAAAGAAACTGTAAGGTCATCAGAGAAATATTGTTGTTGTTGTTATGTGCCGTCGAGTCAGACCCGACTCATAGCGACCCCTCCTTGGGATTCCGGGGCAGTATCACTATGGAAGTAGATTGCCCCATCTTCCTTCCGAGGAGTGGCTGGTGGGTTTGAACTGCTACCCTTCTGGTTAGCAGTCAAGTGTCTTTAGGCAATATGCTACCAGAGCTCCTCAGAGAAATATTACATCTATGAAATAAGAAAACTATGGTATAAAAAATAAACAGTCTAAAAACAAGAGCTAGCAGTTGCAAATTACCAATGTTACAGCTAATTAAAATTCAGTTGAAAAAAATATATGTGTTGAATGATAAGGACAAAGAAATCTTATAAGAGGTAGAATGATCTTGAAATTGTTGCAACTCAGAAAAAGCCATGAGAATGTTCTACAAGATAACTGGTCTGGTCTTTTTAAAAATAAATAGATAAAAATAAAATAGTATTATGGGGGAATAAAATGGTGGGTGGGTGGAGAGCACTGCTCTAAATTAAAAGTTACAAATAGATAAAGGAGTCCTTTGGTGGTACAAATGGTTAACATGCTCAGCTGCTAACTGACAGGTTGGAGGTTCAAGTCTACCCACACATGCCTCAGAAGAAAGGCCTGGCCATCTGCTTCCAAAAAATCAGCCATTAAAAACCCTGTGGAGAACAGTTCTACTCTGATACGCTTGGGATAGCCAAGAGTCAGAATCAACTCAACAGCAACTGGTTTATGCCTCAAACTCACTGCTGTCAAGTTGAATCTGACTCATAGTGACCCCTCCTTGGGTTTCTGAGTCAGTAACACTATGGAAGTAGGTTCCCCAACTTTCCTTCCGAGAAGTGGCTGGTGGGTTTGAACTGCCAACCTTCTGGTTAGCAGTCAGATGCCGTAGACACTACGCTACCAGAGCTCCTAGTTTATGCCTGTTGTTGTTATGTGCCATCAAGTCGGACTGACTCATAGCGACCCCTCCCTGGGTTTCCGAGGCGGTATCATTATGGCAGTAGATTGCCCAATCTTCCTTCCGAGGAGTGGCTGGTGGGTTTGAGCCGCCAGCCTTCTGGTTAGCAGTCAAGTGCCTTAGGCACTACGCTACCAGATCACCTAGTTTATGCCTGTTGTTGCTGTTGTTGTTATGTGCCATGGAGTCGGACCCAACTCATAGCGACTTGTTGTTGTCATGTGCCGTCGAGTCGGCCCCAACTCATAGCGACCCCTCCTTGGGTTTCCGAGGCAGTATCACTATGGAAGTAGGATTGCCCAGCCTTCCTTCCGAGGAGTGGCTGGTGGGTTTGAACCGCCAGCCGTCTGGTTAGCAGGCAAGTGTCTTAGCCACTATGCTACCAGAGCTCCCTCATAGCGACTAATGACTGGTAAATAGATAAAACAATCAAATGGAATACATGCATTTTGGATCTTGGTTTTAAAAATATATATACCTATAATAATTCAAAAAAGATTATGTTAGGGAATTATTGTTACTTTTCTTAGATGTAATAAAGCTATTATAGGCATATAAGAGAACATCCTTATTGTTAGAAGATACATTTTTATTGATATTGATTGTACTGTTCTCCAAACATTTCTGTATGTTTGAAATTTTTCATAAATAACTAAAAAAATAAAGCAAATAGAGCAAAATGTTGATGATTGTTACATTTAAGTAAGTAGTGGGTATATTGGTGTTGAATATACAATACTCACAACTTTACATTTAAAATTCTTCACAAACTTTAATTTTTAATGAAACTTGAGGGAAAATTCATGAGGGATATCTTGATTTTAATAGAATTTATTTTAATATAATAAGAATTATTGCTTACTTTGAAGAGAATTCAAAATAGAATGATACACCAGTGTTCATTGCAGCATTGTTCACAAAAGCCACCTTTGGAAACAACTCAAGTGTCCATCAACCAATGAGTGGACAGACAAAATGTGGTATGTATGTACAATGGATATTATTCTGTTATAAAAAGGAATGAAGTTCTGTTACATGCTATGACATGAATGAACCTTGAAAACGTTATGCTCAGTGAAATAGCCAGATACAAAGAACAAATATTGTATAATCCCATCTGTTTTGGTTACTTCTGTGCTGCTCTAACAGAAGATACCACAAATGGAATGGTTTTAACAGACAGGAGTTTATTCTTACAAGTTTTGGAGGCTAGAAGTCCAAGTTCCAAGTGCCAGGCTCTAGGGGCTGGGTGAAAGCCCCTCAACCTTGGGCTTCAGCTCTGCCTCCTGCTCCCAGCCCACTGAAGCTGGAGGCTTTTCTTTACTCAAGTGCTGGCTGCTGAGGCTGACAAACCCAAGGTCGACAAGGAACGAGGCACAATCCCAATATTACCAAACCACACAGCAGGTCATTAATTCAAGTCCATTAAAAGATTGGCAGAACGTGGCAGGCTGCTGAACAAAGAGTCGGCCACGAGCAAGGTTCAAGCGTGCCGTAACCAAGAGACCATTCCCAAAGCTGCTGCTTTTATATGAAGAGCAGAGCACATCTGTAAAGCTACTCAGCTGCTTGTGGTAGATCCCATCATGGAGATGATTGCCAGTCTCATCATGGAGAGTAACTACCACCAGCTGCCCAGCCAATCAACCAGGCCCAGCCAAGTTGACACACAACCTTAACTACCACACCATCTATGTAAACAAATATAGAGACAGAAAGTTGAGTAGTGGATATTATGGGTTGGAGGAGGGAATAATGAGGAGTTATTGCTTAGTGGTTGTAGAATTTCTGTTTGGAATGATGAAAAAGTTTTGGAAATAAACAGTGATGATAGCTGCACAGCATTGTGAGTGTGATTAGTACCACTGGATTGGAAACTTGAAAATGGATAAAATGGTAAATTTTATGTTGCGTATATTTTACCACAATAAGAAGAAAATAGAATGAAGCAGTAAATAAACTAGTTGAATCCAATCAAGTAAAGTAGTCATTACAGATTCTAATCAAATTGGAAAAATAGTTAATGATATAACTGAACTCCTCCTTAATTTTGGTAGAATAGCTTGGATGTATAAGCCAAAAACCAAACCAAACCCGCTGCCACTGAGTCAATTCCACCTCATAGCGACCCTATATATATCAGAGTAGAACTGCACTTTATAGGGTTTCCAAGGCTATATAAATCTTTATGGAAGCATACTACCACAATTTTTTATTGCAGAGCAACTGGTGAGTTCAAACTACTAAACTTTTGGTTAGCCACCAAGTGCTTTAACCACTGTACCACCATAAAGACCAAGAAAAATCAAACATACATTTATAATATCCAAGAGAATTTGGCATATAAGAGAATTAGCAATCACCCATATTTATAAGCTTATTAGGTTTTTAATAACTGCATCAATACTTGAAAAGTTTTGTCAGTCAGATAATTAAGGTTTGTAGGAGCTCTGGTGGTATAGTGCCTAAGTCATTTGACTGCTAACCAGAAGGCTGGAAGTTCAAACCCACCAGCCACTCCTCAGAAGGAAGACTGGGCAATCTACTTCCTTAGAGACATTGCCTCGGAAACTGAAGGAGGGGGGGCTATGACTCAAATTGACTTGACGGCAGTGAGTTTTGTTTTTTTTAAAGTAAGTAAATAAAAATACATATAAAAAACAGTAATAATAAAAAGAAAAATAATACATATTAAGTAAAAGCAATTGGGGAGGGAGGAAAGAAAAAAAGAAAGCCAGTGAATAAGTGAACTAAAATAAAGGAAGATATGTAGACAGGTGCCCCATCAGATTTTATCCTAAAAGAAATGATAATCCATTTAAGGTCTTAAAGAAGCGAATGTCATGATCAGATTTCTCTTTAGAGATCATTCTCACTGCTGGATGGAGTGTGATTTGAGAGCAGGCAAGAGACTATGGTAAACCAAACCAAAACCAAACTCACTGCCATTGAGTGGATTCAACTCATAGCGACCTCTCTTTGGGTTTCCAAGGTGGTTATCTTTGCAGAAGTAGATTGCCCAATATTCCTTCCAAGAAGTGGCTGGTGGGTTTGAACTGCCAGCCTTCTGGTTAGCAGTCAAATGCTTTAGTTAGGCAGTACACCACCAAAGCTCCAACACTATGAAGACTATGATAGTAACTCAGTAATTCATTTCAGTAGTAGCACTGGAGATGGAGAGAAGTAGATAAATTTGAGAAAATGTAGGAACTAGAAATTATTGATTAGGAGAGAGAATAGTCACCAATAATGATCAGATATTTGATGAGCAAGTAAATGGATTATGATGGTATTTACTAAACCAGAGAACACTGGCATAAGATTTACATTGTTCCTTGTTTGGTAGTGGATTTTATTTGAGAGAATAGTGTATTCAGGGGTAGGAAATGATATAGGAGTCCTGGGTGGTGCAAATGGTTAAGCTCTCACCTGCTAACTGAAAGGTTGGTGTTTGAACCCAGCCAGAGGTCCCTGAAAAGAAAGGCCTTATAGTTTCTTTCTGAAAGGTCATTGCTTTGAAAACTCTATAAAGTGCAGTTCTACTCTGATACACATGGGGTCCTCATGAGTTAAAATTGATTTAACAGCAAGTAGGAAAAAAGTTGAATATATTCATTTAGAGCCATAGGAAAGTCATTTAAGCGGAAATGTTGAGTGAGTATTTGGCAAAATGACTTTGGAGCTCAGAAGAGAGGTCAGGCTGGAAATATAAATTTATGATTCATTATTGAAGAGAATATAAAAAATTCCACCTAAGTAGAAGAAACACCCTTTTATTCATTAATTCAGGAAACATCAACTATACTTCTATTATATATAATTCAAGCTTCAAGTTACAATATTGCAAGATTCTATGGGCAAAATATTGAACGATGCATGAAATATCAAAAGAAATTGGAAGGAATACACTGGTTGATGTATTGGAATTGTAATTGGAAAAATAACTGGTTGATGTTCATCTATTTCAGTAGGTGGCATATGACCAAGAACCAATGTTATTGAAGGAGAAAGTGAAAGCTGTACTGAAGGAATTGGCACAGGAATTGATGGAGTACCCATTGAGATGTTTCAACAAACAGATGCTGCACTGGAGGCACTTGTCTATGCTAAGAAATTTGGAAGACAGCTACCTGGCCAAATGACTGAAAGAAATCTATATTTGTACCCATTCCAAAGAAAAGTGATCCAACAGAATGTGGAAATTATCAAACAATATCATTAATATCACAAGCAAGTAAAATCTTGCTAAAGATAATTCAAAAACGGTTGCAGCAGTATGTTGACAAAGAACTGCCAGAAATGCAAGCTGGATTCAGAAGAGGACATGGAACGAAGGACATCATTACTAATGTCAGATGGATCTTGGCTGAAAGCAAAAAATAGTAGAAAGATGTTTATTTGTACAAAAGCATTTGATTATGTGGATCATAACAAATTATGGATGGCATTAAGAAGAATAGGAATTTCAGAACACTTCATTGTGCTCATGAGGAACCTGTACATGGACGAGGCTGTCATTTGAACACAAGAAGGGGATACTGCATGGTTTAAAGTCAGGAAGACAGTGCATCAGGGTTGTATCCTTTCACCACACTTAGTCTATGTTGTTGTTGTTGTTGTTGTTAAGTGCCGTC
>NW_006921646.1:5140060-5148729 GCF_000298275.1 Orycteropus afer afer
AACGTGTTCAGTGCAGATCAGTGAGTAAGCACAAGCCCGCCTTGTTTCAGTGCCTATGCTTAAACTGCCCCCTGGCTGAACACTCTTCTCTTTGGCTATATGCAGAGCAAATAATCTGAGAAGCTGGACTATATGAAGAAGAATGCAGCATCAGGATTGGAAGAAGACTCATTAACAACCTGCGATATAAAGACAATACAGCCTTGCTTGGTGAAAGTGCAGATGACTCGAAGCAATTACTGATGAAGATTAAAGATGACAGTCTGCAGTATGGATTACACCTCAACATAAAGAAAACAAAAATCCTCACAACTGGACCAATAAGCAGCATCATGATAAATGGAGAAAAGATTGAAATTGTCAAAGATTTCATATTACTTGGTTCCACAATCAACCCCAATGGAAACAGCTGCCAAAAAATCAGACAACATATTACACTGGGCAAATCTGCTGCAAAAGACCTCTTTAAAGTGCTGAAGAGCAAAGATGACTCTTTGGAGACTAGGGTGCACGTAACCCAAGCCATGGTATTTTCAATAGTCTCATATGCATGTGAAAGCTAGACAATGGATAAGGAAGACAGAAGAGTTGATGCTGTTGAGTTGTGGGGTTGGGGAAGAATACTGAAAGCACCATGAACTGCCAAAAGAACTAACAAATCTGTCCTGGAAGATGCACAGCCAGAATACTCCTTGGAAGCGAGAATGGCCAGACTTTGTCTCACCTACTTTAGTCATGTTGTCAGAAAGGATCATTACCTGAAGAAGGATATCATGCTTGGCAAAGTAGAGGGTCAGCGAAAAAGAGGAAGGCCCTCAATGAGATGGATTGACACAATGTCTGCAACAATGGCTCAGCTATTGCAAGGATTGTGAGGCTGGTGCACAACTGGGCACTGTTTCGTTCTGTTGTACATAGGGTCGCTATGAGTCAGAGCTGACTCCATGGCACTTGACAACAACAACAATAACAATATTAGGCACTGCACTAGATGCTAGGTTACAATTTAAAAAAACCAAAACTCTGGTATTGAGTCAATTCTTACTCATAGCGACCCCCATTGGGTTACCAAGGCTGTACATCTTTACAGTGGATTGCCCCATTTTCCTTCCACAGAGAAACTGGTGGGTTTGAACTGCTGACCTTCTAGTTAGTAATCAAATACCTTATCCATTGAAGCTTTTATGGTACAGGGTAAGTGGACTTCGACGAGAATGGTACCAGCCACTAGGGGGCACTGTTGGAAATGTTGAGGTGCATTTGGATAATTTCACTAATTGAACCAAAACCAAAAAACCAAACTCACTGCCCTGGAGTCGGATCATACTCATAGCAACCTCTCCTTGGGTTTCTGAGGCAGTATCACTACGGAAATAGATTGCCCAACCTTCCTTCCGAGGAGTGGCTGGTGAGTTTGAACTTCCAGCCTTCTGCTTAGCAGTCAAATGCTTCGGCACTATGCTACCAGAGCTCCCTCACTAATCGAGGGGGGAATATATTGAAATTTAATAGATAATCGAGTATACTAAACATCCTCCAATGCCTTTAAAGGTCCTGTCCCACAAAAAAATTGTTCCGCATCTTGTATTACTTTTAACTGTACTGCTGAATATTTAGGTAGGTTACAAAACTTCATTAAGTTTGTTTCACATATATATGTAGTCCCTGATTTAAGACATATTTGAGTTAACAGTAACTGCACTTACATGGTCTTTTTTAAAAAAAAAATCTAGTAATATGTACTACATACAATGTTGTAGCACATAATTTGCTGATGTTATCATTTTCATGCCAACCCCCAAAGACAAATAAAGACCAGATTTACAAAGATACTGATAATAAAAGGCAATAATAATGGATTACCCCATGGGGTAATCCATTATTATTGCCTTTTATTATTTTACTTAGCTCAAGATTTGTGGTTGTCACATTCACAGTGCATTTAAAAAAAAAAACAAGTCCACTGCCATCAAGTTGATTCCAACTCATAGTGACCCTTTTAGGATAGACTAGAACTGCCCCACAGGGTTTCTTCCAAGGCTGTAAATCTTTATAGAAGCAGACTACCTCATCTTTCTCCAGCCGAGCAGCTGCTCCAGCTGACTTTTTTAGTGTCACTCAAATGCTTTAATCACTATACCATCAGAGCTCCTTAATTCTATATATATTACTGTTGCTGTTAGGTGCCATGGAGTCAGCTCTGACTCATAGTGACCCTACCTACAACAGAAGGAAACAATGCCTGGTCCTGTGCCATCCTTACAATATTTTCTATGTTTGAGCCCATCCATAGGTGCAAGCAAATGACTACTTGAGCCTTCTCTTGCATTTATGGCTATTAACAAACAGGCTGAAAATACATATGGTTTTGTGATAAATATCATTATAAATTACTTTGCTTTTAAGTCCCCTTTCTGAAAAGGAGAACATTATGAAAATGTTTTAGTTGGATATATAGATAGTTCATTATTAACCATAAAATGTCATTCCAGGACAGAAAAGGAAGTGTAACACATATTTGTCTTAAAAAGTGTGTTTCAAATATATAATATATATATATAATATTGGCTCCAATCTTTACCCCTCCCCGTATCTAAACCTTTGTCACAGCCTCATAAGAATAGGGCAGATGTGACAGTGTCCAAGTTCCCAGACTTGGCCTGAAGAGGCCTGGCAAGTTTCTGCTTGCCATTTTGTGCCTCTGCCTTCTCCAAGAGAAGAGTTTTCCCTAAGTAGCTGCTGCCCCTTCAACTTGAGCCCCAGAGTTGTTGTTGTTGTTAGGTGCTGTTGAGTCTTCTCCAACTCATAGCGACCTCATGTACAGCAGAACAAAACAGTGCCCAGTCCTGAGCCAAGCCCACGATCTTTGCTATGCCTGAGCCTATCGCAGCCACTATGTCAATCCATCTCATTGAAGGCCTTCCCCTCTTTCATCAACCCTCCACCTCACCAAGTATAACATCCTTCTCCAGGGAATGGTCCTTTCTTACATGACTGACCAAAGCAGGTGAGACAAAGTCTGGCCATTCTCACTTCCAAGGAGCATTTTGGGTGCACCTCTTCTAGGACAGATTCATTAGTTTTTTTAGCAATCCATGGTACTATTAGCATTCTTCGCCAGCACCACAACTCTTAAGCATCGACCCTTCTTCGGTCTTCCTTTTTCATTATCCAGCTCTCACATGCGTATGAAGCAATTGAAAATACCATGGCCTGTGTCAAGCACACCATAATCTTCAAGGAAATATCTTTACTCTTCAGCACCTGAAAGGGTCCTTTGCAGTAGATTTGCCCAATACTATAGGATGTCTGATATCTTGACTGCTAACTTCCAAGTAATGCGAAGTCTTTGACAACTTCTTTCTCCATTTGTCATGATGCTGCTTATCAGTCCCATTGTGAGGACTTTTGTTTTCTTTATATTGAGGTGTAATCCATACTGCAGACTATAGTCTTCAATCTTCATCAGTAAGTGTTTATTTAACAACCTGTATTATTATGCAGACAACACAACTTTGCTCGCTGAAACTGAGGATGACTTGAAACACTTACTGAGGAAGATTGAAGACCTAAGCCCCAGAGAGAATGGAAAAAAAAAAAAAAAAAGACTCCAAAATGTCAATAGGGTGGCTAGAATTAGAGATGTTTTTCACTTCTTCCTTCTATCCTCCATTGTCCAAGTTTTCTAAATGAGTGTAAATTACTTTCACTATCAGAAAAATCTGCCACTCATCTGTCAGTTTGTCATACTGTGGTGGCTTGTGTGTTGTTGTGAGGCTGGAGGCTATGCCGTGGGTATTTAAAATACCAGTAGGGTCACCCATGGTGGACAGGTTTCAGTGAAGATTCCAGACTAAGACAGACTTGGAAGAAGGAAGGGGCCATCTACTTCTCAAAGAATTCGCCAGTGAAAACCTTATGAATAGCAGTGAAACACTGTCTGATGTATTACTGGAAAACTTTATGAATAGCCCTGAAACATTGTCCAATGTAGTGCTGGAAGATGAGCCCCTCAGGTTGGAAGGCACTCAAAATACAACTGGGGAAGAGCTGCCTTCTCAGAGTAGAGTTGGCCTTAATGTTGTAGATGGAGTAAAGCTTTGGGGACCTCCATATGCTGATGTGGCATGACTCAAAAGGAGAAGAAATAGCTGTTAATTTCCATTAATAATCAGAAAGTAGAATGTATGAAGTATGAATCTAAGAAAATTGGAAGTCATCAAAAATGAAATAGAATGCATAAAGATCAATATCCTAGGCATTAGTGAGCTAAAATGGACTGGTTTGGGTCATTTTTAATCAAACCACCATATGATCTATTATGCTAGGAATGACACATTGAAGAGGAATGGTGTGGCAATCATCATCACAAAGAATGTTTCAAGATCTATCCTGAAGTACAATGCTGTCAGTGATAGGATAATATCCACATGCCTACAAGGAAGACCAGTTAATACTATTATCATTCAAATTTACATACCAACTACCAAAGCCAAAAACCAGGCAATTGAAGATTTTTACCAACTTCTGCAGTCTGTAATTGACCTAACATGCAATCAAGATGTGTGGATTATCACTGGTGATTGGAATGCACAAGTTGGAAATGAAGAAGAATCACTGGTAGATGGAAAATATGGCCTGGGTGATAGAAATAACACTGAGATCGCATGATATAATTTTGCAAGACCAACGACTTGTTCATTGCAAATACCTTTTTTCAACAACATAAATGGCACCTATACACGTGGAATTTGCCAGATGGAGTACACAGGAATCAGATTGACTATATCTGTGGCAAGAGGCGATGGAGGAGGTCAGTATCTTCAGCCAAAACAAGGCCAAGAGCTGGCTGTGAAACAGACCATCAACTGTTCATATGCGAGTTTACAGTGAAGCTGAAAACAATTAAAACAAGTCCAAGACAGCCAAAATATGACCTTGATTATATCCCTCCTGAATTTAGAGACCATCTAAAGAATAGATTTGAACACCAATGACCAAAAACCAGAGGAATTGTGGGATATCATCCATGAAGAAAGCAAAAGGTCATTAAAAAGACAGGAAAGGAAGAAAAGACCAAAATGGATGTCACAAGAGACTCTGAAACTTGCCCTTGAATGGAGAGTAGCTAAAGTAAATGGAAGAAATGACAAGATAAAAGAGCTAAACAGAAGATTTCAAAGAGCAGCTTGAGAAGACATAGTCAATTATTATAATAAAATGTGCAAAGACTTGGAGTTAGAAAACCAAAAGGGAAGAGCACACATGGCATTTCTTAAGCTGAAAGAACTGAAGAAAAAATTCAAGCTTCGAGTTGCGATATTAAAAGATTCTATGAGCAAAATATTGAATGATGCAGGAAATATCAAAAGAAGATGGGAGGAATACACAGAGTCACTGTACCAAAAAGAATTGGCTGATGTTCATCCATTTCAGGAGGTGGGATATGATCAAGAATTATTGGTGCTGAAGAAAGAAGTCAAAGTGGCATTGAGGGAACTGGCAAAGAACAAATCTCCGGGAATTGACAGAATACCCATTGAGATGTTTCAACAAGTGGATGCCGTGCTGAGGGCACTCACTCATCTATGCCAAGAAATTTGGAAGTCAGTGACCTGGCCAACTGACTGGGAGAGATCCATATTTGTACCCATTTCAAAGAAAGGTGATCTCACAGAATGTAGAAATTATCAAACAATGTCATTAATATCACATGCAAGTAAAATTTTGCTGAATGTAATCCAAAAACATTTGCAGCAGTATATTGACAGAAAACTTCCAGAAATGCAAGCTGGATTCAGAAAAGGACATGGAATGAGGGATATCATTGCTGATGTCAGGTGGATTTGGGCTGAAAGCAAAGAATACTAGAAAGATGTTTACTTGTGTCTCATTGACTATGCAAAAGCATTAGACTGTGAGGATCATAACAAATTATGGATGACAGTGAGAAAAATGGGAATTTCAGAACACTTCATTGTGCTCATGAGGAAACTGTACATGGATCAGGAGACTGTCCTTCAAACAGAGCAAGGGGACACTGCATGGTTAAAATCAGGAAGGGAGTGCATCAGGGTTGTATGCTTTCACCATATTTATTCAATCTATATGCTGAGCAAATAATCTGAGAATCTGGACTATATGAAGAAGAATGTAGCATCAGGATTGGAGGAAGACTCATTAACAACCTGTGATATGCAGACAATACATTTTTACTTGCTGAAAGTGAAGATGACTTGAAGCACTTACTGATGAAGATTAAAGACTACAGTCTGCAATATGGATTACATCTCAACATAAAGAAAACTAAAATCCTCACAACTGGACTAATAAGCAGCATTACAATAAATGGAGAAAAGATTGAAGTTGTCAAAGATTTCATATTACTTGGTTCCACAATCAACAGCAACAGACGCAGCAATCAAGACATCAGATGATGTATTGCACTGGGCAAATCTGCTACGAAAGACTTCTTTAAAGTGCTGAAGAGCAAAGACGTCTCTTTGAAGACTAGAGTGAGCCTAACCCAAGCCATGGTATTTTCAATAGACTCATATGCTTGTGAGAGTTGGACAACGAATAAGGAAGACCAAAGAAGAGTTGATCTTTTGAGTTGTGATACTGGCAAAGAATACTGAAAGCACCATGGGCTGCCAGAAGAACTAACAAATCTGTCCTGGAAGTACAGCCTGAATACTCCTTGGAAGTGAGAATGTTCAGACTTTGTCTCACCTACTTTGGTCATGTTGTCAGAGGGGACTATTCCCTGGAAAAGAATATTGTGCTCGATAAAGTGGAGGATCAATGAAAAACGGGAAGCCCTCAATGTGATGGATTGACACAGTAGCTGCAACAATGGATTGGCTCAGGTATAGCAAGGGTTGTGAGGCTGGCACAGGACTGGGTAGTGTTTCGTTCTGTTGTACAAAGTGTCACTTATGAGTTGGAGCTGATTTGACAGCACCTAAGAACAAAAACAACATCAGAAAAATAAAGGGTTTTACACCAAACACGCATGGAAACAATTAGTCTAAGGGACTAGTAGACCATGTGATCCTCAGCCTATACGACCATGTGAGCAGAAGAACTAGATGGTGCTTGGCTACCAGTGTCAACCACTTGGAGCAGGATTGGTGCAGGAGATCTTGGATAGAGTGGGAGAACAATGTGGAACAAAACTCAAAATCATTTTTTTGAAAAAAGACCAGTTTTGCTAGTCTGATAAAGCCTGCTGACACCCCCGAGACTATGGCCCCTAGTTACCCTTCAGGTCTGGAACTGAACTCGCTCTTGTAGCTGCCAGCCAAACAACAGACAGGTAGATGGGGTGAACATTTATATCAGGTAGATACACTCCTTGGTGCAATTGTGGGCTAACAGAAGGGCAGTGTTTGCACAGGGAGATAGCTCAGGGGGGCAGGAGGGCTTGGGAAGGAAGGACATAAGGTAACCATGAGGAATAAGTGGGAAGAGAACTGTTATATTGCAGGGAATTGAAGCCAATGTCATGAAACAAAATGTGTATGAACTGCTGCATGGAAGCTAAATTTGCTCTGTAAACTTCCACCCAAATAATAATAAACCAAAAAAAAAAAAACAAAAACCCACACTGCCGTCAAGTCGGATCTGACTCATAGTAACCTCTCCTTGGTTTTCCGAGGCGGTATCACTACGGAAGTAAATTGCCCAACCTTCCTTCTGAGGAGTGGCTTGTGGGATTGAACCGCCAGCCTTCTGGTTAGCAGTCAAAGGCCTTAGGCACTATGCCACCAGAGCTCCCCAAATCAAAATCAAATTATAAAAAAGGGGGGGTGGTTTAAAGAAATGAAATCACTGTGTCTACTTGGAGTTAGACCATGAATAAAGTGTATTTGCTTCACCCAGGACATGCATTTATCAGGGTGCCTTGCATATAGTGAACAGGTAACAAATATTTGTTGAATGAGAAAGAATTCCCCTAAATCCATCTCTCCTGACTTCTACTCTTTGTTCTTAATCTATCTCTCCCTTTTAACACAACCATCCTCCTATTCGCACCCACTCCCAGGTTCTTTCTTCCCCTGATCACTCACTCTTCTTTACTCTCTTCTTTGCAATTTCTCTTCTTCTCCCCAACTCTTAATTCATTTCTTTCTGTGTTTCTCTCCTTTACATTTTTCTCCCTCTCTCCTTTTCTCTTTAATTTGATATTACCCCTTTTCTTTCTTTTCCACCTTTCCCTCTGCCACCTCCCTCCTTTACTTTTCCCTTTTTCACATAGTTTCTCTCACTGGTACCCCACCTGCACTCCATCCTTCTTTCCCTTTCTTTCTTTTGTTCTCAATTCTTCTATTTCTCCTTTTGGTTCCTGTCCCCTTCCCTTTCCATGGAATTTCTCGCATTTAGCTAGCTTACTAGGTAATTATTATATTTCTTGAAAGTTTATTATTTATAGAAAATTTTATTTCCTGTTTTTAGTGTTTATAATAAAGAAATTAATGATATATTTGTTCCTTATTTTAAAAACATGTCAAGAACTATATATACACACACACATATATATATGTTATGTGTGTATATATATATATACACACACACACACACACACATACACATATACATATGGGAGCTTTGGTCATGTAGTGCTTAAGGCATTTGACTGCTAAACAGAAGGCTGGCAGTTCAAACCC
>NW_006921646.1:5151894-5158757 GCF_000298275.1 Orycteropus afer afer
CCAATCGCCTCATATGCATGTGAGAGCTGGACAATGAATAAGGAAGACCAAAGAAGAGTTGATGCTTTTGAGTTGTGGTGCTGGTGAAGAATGCTGAAGGTACCATGGACTGCCAAAAGAACTAACGGATCTGTACTGGAGGAGGTGCAGCCGAGATGCTCCTTGGAAGCAAGGATGACCAGACGTCATCTCACCTACTTTGGTCATGTTGTCAGAGAGGACCATTCTGTAGAGAAGCATGTCATGCTTGGTAAGGTGGAGGGTCGACGAAAGAGGGGAAGGCCTTCAACGAGGTGGATTGACATGGTGGCTGCAACAATGGGCTCAAGTATACCAAGAATCATGGAGCTGGTGTGGGATCGGGTGGTGTTTCGTTCTGCTGTGCATGGGGTCACTGAGTCAGAAACGACTCGACGGCACCTAACAACAATATCAACAACAATGATTTCTAAGGTCCTTTCCACATCTGGCATTCCATGATTGGATTCCAAAATGAAATTTCTAAAAGGTGAACAGAAAGCCTAAAGGCTGTGCATATTTAAGGGTGGGTTTTCTCTCTAAAGAATCCTAGAATTGTAAAGCTGAAATGTCCATTGGAGTTCACCTAATGTGATCTGAAATGATAACTTCATCTCTTTGAATCTTGATTCATTTTTCTGTGATATGGTACTAATTAGATCTATCTTGCCAGTCTGTTAGAAGAATTAGAGATGGTATTTGCCTGTCAAGGAGCCCTACTGTGCAATGGAAGTTCTAACCTACCAGCTGCTCCACGGGAGAAAGATGTGGCAGTCTGCTTCCCTAAAGATTCATAGTCTAAGAAACCATATGGTGCAGTTCTACTCTGCCCTATAGGGTTGCTGTAAATTGGAATTGACTGGACAGAGACTCATTTGGTTGTTTTTGTTTTTGTTTTTGTTTTTTGGTCTGCCTACTACATATAAGGAAGGTTGGACAATCTACTTCCGTAGTGATACCGCCTCGGAAACCCAAGGAGGGGTCGCTATGAGTCGGATTTGACTCGACGGCAGTGGGTTTGGTTTGGTTTGGTACTACATATAAGATGTTCGATAAATGTCAGCTATCATTTGGTCTAAACTCCTGCCTTTTCAGATCAAAACAAAACAGAAAACCCACAAGACCAGAGAGATAATGGCCGACAGGCTGGTATTAGATCCTATATCTCTTTAATCCCTTTTCAGCCTTCTTTCACTTGCATCCTTCTCAAAATCAATTTCCAAATGTGTGGTTCTCACCACAAGGCTGAACATTTATTAATTTTCAGAATCTTAGGGGCTTATCTCCATTTCCAATAAATAAAAAACAAGAGAGAACAATTCAGATTGCTAGCTAAATTTCAGTGTCAAGTGTTACAGTTGTTGTTGTTATATGCCGTTGAGTCACCTCTGACTCATATAGTGATCTTATGTACAACAGAAGGAAACACTGCCTGAGATCCAGAGATCCAGAGAAAGAAAAGGAGCTTTCTGGAATTACTCTCCTCATATGCTTGTACTTGTTTATATGTTGCTATCATGTGGTTTATTGAAAATCAGTGAAGAGTAGCTAAAGGGGAAATCATACCATAAAAAAATATACACTAAAGTATACATGTTTTTAAAGAAAACCAAATAGCTTTTCAAGAAGTGATGTTAAATTATTATTTAAAATAGTAATTACTGTTATCAATGATTATGGGTAAAGGAGAAAATATTGAAAATATTTTGTGACTGTAACATGACAGAAATGAAATGATTTTATTTTGGTTCAAACTGCTAATAAATGTTAAGGAAACCAGTATATTTTGATATGCAATTTAAGGTTATTATCAAGAAGGGCAATTTTCCTTCATAGAAAAAGTGTTGGGCGTTCCTTTTAGAGACAATATTGGTTTGTATATGTGATTGTTGGAGTTGTGTGTCAACTTGGCTGCACCACAATTCTGAATGGTTTAAGCAATTGTAATGTGGGTTATTCCCATGATGAGATCAATGTATATGTTTTGAGCAGCCAACTGGTTGAAAGGGAGTTTCCCTAGGGGTGTGGCCTGCTTCCAATATATTTATGGACTTCCTGGGAAAAAGAGACGCTGTACTGTGGATCGGGATCCTGTTGTGCTGCCTACAACTGTCTGTGAGGGAACAATCCACCATTCGGCCTGGAGCTCTTAGATTCATCATTTGTTGGAGTCAACAGCTGGTGTACTGCCTGCCAACCTTGAGTTCATCAGCCCCTGCAGCTGCATGAGTTGGGAAAAACCTCTAGCTTGACGTTTGACCCAAGAACTTGGGACTTGCCAGCTTCTATAAGTGCGTGAGCCATTTTCCGAAGACAATTTTTTTTCTCTTTCTCTATAAGCTTTACTGGTTTTGCTTCTCTAGAGAACCCAGCCTAACACAGTGTGTAATATTTATGCTAGTGGTATCATAAAACACTTTCGCATACATTTTGATTATTTTTGTTCCTCATAACAACCTTGTGACAAAGGTAGGTCAGTTATCATCTTACAGATGGGAAACTGAAATTTATGTGTAACTTGTTCAGTCAATAAGTGTTGAAGTGGTGGAACAGCCTCAAACAGAGGCCATCTGGCTTTTTTTCCAGTATTTTTCCCACTACATATTGCCTTGTGAATATGATACCATTTCATATTTGTATACTTCCTCTTTCATGTACTTTGTACATTCACAAACACTATTTGTAAGTTATTATCAAGTAGGCATCACAACTGTGCATAAGTGAGGAAAGAACTTTTTCTGGGCTGTTCGCTAACATGCAGAAGAAACCCTTCCATATTTGCCTGTTGTTGTTGTGTGCCGTTGAGTCGGACCCGACTCATAGCGACCCTTCCTTGGATTTCCGAGGCAGTATCACTATGGAAGTAGATTGCCCCAACTTCCTCCTGAGGAGTGGCTCGTGGGTTTGAACCACCAGCCTTCTGGTTAGCAGTCAAGTGCCTTAGGCACTAAGCTGCCTAGTTCCCATCATTTATCTTATTGTTCATTTGTTTATTTTTGTTTTTCATTATAAAGTTTCTCATAGAGTGGAGGGAAGGGGCCAGGATACTTGTTTTTGTAAACAGATTTGTATTATTTCAGTTATTGAAAGTTTGGGGAGAAAGTTTCCAGGATTTGAGTAAAGTCAAAGAATTTCATGGTTTTCTGCAATGGCTTGCTGGGTGGTTGGTGTCCATTTTGTAGACCTGAAGTTCACTGTTCAAACCCTAATTTGAAGTACGTATGAAGAATGGAGATTGCGTACATGTTTTCTTTTACAAATACAGTTTGCTGAAAAACTCATAATTATATAAGGTTAAAAATAAAAGGTTCCTGTCACTGAACATTTTGTATGTTGTTGTTGTTGTCATGTGCCGTCAACTCGACTCATAGTGACCACTCCTTGGGTTCCTGAGGCAGTATCACTACGGAAGTAGATTGCCCCATCTTCCTACTGAGGAGTGGCTGGTGGGTTTGAACTGCCAGCCTTCTGGTTAGCAGTCAAGTGCCTTAGGCACTGTGCTACCAGAGCTCCCGAACAATTTGTATAGAAGTATTTAAATGGAACCTAATTTGCTGTGTAAATGTTCACAGAAAATACAATGAAAAATTACTTAAAAACAAACTTCCCTGCATTCTCAATATTAGGTTCAAGAATAAGACTCAAACCAAAAACTAAACTCACTGCCATCAAGTCAGATCCCAGGCAGTGACCCCTCCAGGGGTTTCTGAGGCGGTATCACTGGTATCACTACGGAAGTAGATTGCCCAACCTTCTTTCCAAGGACTAGTGTGTTCATAAACAGAGGCCATGTGAGACATCTGAGCTACTGCCTGGAATAGGAAGGTCAGAGTCTGCTTGTAAACCGGTAACACAAGTAGAGAGAGATAAACATATTATTAGTTTACACCCAGTCTACGCTGAAACCTAGGAAAACACACTTTCATATTTCTGACTCTTCCAAACTGACTCCCTGCAGGACCTCTATTTAGAGGTTTATTTGATTCTTGAAGTTCAAACTTAGCATTCTATGTATTTTTTTCAAAGTCACAGAGTTCTGGGATGAGTGGTTCTCATATGTAGGTGGGAGAAGGAGAAAGCTTATGCTTTCACCCAAATTTCAATGGGAAATGTTTATAGATTATTCTCCTAGCCATTATTGGAATTTAACCACTGAACTCCAAGAAAATTGTCATTCCATTTCATCTTTTCTTTGACACTCAAAATACACTCTACTATCTTCTTGTCCTCAAAGGAAGGTTGGGCAATCCTACTTCCGTAGTGATACTGCCTCGGAAACCCAAGGAGGGGTCGCTATGAGTCGGGTTTGACTCAACGGGCACATAACAACAACAACAACAACATCTTCTTGTCCATTGCCTTCTCAGAAAAAGACAACAAAACAAAACAAAACCCACTGCCATTGAGTTGAATATGACTCATAGTGATCCTATAAGATAGTGTAGAACTGCCCCTATAGGGTTTTCAAGGCTGTAAATCTTTACAGAAGCAGACTGCTCTCCCATAGAGTGGCTGGTGAGTGTGAACCACAGACCTTTTGGTTAGTTCAGTGCTTTAACCACAGTACCATCAGAGCTCCTATCTTAAACTAAAGTCAACCTTAAATTATTTGCTTGATATTAACAGATGAAGGCACTGGAAGTTCCAACCTGCTTCATGGAAGATGGCAGAAATTCACCTGGAAGCTCTTAGGTGAAATTGCCATATGCTCAGTGAATGGTGAGCAAGCACTTTTGAGTTCGCAGATACTTGTTTATATCTTGTTTTCTTCATCTGTATTTCAAAGTAATAAATCTATCTCCCAATTTCAGTGATGTAAAACATTGGAGAAAGTGCTTTGTAATATTTATTGTTACCATATATTTGAGGGTCAAACTATTTTCTTATATTTCAACTCTAATCCTAATCTTAACCCAATTTAAACACTTCTGTAATGAAAAAGAAAGTTGACTAAAATGTTAAGAAATCATGCTATTAATTTATATGACCTTCAACAATTTTTAAATGGAATAGTTTGCATAATTTGAGTGACAAATGTTATTTAATTAGTATGATAGCTTTTAAAAGTACAAAAGCCATGATGATAAGTACTGATGCATTTATTTTATAGGACTATAGATTTTGTGTGTGTTTAAATATTTTACTTTTAACACAACCAATTTTCCACTAATTTGCTTGATTTTAAAATTTTTAATTCCGCTTTGTTTGCTACAGTATGTGCCTTCGTTAAATTTAAAGTTTGAGAAAACGTGTTTTTCTTCTTCTTCTTTTGGCCAGAAAGTGTATCAGGTGAGGGGCTTCCAAGCAAAAAGTGTTTAAGGAGCACATAACAGCAATTATTCTTACTGCCTGTCTTCCTCCTCCAAAGGAGTGGAGATAAGGACTCCACTTTTTTCTATAGCACAAGCTGTCCTCTTGGGCTGCGTGAACTTAATTTTACAATTCAGGTAACTACTAACTTCGCCGTTTTATACCTTTAATAATTTACAGATGGAATGTACAGCTCAGAAATCGAATCTGCTCTGGTTTGCAAGAGTTGAGTGTCCTCCTTCTGACCGGGTGGGGAGGGAAGGGAAGGAAAGACGACAACTACCTACATTGCAACCCTGAGGCCTGCCAGCGCGCGCTTGCGTTCGCGAAGCTCTGAGCCCAGCCTTCCCGGCGTGCCCCGCGCGCGGAGGGGACTCTTAACGTGAAGCGACTAGTGACTCAGCCGCGTGGGCGCGCCGGACAGGGCGGGGGGCGCGCTCCGTTGCGGCACTGCCGGTCCCCGCAGCGGCGGCGGCGGTGGTGGCGGCTCCTCAGTGCGCGTCTTGCGCGCGCCTCCCGGGCGGATTCTGTCTACGAGCGCGAGCACGGGACTGGGAGCGACAAGTAAGTGGCGCGGGACGAATTCGGGCGCGAAGATCTGGCAGGGCAAGTCTGACGGCGGGCTTGTCCCGAGTTTTGCCTTTGTGTCCGAGGTGGGGGGCGTCTCCTCCGGACGCAGCTCTGCGCGGCGGGGCGGGCTGCGGCGTCCCGGGCCCCAAATTGAAAAGCCTGGATGGTAAAGACTTATAATCCAGGAGGTGGGCGATGGGGAACGTTATACAGAACTCAATGTATACTGAAATGATAAACCCAGTAAGTCGTGAAGCTTGTTTTAAGCAGGCCTTAGTTGTTTTTATCCTGTTTGCAGAGAAGTAACGAGAACCCTGTAGTATTTATTGACAGTGTAACCGTATACGCTCATTTTTCTGGCAGTTAATTGAATTCTTGAAAAATTAGGTAGTTGGTCGGACTTCCTCCCAAACAGTATCTGAAGCAGAGGGTGCATTTTGCTGTCTTTTCACTCTCCCTTCAGTCTTCCTTCCCTGCCACCCACAAATAACTAGCTTTCATTCGTGGCCCTGGCTGCAAAAGAACTGTGAAGAGCCTTAACCAGTAATTTTCTTTTAAATAAAACCTTACTTTTCATAGCATACAGTGTCTTTAGGTTTACAAGCCCAATTCTGGACTATCAAAAAAGAAAGAATCAGTTGAATAGTGTGTTTAATTCCTTTTGAAAATTCTTGGGTACAACCAAATTATTTTAAAAAAGGAAACCTAGTGAATAAACTAACAGGATAAACAAGGCTACAGAGGAACTGTTTAACCAGCTTAGGAAAATACATTTTCATAATCCTTTAACTGTGTACCTCTTGGAGGTTAAACAGCTAGCTCCAACTGTTCCCTGAGAAATTGATTGTTTTTAATGGCCCCCAAAACAGGTGGTAGCATAGTGCCTAAGGCACTTGACTGCTAACCAAAAGGCTGGTGGTTCAAACCCACCAGCCACTCCTCGGAAGGAAGGTTGGGCAATCCTA
>NW_006921646.1:5158857-5159581 GCF_000298275.1 Orycteropus afer afer
ACACACACACACACACACACATATATATATAATTATTTTTTTTAATTATGTGTGACTCTTCTTTCACTTTTCAGTGGTTCAATGGCTCTAGGTGGAAAAATTTCACCACTCTTATTTTACACCTTTCCAAGGGAAAGGAATGTCCTTCAATGAACTTCAAATCTTGGAGAAACTGCTTATTTGGACAGACAATATTTATACACACACTGAGTCAGCTCCGACTCGATGGCAGTGAGTTTGGTTTTGGTTTGACTAAGGTTATCTGTAGGAAGCTCTTGGGATGCAGACTAAATTCCACTTCCTGATCCACCTTCCCATGTGTATTTCTTCCCATATGGAATCAGGTTACAATGAGCATTACAAGCAAACTTCAAAGAGAATATAAATCATAACTATGGGCAGGTTACTGATCCTCTTTGGGCCTTAGCTTAATTCTTCAGAAGTGAAAAGCCTGGCATCGATGATAATAATTGGAACATGGAATGTATGAAGTATGAATCTAGGAAAATTGAAAGTTGTCAAAAATGAAATGGTATGCATAAAGATTAATATCCTAGGCATCAGTGAGCTAAAATGGACTGGTTTTGGCCATTTTGAATCAGACAACCATATGATCTACTATGCCGGGAATGACAGTTTAAAGAGGAATGGTGTGGCATTCATCATTACAAAGGATGTTTCAAGATCTGTCCTGAAGTACAATGCTGTCAGTGATAGGATAATA
>NW_006921646.1:5161388-5172210 GCF_000298275.1 Orycteropus afer afer
CCTCGGAAGGAAGGTTGGGCAATCCTACTTCTGTAGTGATACTGCCTCAGAAACCCAAGGAGGGGTCGCTATGAGTCGGGGCCAACTCGACAGCATATAACAACAACAAAACAGAATGTGATGAATCCAGTGTTAAAGAACTTCCCCTCAAACATCTCCCTGCAAATTCCAGGACAGTAATCCCCAAATACCAGGTTGCTCTTTAAAATGTCAGTACCCTATCTTAAAAGTTTTCAAGAGCTGTCCATGCACAGCAGTTGGTCAGTATTCGTCTGGAGAAGCAGAGGAAGAAGAATCAGGAATAGGAAGAGGAAGTGGAATGTGTGGCTCATTGCCTCCATGAACTAGTGTGCCTCTTTTGTGAGAAGACCAGAGGAATTGGATGGTGCCCAGCTATCATAACTGAACATTTTTTTGTTTTTTAATTGTGATTTGGGTGAAAATTTACAGAGCAAATTCACTTTCCATACAGCATTTCACATACACTTTGTCTCATGACGTTGACCACAATTCACCACAATGCAACAGATCCCCTCCCACTTCCTCCCAATAGTCACCTCTTCCCTGTGTCCATCCCTCCATGCACCCCTGCCCCCTGAGCTGTCTCCCTGTGCATAAACAGCCCTTCTTTCTCCCATGATTGTCCTCTCCAAGGAGTGTATTTACCTCAGGTAAATGTTCAACTCCTATGCCTGTCTTTTGCTTGGCTGGAAGCCACAGGTATGGGTTCAATTCCAGACCTGAAGGGCAGCTAGGGGCTATAGTCTCAGTGGTTCCATCAGGCTCTATCAGACTAGCAAACATGGTCCCCCTTTTTTTTTCCAAATGCTTTTGAGTTTTGTTCTGCATTGTTCTCCCTCTCTATCCAGAGTCTCCTACATAAATCCTCCTCCGAGTGGTAGCCGGACACCATCTAGTTCTTCTGGTCTCATAGTTGTATAGGCTGCGGATCGCATGGTGTACCAATGACTGAACATTTTGATCAAAGGTTCTACAGAAGAATCCTGATCAATAGGGGGAAAATGCAGAACAGAATTTCAAATTCTCATGGAATCCAGACTTTGTAGAGCCTCAGAAGCAGGGTAAACCCCTGAAACCATTGCCCTGAAATAATCTTTAAACCTTAAACCAAAAATATTCCCTGAAGTCTTATTACAACCAAACAATAGTTAAGTTTAACTAGTAAAAAATATCTGCTTTGAAAATTAATAAAAACAAAACAAAACTCACTGCCATTGAGTCAGATTCGACTCATAGCGACCCCTACTTGGGTTTCTGAGGCAGTATCACTATGGAAGTAGATTGCCCAGTGTTCTTTCTGAGGAGTGGCTGGTGGGTTTGAACCACCAACCTTTTGGTTAGCAGTCAAATGCCTTAGGCACTACGCCATACTCTTTCAAAAACTATAAGGGATCAAATTAACAACAGCAGCTCTAAAGATTAGATAGGAACCTTAAAGGGCAGTGAGTTTATGTTGATAAGGGAGGAACAACCCAGGGAAGAGTAAGAATGGTTGCACAAGTGGAAGAATGTAACCATTGTCAGTAAATTGTACAGGTAGAAACTGTTGAATTGGTGCATGTTTTGCTGTGTCAACAACAACAAAACAAAATTTAAAAGAACAACAAAATGCCAGTACCCTACCACCACTCCCAGAAATTTGATTCTAGAGATCTGTGATGAGTGCCTAAGTCTGCATTATGGACCTTGGTCTGTGATTGGTGATTAAAGGACCACACTTGAGAAACCACTTTAGGGATGACCAGAACATTTTTACAACTGCCCAACTCCTTTATCCCTTTGTTGACCTGTTTCTCCTCTATCCCAATTAGTCATATTCACTGCCATTGAGTCAATTCTGACTCATAGTGACCCTCATTGGGTTTCTGAGGCAGTAAATCTTTAGGGAAGTAGATTGCCCGGTCTTCCTTCTGCAGAGTGGCTGGTGGGTTTGAATCACCAACCTTCTGGTTAGCATTTAAATGTCTTAGGCACCAGAGCTCCCCAATTAGTCATAACTCTCAGTGCCGTGGAGCCAGACCCAACTCATAATGACTCCTCCTTGGGTTTCCAAGGAGTATCTCTATGATTGCCCAGTCTTCTTTCTGGAAGGAAAAGTGAGGAAAGATAGGGCTTTTTTGGACAGCAGCACCAGGGTAGGAAAAGATTTTCATGTACAACATATTCTAATGTTGCTTTGGTGGTTTGGGAGCTCTGGTAGCATAGTGGCTAAGGCACTTGACTGCTAACCAGAAGGCTGGCGGTTCAAACCCACCAGCCACTCATCGGAAGGAAGGTTGGGCAATCTACTTCCGGAAACCCAAGGAGGGGTCACTATGAGTCGAGTCCAACTCCATGGCACATAACAACAATTAATCTGTCCTTTTTCCCTTCTGGGCTGCCTCCAGTGTCATCATCAGAGGTTAATCAGTGTCATTAGGCCAAATTTCCCCTCTCCCCTCCCAAATAATTCAGTCATCCCATCCCCTAAAACCAGGATACCCAATGCCATGGCCTTAAGTTCTCAGATTCCCTAATAGGCAGCAGTACCAATAGCATTTTTGAGGGGTTTCCACTGGACATTAATTCAGCCATCAAATAAATATCCCAGTAATGCCTATTATGTACAGGGCATTATAGTAGGCACTGTTGTTAGTTGCTGTCGAGTCTTCTCTGTCTCATGGTGACCTTATGTAAAGAGAATGGGATATTGCCCAGTCCTGTGCACCATCCTGATGATCATTTGAGTACATTGTCTTAGCTATTGTGTCAGTCCATCTCATTGCATCAGGCATTGTAGTAGGCCATTTTAGTGACAACATTGTAAATATGGCCATTTTATTGCTCCCTTTACGGAGAAATGAGGGCTGGGTGACTTACACTGCTGCTAAGAGCCTTTCCTGTTTCTTATTTTTCATCAAATAGATGGATAGGGATGAGGGCAGAGTAAGGCCATGTGTTCCTGCCTTTTTTTTTTTCTGTCTTTGGTATCTGATTTCTCTTATTTAATTAATCTTTTTTGGTTGATTTACAAAATGTCATGTCTTTGTCTAGCCCTGAGCTTCCTGGTTATTATGTCCTCCTCGAACTCCCAATCTGAAAAGTTTAGGGGAAATTTTAGAATACTGAATGATATTTAATCTTCTAACATTCTGATTGGGAGACCCAGAATCATGGAAATAAGAGGCTTAGAGATGTAAGGGAACCTATTATAAATTTATCTAGTGCAGTCCTCTCATCTTTCAGATAAAGAATCTGAGAGAGGAGGTGGCAGAGTGAGAACTCCTGGCTTCTAGCCTCTTGATCTTCCCACTAACTCATCTCAAGAAAAATCCTTCAAGAATGAAAAAGGCCCAGAGAAAATAAATTACAACTATGTGAAGAAAATGGAGAAACTGTCATATAACTATAAAAGCAGTATTATATGGGAAAATGGAGATTGAAGGAGAATATGATTTAACCATATAAATCATGAAAATAGGAGTACCAAAATAAGGAATTCTTTAAAGCTTGAAATAATTAAAGGACTAAAGAGAGCAAGCAGATAACTATCTTTTTATTCCAAGAGGTGTTATGAACGCAATACTTTAAAACGATTTAAGAAAGTTTAAATAAATACTTTTGTGAATTTCTTTTAGTTGTTTGAGCAATGCCCAGATCTTTTGAAGTTGGCTTCATAAGTATACTATTTTCTTTACCAAAGTTATTTGGTATCTCTGTAAGAGATAGAATATAAAACTTGTCTAACTATTAATCTGATTTAATATGATATTTTAAAAGTTTTTATGGGAAAAGAGATTATTGGCATAGCACATGCGTTTTTGGAATAGTAGATAAGTGTAGATGAAAGAACAGAGACTTTTGATATTTATTTAGTTTGGACGTTTTGCTTGGACATTGTTGGATTGTTCTTCTATATTCATTAAAGTGATAGAAGTTACAGTAAGGGCTTAATAATTAGTAGACAGTATTATATACCAGACTTTGTATTAAATACTTTTACATCCATGTTCCCATTTAATTTGCTCTATTTTACAGGTGAGGACTCTAATAAGACACAAAAAGATGATAAGTAACTTGTCCAAAGTCACACAGGTAGTAAGTGGCTGAGCCAGTATTTAAACACAGTCCACCTGACTCAAAAATCATAAAACTTATACTTGTTAATGTTCTCATTGTACTTCATTGGGTTAAGAATGTGGGTTCTGGAGTCAGTCTGCCTTGGTTCATGTTCTGGCTCCTACTACTAGCTGGATAGAGTACTGAACAGTTTCTCTGTCTCTAAAACAAACAGTAATAGTACAGAAGAGGGTTATTAGGATGGAATTAATTCATGTAAAGTGTTTACAACTATGATTGACACATTATAAGTTGTATTGTTGGCTGTTAACTCTTTTTAAAAATATTATAATTTAACTTATTTCAAGATGCTATTTAGATTCAGGGGCTCTGGTGGCGTGGTGGGTAAGGCATTTGGCTGCTAACCAGAAAGTCAGTAGTTTAGACCCACCAGTTCAAACCCACCATCTGCTCTGTGGGAGGAAGATGAGGCAATCTACTTCCATAAAGATTTATTGCCTTGAAAACCCGAAGGAGGTCACTATGAGTTGGAATTGACTACATGGCAGCGGGTTTGGATTTATTTAGATTCAGATTGTTTTTTCCACTGAGTTAATTTGAAATACACCCTCTCATTTATCAACCATCTCATTATCAGATATTTTGCATTTACAATAGTAAAAAATGTATCTGACTATTTTGCACATTAACGATGTATGTCTGGCAGTAACAATGCCAGGGTGTGAGGTGAGAGTAACCATGACTATGATGGTTAAGGCTATGTGTCAAGTTGGCTGGGCCATGAGTCTCAGTGGTTTGGCAGCTATGTAATGATGGTATTTGTCAGTTATATAATGATGTTTCAGTGTCCATTTTGTGATCTGATGTGGTCATCCTCCATTTTCACATAATGCTGGTTTTCACATAGTGACCTGGTCTTTGGAACTTAACCATGTTCATAAGTGAGAAAAAGGGTGTACTAAGGTTTTATGAGGGAGCTCTGGTAGCATAGTGGCTAAGACACTTGCCTGCTAACCAGACGGCTGGTGGTTCAAACCCACTAGCCACTCCTCGGAAGGAAGGTTGGGCAATCCTACTTCCGTAGTGATACTGCCTCGGAAACCCAAGGAGGGGTCGCTATGAGTCGGGGCCGACTCGACGGCACATAACAACAACAAGAAGGTTTTATGGTAAGTGTAAACTTTGTTTTTGTTCTTAATACAGGGAGAGTTTTACTAACAATTTGGAAGGCACTGAGGTGTAGTGGAAAGATTCATGACCCAGACCAGAGAATTTGGTTCTGTCTGTTTCTGTCACTGCTAACTTAAGTTTGTTTCATAGAAAAGGTTGTAGGGATCAGATAAAGTAACAAATAGCAGTTGGTACATTTGAATTATAATGTTGGTGATGAATACTGAATATACCTTGAACCACTAGAAGAACGAACAAATCTGTCTTGGAAGTAGTGCCAGAAGGCTCCTTAGAAGCAAGGATGATAAGATTTTGTCTTGCTTACTTTGGACATGTTATCAGAAGGAACCAATCAATCCCTAGAGAAGAACATCACACTTGGTAAAGTAAGGGTCAGTAAAAAAGAGGAAGACCCTCAAAATGGACTGACAAAGTGGCTGCAACAGTGAGCTCAAGCATAGCAACAATTGTGAGGATGGTGCAGGACTGGCCATTGTTTCCTTCTGTTATAAAGTCATAATGAGTTGGAACTGACCCAAAGGTACTTAATAACAGCACTACCACCAAAATGTAAAATGTCATTATTAAAACTATGGAGTAGGGTTATAATGAAGAAATTTCAGCTTCCTTAGATTTAAACAGCTAATGATTTATACTTGCATGTAAAGATTATAGTCTATTTCATAAAACTGTCTAAGACCCTTCCATTGAGTTTGTCCTAAATCTTTTTTGGAATGTGAAATTTAGTTTTTACAGTCACTGTCCTCCCTCCATATGCACAGGGGATTGGTTCGGAGAACAACCCCCCCCCCAATACTAAAATTCTTGGATGCTCAAGTTCCTTATATAAAATGGCATAGTATTTGCATGTAACCTACACCATCTCTCTGCATACTTTTTATCATCTCTAGATTATTTTTATACCTAATGTAAATGCTATGTAAATAGCACTTTAGCTCCCTCTTCACCTCTGGGGGATTGCTTTGGCCACTCAGTAGCTTTTTTTTTTTTTTTTTCCTTCCCTTGAATGTTTTTGACCCACAGTTGGCTGAATCTGTGGATGCAGCATCTGCAGATGCAGCATCAGTGGATATGGAGGGCCAATTGTATATCCTTTTTTCACATGTGACTATCTGTTGTATCTTTACTTATTATTCAGAACCATGTTTTACTGTTGAGGACCCTGAGAATCAAATCATGCCTCTGCATAAGTCATTGCAAATGCTGGATTTAAAACTACCTTGGGTTTCAAGACTACATTGTCATCCTATTTAATAATCAGCTTGAGAAACTATTTCATTATTTAACCTAAATTCCTAATTCATCTGTTAAATATATCTCTTCTTTTAGTCTAAATAGAAAGATGTTGGACTCTCTTATGCACTAACACATAATTTTCTATTTAAACTCTTTATTTTTCTCTTAAACTGTTGTAAGCTTTTTTAAAAATTTCAATGATTTCAACATTTTATTGAGATTCCAGTTTTTAGAGATTTCCCTTTTAAAAATAACATTGATTTTAAAGAATTTGGAATATTTTGTAAGCAAAAGAAAAAAAATTAAATCATGTGATCCTACATGTAAGGGAGAAAAATTATTAATATTTTGATTCTTTTTTCTATCCATATAGTTTTTTATGTTTGTTTTTTAATCTGGTTTTTAAACTTAATATATCAATACTGTGTTGTGCTATTTTCGTTATTGTTCTAAAACATTTTTTGAATATGATGATTAATAAATTGATTTTTTGAATGTTAAACTAATCTTTATCATAATATATCCTTTTAATATGTCTGAATTTGATTTTTTTTATTATTATTAAATTATGCTTATGTTAGTGAGAGAGAATGGCTTGTGATTGTTTCTGATAATGAATGGCCATGTCCAGTTTTAGGTCACTGTTATGTTGGTCTCAGAAAACGAATTGGGAAATAGTTCCCCTTTTCTATTTTCTGGAAGAGTTTGTATAATATTGATATGATTTCTTCCTTGAATGTGTGGAAGAATTTATTAATCAAGCCACTTGGTCCTTGAGTTTTCTTTATGGAAAGGTTTTAATTACAGATTAAACTTCTTTAATATTTATCAGATCTTTCAGATTTTCTATTTTTTTCTGTCAGTTTTGATAAATTATGGTAAATGTAGAAATGTGTCCATTTCATCTGTATTTTAAAATTTATTGGCATAAGTTGTACAGAATAGCTGCTTATCATTTTAAAGTCTTCCAGCAGGTTCAAAATCCATAAAGGAATCAGAAAGGGCGGGCTGAAGCTTCAGTCCACAGGTGGAATTTCTTCCTCAGGAAAGCCTCAGTTCTGCTATTAAAGTCTTTCAACTGATTGGATCAGGGCCATCCAGATTATTTAGGATAATCTTCATTCAAAGTAAACTGATTATAGACTTTAATCACATCTACCAAGATACCTTCACAACTATACCTATATTAGTGTTTGATAGAATAACTGGGGACAGTAACTTTGCCAGGTTGCCACATAAAACTGACATCACATTTTCTCTCCAGGAATTTGCCCCTCAAGTCATGGCTACCTTAATAGTTGTGAGATGCTGTCAAACATTTTTTGTTGTTGTTGTTTTAACCAGATTTTCTGATTGCTCTCATTAGATGGTTTAGTCTGATAGAAACTTGTCCATCATAATCAGAAGCAGGAGTCCCAAAATATTCTAGAAAAGTGGTCTAAAACATTTTTAATGGTTGCATAGAAATTCAGCATTTAGATTATCCATAATTTAGCTTATTTCCATTTTCTTCCCATTATAAATGATGTGATAAACATCCTTATACAAAAACATTACTCGTTATCATTATTCCTATGCAACAAACTTTTAGAAGTGTACTTTGGATTAAAGGATGGGCACATATTTTATAAGGCTTATGAAAGATATTCCTAAATTGCACTCCAGAAAAGTTGTACCAGTTTAGCCACAGAGAGTGCCCATTTTCCCTAATCTTAGCAAACAGTGCATTATAATTTTTCAGTGTTTGACAACTGAATAAGCAAAAGTAGTATCCCATTTTAGTGTGCTATTCTTTAATGAAAATATTTTAAATTCTTTGAATCACTTACATGATGCTTTTCAGAGACTCCCAAATTATTTGCATCTATCATATTGTGGAATTTAGGATTGGAATGGTTTCTTATAATTTACTAATGCTGAATATTAAAGATGACCTTGCTGTTTTTGATGTCTGTACTTCTGATCAAAATGTGGAGAGGTCTGGAACAATGTTATATGCAAAACTGTAGTAGGAATTGTAGATTTCATATGTGCAGTACAGTGAATTACCTGGTATGGCTCTTCTAGCCGTAGTCTTTGTGGTACCTACCAAATTGGGTGGAACTATGTAAATATGAAGTACTTGGGGACTGGATAGCTTGTTAATAATGTAAATAAGGTACATGTCACTCTTGTGGGGGTGGGACCATGTAAAATAAGGTATGTTGTTGTTGTTGTTGTTGTTATGTGCTCTTGAGTCGGCCCCGACTCATAGCGACCCCTCCTTGGGTTGCCAAGGCAGTATCACTACGGAAGTAGATTGCCCCGTCTTCCTTCCGAGGAGTGGCTGGTGGGTTTGAACCACCGGCCTTCTGGTTAGCAGTCACATGCTTTAGGCTCTATGCTACCAGAGCTCCTAAAATAAGGTATATGGAGCCCTAATGTAAGGATTGCTGAGTTTTGCCATTTCACTGGGCTTAAAATGAGACCTCCTAAAGACAGAAGAGGAGATCTCACTGCTCTCAATAGAGAAGCTGGAAGTGGAGCATGTATGTCCTTGGATCCAAGATCCCTGCACTGAGGCAATGGCATAGAGATGGAGGCCCAGAACCAAGAGACCAACACAAGACAGCAACGGATTTGCTGGCCCATGGAGAGAGAAAGCTGAGTGCCTTTGGGCAGGAGGCTTGCTGGCAGAGTACCTAGGTGCACCTATCAGCAGAGCTAAAAGAGTTTTGTAACACTTGCCCAAACAGGGCGAAGGCCAGGCTGAGAGGCCAAAGGCCAAAGAAAAGCAGGCCTTCGGGCATAGCAGAGAGGAGACTGTCCTGATTGAAGAATTGTATCCTGAGTATGTTCCTGGACCTGAATTATAACCTGTTATTTCCCTAATAAATCCCATAATTGTTAATATTGTCTTTGAGTTCTGTGTGTCCATTGCAGCGAATTATCGAACCCAGCAGAGAAGTAGTAAGTGCCATAGGAAGGACAATTGGTAAAAAGATTGGAGGGTGGTAGCATCTCTGGCTTCCACCTCAATGGAATCAGCCTTGGGCTGCTGATGATGTTTCTGTCTCCCTCTTACGAAGTTAAAGGAAATCAGAACATGCTGCCTCCATGCCCTTTTTGCAGTGTGATACCAAAGAAAGGAATTGATGATACTTGTTTTTAAGTATTTGAAAGGTTACATGTGATAGAAGATGTATTATTCCAGGGAATAAGACTAAAACCAGTGCATTCAAGTCATGGTGGGTTAAGGAAGGAGAGTATATTTCAGTCAACACAAGCAAATATTTTTATTCCCAAGGAGAGTTGGTCAACATTATAGTGAGTTGTCTCACCAAGTAATAGTCTCTATTTTTTTAATATTTTCAGGTAGAGTGGAATGCAGGTTGTGTTTTATAGTCTAGATTAGGTAGAGGGTGATCAAGAGTCCAGATTTTTGAGCTTGGTGATTGGTAATATTTGTGTGTGTGTGCGCGTAGAAGATTGAGAGATAATCATAAGGTTACCAGCATTTTATTTTCCAGGTAAAGACATTAAAACAAAACAATTCCTGGCAATGGTTTCCTGTCACTATTATGTCATAAAAAGAAAGCACATTTTTAATATCCAAAAAGAAGTAAAGATATAATTTAGGCTGAAAGGATAGTCCTTCTCAAGAAAGCATTACATTATACCATAATTCTTTGGTTCACAGTTTTAACATTTTTAAAATCAGGATGCACCTTAAAATTATACATATATTTAATATGGTAGTGCTCCTCCCTACCCTTAGGTTGATAGTTTGTCTTAATCAATGTCAGGTGTCTTAGAAATGGGATAATTGTGTGTGTGTGTTATTATCTGTATTATCTTCATTTTTGCTAAGAATCAATGAAAACTTGACATTACTGGCACCAGTCCTTGAACTAGATGACCTGTATGCTGTATTTTGACACTAATTTGGAGTTGTTTCCAGAATTTTCAACGTTATTTTTTAATTGCACTACCTTGAATAGGGAGCTCTGGTAGCATAGTGGCTAAGGCACTTGACTACTAACCAAAGGCTGGTGGTTCAAATCCACCAGCCACTCCTCGGAAGGAAGATGGGGCAATCTACTTCTGCAAAAATGGCGAGGAGGCCACATGTTCTGACCTCCTCTAATCCCAAAAGAGGAAGACATGATTACCAGCAGTAGCCCAAGGCCTATTCTTACAAGGCCAGACATGCTGCCTCCCTCCAGCCCTTTCTCCAACCGCTCCTCCCAAAGCACCCACCACCTCTCTCCTGGGTTCGATAATTCGCTGCAGTGGCCACACAGAGCTCACAGATTATGGGGTTTATTAGGGAAGC
>NW_006921646.1:5172439-5173784 GCF_000298275.1 Orycteropus afer afer
CAGAACTCTAAGCACCTGAGAGAGAGTGGGCACCTCCCAGAACATTGTTTTGTGCCACTCCCAACAGAAATACTCCAGGTGGACACCTTCAGCAATCAGGAGCTCCTCAGTTGCTCATAGAAAATCCCACCTTGGAGTTTACAAAGACTTATGGGTAGAAAAGCCACACTAAGTAATTTACTACAGTGCAACTTCTGTAGTGATACTGCCTTGGAAACCCAAGGAGGGGTCGCTATGAGTTGGGTCCGACTTAACGGCACATAACAACAACAACAACAACCTTGAATAAATCCTTTTAAGACGTTATTGCTAATAATACCCAATAATTTCTTTGATTTCCTACAAGTTTGTCATTAAGTTATCCATAACAGCTATGTAGGACCTCTGGTGGTGCAGTAGTTAAGTGTTCAGTTGCTAACCAAAAGGTTGGCAGTTCAGACCTACCCAGTGACTCTGTGGGAGAAAGACCTGGCAATCTGTTTTTGTAAAGAATACAGCCAAGAAAACTCTATGAGGCAGTTCTACTCTGTCACACAGAGTGTCCGTGAAATGTAATCTATTCAGTGTCATGTAACAACGACAGTTTGTGTATATCTTCCTTTAAAAGGTTTTGGGTAACTCTAGACAGAAAATGTCCTGGACATTAGGGAGCTTATCCTGGGATTCCATCATGTTAACTGGCCTTTTGTCAGGAATAATAAGCGTTGGCTAGCCTGTTATGTGCCTACATTTGCCTGCAGCTTATCCTGGGATTCCATCATGTTAACTGGCCTTTTGTCAGGAATAATAAGTGTTGGCTAGCCTGTTATGTGCCTACATTTGCCTGCTAATCGAAAGGTCGGTGGTTCAAACCACCAGCTGCTCTGCCCGAGGAAAATGAGAAATTTACTTCTGTAAAGATTTACAGCTTTGGAAACAAATGGGGGTTGCTATGGGTAAGAATCAACTCGATGGCAATGTGTTATTGTGCCTAGGAGTGTTCCAAACTTAAGGGTACCATTGGAATGACTATATAACTAGTTGAATCTAATCAAAAGATGAAGCATCATGTCTGGAAATTAAAGAATTTCATCTACCCAATTTTTAGGTAATAAAGTTGACAGGAGAATTAGGTAAAATCTTAATTTGGAATTCAGATTGCAAAATTAATCCCATCTGGAGGTAATGGATTTAGAGGACCCCTCATAACAACTGTTTAATTGAAAAGGCGCTAGATGTGCGTATCCTAGCCCCAGATCTTGCGACTGGAGTGGTAATTCCAACCCCAGGAAAATTTAAAATTACATAGAGATCATGGAGTAAATGAGACCTATAAGGAGAGGTTGTTGTTGTTGTTAAGTGCCGT
>NW_006921646.1:5174334-5176601 GCF_000298275.1 Orycteropus afer afer
ATTTAAAATATATCTTTGAGTAATTGGGTTTAGATTTTATTATAAGTTTAAAGATGTAAAAATATACTGATAAGGTTGAAATGATTATTGCCATACATAACAGGTAGGAAGATGAGGATTAACAAGGCTTTACTCTGAGTGAGAAAGAGAGAGTAGACAATCAGTTTTGAGTGAAGGATTTATTCAGAAGGGTGGGAGAAATTAGCCCCACTGCCATATCATACAACTGCAGAGAACACCATGCAGACCTTCATCTATGAAGCTATGCTTAGATACACTGTGCTTACAAGTTTAATTTTTTAGGGTTTATTTGAGTTTTTGAGTATCAAGAAAAATTTGCTTGGTAGACAGTTGAAGTGCTAAAACAAGAAAAGAGAATATATTAAGGTGACAACTACAGTTTAAAATGTTGATGGAAATACCAAGTTTAACATAATGGTTATAGGAGATTCAACTGTTACTGTTCATGCTTTATATTTTAAACTGGGTGATTGATAGGAGTTTTTATTAAACTTTTCTTTAAATCTTACAGTACATTAATTATTTAAATTAAGTAATTTGACTAATAAAGTGTTAAAAGAAACATTGTTTAAGGGCTTTTAAACTGTTTAACTATTAATTGAACTTAAGGTCTTAAATCTTAATTTAAATCCAAGTAACTGTGATACAGTTTTTTCTGTTCACAAAACAGTTTTTGGACATAAGTTATGTTCACTAAAGAGTGTGAAGGGTAGTAATTTAGGAGAGTCAAGCAGAGGAAACTGGAAAATATAACCTATGTTATAATCCTGTCCTTGCTGTAACTGTGCTTCCATTTGCCACAGTGATTCATAGAGAAGGAAGGAAAAGGGAAGTAGTGTAGGAGGAGCTCCAGCCTTCCTGTGGAATTGGAATGAATGCCCTCTTCCCACCTGTTCCCACTCTTGTTATGGCTTTCTTCCAAGGTGGAAATGAGGAACAGAAATGGTCCTGGCAACAGCTGTCTTTGAATTTTCTGCCTTGCCCAACTTGTATAATTTTTGCCTTAAATTCTATTTTGTAGGTTATTAATATAGTTTCACCAGCTCTCTTGTATCTGCTTATTTTTCCATTCTTTGCCTATTTTTCTGTTGGGTTAGTTTCATCTACTTTCTTTTTTCTGATATGGATTATTTTGAGCTAGCAAAAGAAAACATCAGGGAAATACAAAGAAATCAAAGGTTTACAAAGGTCATTTATTTCCAATGACAAAAATCTCCCAGAATAATTTCATTGAAAAAGGCTGCTTCTACTACATTTCTGAGTTCTATCTGGAAAATTAGAATGACGTCCTACCTGACCAATTGGTAAAATGAGATTTCAACAAAATGTAGTTTGATTATTTGGGGAATCAGTAGAATTTTAGAGAATTAGAGAATCTTCTGTGGAAATTGTGTAGAGAAATGTATTTAATTGAAGCCTAGAAATTAAAACTCCATTTTTAAAGGAATATATCTTTTCAATTTATGTCAGTATATAAGAATATCTGTATCTACCCTTTACCATATTCTACAGTTTTCCAGTGAATCGTTTTATTCTGATAAAATCATGAAATTATATGATACAGTGTTTAATTCTGGTGTCCAAATATGTGACTTGGAAATCAGGATCAGGATAATACAATTAATTTTCTTCAAAAGTGAACTCTACCTTTTGAAAATATAAATTACCAAGATACATAAAAGTAGTTTTCCCATTTCATTTCATGCACTTCACAGATTTTTCTTCATTCACTCTCTTCTCTCTTCAATCTTGGGTTCTTAGCCAAAGTTTTCATCAGTTGAATATATAAATGGTCTTAAATTTCCTCGAGTCTCCTTCACAAAATAATCAATGACACTGAAAAGATTTGGGAGTGTCACAGGTTTTTCCAGTTCAATAGTGTAGTTTTTTCCTATGCTCATCACTCTGTAGTGCTTGACTTTTGGCATGTCTGCCTCTTGCTGGATAGTGATGGAGTAGTTTCTACAATCACTGCCAGGCCTCAGGATCATATTTCCCAGTGATGGATTCTTCTCTAACATCTCAGTTGCTTCTTTCCGGGACACTGTATAAAAATATGCTGGCATAGGATTCAGTACATCCACATAATCTTCAATTGTTTTCTTCTCTGTTTCAACAGATGTACTAGGTATCTGCTCTGTCTCAACCCTCCTTTTCTTTTCTCTTTCTAGGACTTCAGTTTCATCTATCTTCATAACCCTCATTGAGTATTTTACCCTTTGTAGTTGGTTAAAATATATTTTTTT
>NW_006921646.1:5182117-5192032 GCF_000298275.1 Orycteropus afer afer
AAACCTCTTTGAAGATAGGAAGGACTTTGTCTTAGGTACTCCTGTCCTTCTCATTGCCATCAACCAATTGAGATCTTTCATTGTACCACACCTAGGGAGCTCTGGTGGTGTAGTGCCTAAGGCATTTGACTGCTAACCAGAAGGCTGGTGATTCAAACCCACCAGCCACTCCTCAGAAGGAAGATGGGGCAATCTACTTCCACAGTGATAACTGCCCCAGAAACCCAAGGAGGGGTCACTGTGAGTCAGATCTGACTCGATGGCAGTGACTTTGAGTTTAGACAATTCCAATAACACCCTCTTAGATCCCCTCCAGTCTATCTACGGTCATATTTATCTTAAAGCAAGATTTTGAACATGATACTCTAATATTTAAAAAAAAAACAAAACTTTGGTATCCTCCTTGTGTACAAGACAAAATCTTAACTCTGTTTTACCTTATAATTTAAGGTCTCTACAACCTGGCCCCAATTTCTTTTTCAGCCTCAGCTCCCACAAGACCATTGTGTACAGACATCTTAGCTATGCACTGCACAGCTCCTTAAATGATGGTCTGCATGGTGTCCCCTGAAGTTGTATGTTATGGCATTGGGGCTGATTTCTCCCATCCTACTGAATTAATCTTTCACTCAAGCCTGATTAGTCTTCTCCCTATATTTCATGTAGTGATAAAAGCCTTATTAATTCTTGCCTGTTATATTCCATTCACTCTGTCTGGAATCCCTTTTCCCCCCTTTTCTCTGTCAAAGTTCTACCTCTTGACATCCAGACAGTATAATAGTGTTCTATGGAGTGACTTCCAGGACATATTGTTAAGTAAAAACAGCAAGTTCTAACTGGATATGGTATTCTGCCTTTTGTATAAGGAAGAATTAAGATTATACATTTTCACACACGTACTCTCTTATTTCTGCAAAAGAAACATTCAAAGAATAATAGAAATTCATAAAAGTGGCTGTTTTTAGGGGACCAATAGGAACAGATTTAGGGGAAAAAGGAAAGGAGAGAAAATAAATTTTTAAATAATGAAAATAAATAATTGAATGCAAAGAGAAACAAATGAACCTAACTGATAGCATAAAGATACAGAGAAGAAGTAAAGTAACTTGAGCATAACACTAATGATACATCCTTAGTGAGATGTATTTTAAGGTCAAAAGGAACTTTCCTTCAAAAAACACTTAAACTTAGTTGGCTTGTTCTTAGTAATACTGATGTTATAATTCTGGAATTAGTTTAGTTTATAAACTCTGATTTTTCAGTGCGAGAGAAAAGGTATACTAATATAAAATTAGTAAGGAAAAATCCTGTAGTTCTAAATTTAAATTGGGACTATCAGTATGAATTTATGATTGTTTTTTTTTTTAAAAAAATTCTAACTTTGTTCACTGAAATAGTCTAGAAGTGAGGATATCCCAGTAGCATTGAGGACACCTAGTGCTCAGATCCTGGTTTCTAAATGCAATTCCATACTAAAAGGAAAAGCTCTAGGGAGAAATGGCTGGTTGCAGGTCTGGAACGGGGATGGTACAAAGTGAGCTTGAAGAAATCTTGTGCCAGAAAGCAGCTTCAAGTGCCAATGAGATTGTATTAAAATGGCATAGATGGTGGCTTGAAGAGCACTCCACTAACCAAATTTGGGACAGTTTTAACCCAAAATTTGCAACAATTTGAAAAAAATGATAATGGTAATGACACTGGGTTGAAACAAATTTATAAATATTTAATGGTACTTAAAAAGCTAAAGGGAGAGTAAAAGAATAGTTAAGGAGCCCTGGTACTTAACCAGAAGGGTGGTGGTTCTAACCAACTAGTGGCTCCATGAGAGAAAGGCCTGGCAATTTGTTCCTGTAATGATTATAGCCTGGGAAACTTTGTGGGGTAGTTCCAGTCTGTCATATAGGTCACTTTCAGTCGGAATCAATTTGATGGCATACAACAACAACATCATTTTGTTGTTGTTCACAGAAGGCCAGATAATAAATGTAGGAGAAATGAAAGAATTAGGAAGTTGTCATTTTGCAACCACAAATGTAATAACTGATTCAGGCAAGAATCATCAATATATGCTAAAACCACTAGATGAAAGGTTATTGAGAAATAGGGTATCAAATCTTTATAGTAGTCCACTTTAACAGCTTGATCAAATTTAGCATCTCATTGGCATTACATGCCTCTTGATGTGATGGACTGCCATCTATGTAGTATTCTTTCAAATAATTTTTAACCTGTATCTAATCATATAGAAACAATTGGACAAATCCAGAATGTTGGAACTGACTAGACGCTTTAAAAATGTCAGTGTCATAAAAAAACAAAGCTCAAAAAGTGGAGGAGAAATTCAAGATTAAAAGAGACAGAACAACCAAATGCACTGAGATAGCCTTGACTGGATGATGGAGTCAAAAACAAAAAAGGCTATAAAAGAAAATACAAGGGCAGTTGAGTAAGTCTGAATATGAATTATATATTGATACTATGGGATTGTTAATTTTCTTAGATGTAAAAATGGTACTCTTGTTCTATAGGAGAATGTTCTCATTCTTAGGGTATGCATGCTGAAGTACTTAAGAATGAAGTGTTAAGATGTATGTAATTTACTTCTAAGTGATTCATAAGAATGTGTGTGTGTGTACACACCATATGAGCCAGGATAACAATTGGTGAATCTGAGTGAAGGGTATATACTGATTGTACTGATTTTTCAGTTTTTCTGTAGATGTGAAAAGTTTTCATATAAAAAGTAGGGGAAAAAATTTTACTTATTTAGAAACCAACTCAGATTTTGTCTCCTATATGAACACTTCTTTTAGCTAGAAGTGATATGCTCACATGAATTTTTACGGCTTTTATTTTTACCTTATGGTCCCCAAACCTGAGTGCTCATGAGAACTACCTGAGAAGTTTTTTTTTCCCCCTCCCAATTACAAATTCCCAGCCTCACTGTAAGGCTGTGGAGATAGACTGTGGGAAAAAGCCTAAGAGTCTTCTCAAGAACCAATGGTCTCTTACTCTGTATTCATTAGTGTGTTTACATCTTTTTCATATATCCCAACCCACTGGCTTGGGAGTGAAGGACCAGTGGTTGAAACTGTTACTCAATTCTTTATGTCTCTCAGTGCTGGCACAATGTCTTCACATAATAGACATTTGGTAAATATATATATGTTGACACCACCAGTCATCTGTCAGTTTGTCATACTGTGGTGGCTTGAGTGTTGCTGTGAGGCTGGAGGCTCTGCCAGTGGTATTTCAAATACCAGCAGGGTCACCATGGTGGACAGGTTTCAGTGAAGCTTCCAGACAAAGACAGACTTTGAAGAAGGAGGGGCCATCTACTTCTCAAAGAATTGGCCTGTGAAAACCTTATGAATAACACTGAAACACTGTCTGACATAGTGCCTGAAGATAAGCCCCTCAGGTTGGAAAGCACACAAAATACAAGTGGGGAAGAGCTGCCGCCTCAGAGTAGAGTCGACCTTAATGATGTGGATGGAGTAAAGCTTTCGGGACTTCCATTTCCTGATGTGGCACAACTCAAAATGGGAACAAAAGCTGCAAACATCCATTAATAATCGGAACATGGAAAGTATGAAGTATGAATCTAGGAAAATTGGAAGTTGTCAAAAATGAATTGGAACACAAAAAGATTGATATCCTAGGCATTAGTGAGCTGAAATGGACTGATTTTGGCCATGTTGAATCAGACAACCATATGATCTACTATGCTGGGAATGACAAATTGAAGAGGAATGGCATGGCATTCGTTGTCACAAAGAATGTTTCAAGATCTATCCTGAAGTACAGTGCTGTCAATGATAGGATAATATCCATACTCCTACAAGGCAGACCAGTTAATATTACTATTATTCAAATTTACACACCAACCACCAAAGCCAAAGATGAGGAAATTTAAGATTTTTACCAACTTCTGCAGTCTGAAATTGACCAAACATGCAATCAAGATGTGTTGATTATCACTGGTGATTGGAATGAAGAAGTTCAAAATGAAGAATCACCAGTAGCTGGAAAACATGGCCTTGGTGATGGAAATAGCATTGGAAATCACATGATAGAATTTTGCAACATCAGTGTCTTATTAATTGCAAATATCTTTTTCAGCAACACCATCGACAGCTATACATGTGGGCTTCACCAGATGGAGTACATAGGAATCAGATCAACTACATCTGTTCCAAGAGGTGATAGAGAAGATCAATATCTTCAGCCAAAAGAAGGCCAGGAGCTGACTGTGGAACAGACCATCAACTGCTTGTATGCAAGTTAATTAAAACAAGTCCAAGAGAGACAAAATATGATCTTGATTATATCCCTCCTGAATTTAGAGACCATCTAAAGAGTAGATTTGATGCACTGAACACCAGTGACCGAAAACCAGAGAAATTACGGGATGACATCAAGAACATCATCCATGAAGAAAGCAAAAGGTCATTAAAAAGACAGGAAAAGAAGAAAAGACCAAAATGGATATAGAAGAGACTCTGAAACTTGTCCGTGAGCAGAGAGTAGCTAAAGTAAATGGAAGAAATGACAAGATAAAAGAGCTGAACAGATTTCAAAGAGCAGCTTGAGGAGACAATGTCAGTTATTACAATGAAATGTGCAAAGACCTGGAGTTGGTAAACCAAAAGGGAAGAACATGCTTGGCATTTCTCAAACTGAAAGAACTGAAGAAAAAATTCAAGCTTTGGGTTGTAATATTGAAAGATTCTATAGATAAGATATTGAAAGATGCAGGAAAGATCAAAAGAAGATGGAAGGAATACACAGAGTCATTGTACCAAAAAGAATTTGTCTATGTTCATCCATTTCAAGAGATGGCAAATGATCAAGAACCAGTGGTATTGACGGAAGAAGTCAAAGGTGCACTGAAGGAATTGGCAAAGAGCAAAGCTCCAGGAATTGATAGAATACCCACTGAAATGTTTCAACAAACGGATGCTGCACTGGAGGCACTCACTTGTCTATGCCAAGAAATTTGGAAGACAGCTACCTGAACAGCTGACTGGAAAAAATCCATATTTGTACCCATTCCAAAGAAAGGTGATCCCATAGAATGTGGAAATTATTGAACAATATCATTAATATCACATGCAAGTAAAATCTTGCTAAAGATAATTTTAAAAAATGTTTGCAGCAGTATATTGACAGAGAACTTCTAGAACTGCAAGCTGGATTCAGAAGAGGATGTGGAACGAGGGATATCATTGCTGATGTCAGGTGGATCTTAGCAGAAAGCAAAGAATACCAGAAAGATGTTTGCTTGTGTTTTATTGACTATGCAAAAGCATTAGACTGTGTGGATCGTAACAAATTATGGATAACATTGAGAAGAATGGGAATTCCAGAACACTTGATTGTGCTTATCAGGAATCTGTACATAGACCAGGAGGCTGTTGTTCAAACAGAACAAGAGGATACTGCATGGTTTAAAATCAGGAAGGGAGTGCTTCAGGGTTGTATCTTTTCACCATACTTATTCAGTCGCCTCGTATGCATGTGAGAGCTGGACAATAAATAAGGAAGACCGAAGAAGAGTTGATGCTTTTGAGTTGTGGTACTGGCGAAGAATGCTGAAAGTACCATGGACTGCTGAAAGAACTAACAGATCTGTCCTGGAGGAAGTGCAGCCAGAATGCTCCTTGGAAGCAAGAATGGCCAGACTTCGTCTCACCTATTTTGTTCATGTTGTAAGAAGGGACCATTCCCTGGAGAAGGATGTCATGCTTGGTAGGGTGGAGGGTCAACGAAAGGGGGAGGCCTTCAACGAGATGGATTGACACGGTGGCTGCGATGATGGGCTCAAGTACAGCAGGGATTGTGGGGCTGATGCGGGATCGGGCAGTGTTTTGTTCTGCTGTGCATGGGGTCGCTATGAGTCGGAAATGACTGGACGGCACTTAACAACAACAACAACATTCAATCTGTATAATGAACAAACAATCTGAGAAGCTGGACTATATGAAGAAGGACGTGGCATCAGGATTGGAAGAAGACTCATTAACAACCTGCAATACACAGATGACACAACTTTGCTTGCTGAAAGTCAGGATGACTTGAAGCGCTTATTGGTGAAGATAAAAAACCTCAGTCTGCAGTATGGATTACATCTCAACATAAAGCAAAAATCCTTACAACTGGACCAATAAGCAGCATCACAATAACTGGAGAAAAGATTGAAGTTGTTAAAGATTTCAAATTACTTGGTTCCACAATCAACACCAATGGAAGCAGCATTTAAGACATCAGATGACACTGCATTGGGCAAATTTGCCACAAAAGACCTCTATCAAGTGCTGAAGAGCAAAGATGTCTCCTTGAAAACTAGGGTACGCCTGATACAAGCCATGGTATTTGCAATTGCCTCATACGCATGTGAGAGCTGGACAGTGAACAAAGAAGACCAAAGAAGAGTTGATGCTTTTAAGTTGTGGTGTTGACGAAGAATACTGAAAGTACCATGGACTGCCAAAAGAACAAACAAATCTGTCCTGGAAGAAGTGCAGCCAGAATGCTCCTTTGGAAGCGAGAATGGCCAGAATTTGTCTCACATACTTTGGTCATGTTGTCAGAAGGGACCATTCCCTGGAGAAGGATATCATGCTGGGTAAAGTGGAGGATCAGCGAAGAAGGGGAAAGCCCTCAACGGGATGGATTGACACAGTGGCTGCAATGATGGGCTCAGATATAGCAAGATTATGACAGTACCAGGTAGTGTTTTGTTCTGTTGTGAATAGGGTTGCTATGAGTTGGAGCTGATTAGACAGCACTTCACAACAAAAATAACAACAATATATGTTGATAGGGAGCCCTGGTGGTGCAGTAGCTAAGCGCTCAGCTGCCAACTGAAAGGTCGGTGGTTTGAATCTACCAGCTGCTCTGTAGGAGAAAGATGTAGCAGTCTGTTTCTATAATGATTGCAGCCTTAGAAACCCTACAGCACAGTTCTGCTCTGTCCTATAGGGTAACTTTGAGTCAGATTCAACATGACTGCAATGGATTTGGTTTTAGTCAACATACATAGTTGACTAATATCTTGATAATCTGAAGGGGTTTGCAAACACTACACTACAGCTTTGAGTGATTAAAAAAAAAGCTGATAAAAGTGCTTAGTTAATATAGAAGATCAGGTTATGTCATTAGAAAACTTTTTTTTTTTTTTTTTTAGTTTTTGTAATTTGGGTGAAAGCTTACAGAGCAAGTTAGTTTTCAGTTGAACAATTTATACACATTTTGTTTTGTGACATTGGTTGCAATCCCTTCAACGTAACAGCACTTTTCCTACATCCTCCCTATATTATCCATTTCCATTCATCCTTTCTTGCCCCTTTCTACCTTCTGAGCTTTGTTTTTTGGGCAAATGTTGCCCTTTTGGTCCTGTATGGTTGATTGTACTGAGCAGTACATTCCTCTGTGGTGTTATTCACTTTTAGGCCTGTCTTTTGTTTGCTCAAAGTTGACCCTCCAGGGATAGGCTCAATTCCGGGCTAGAATGGTGTCTAACTGTCACAGTCTCAGTTTCTATGGGACCAGTAAGTCTGGTCTCTTTCATGATTTTGAATTTTATTCTTTTTTTTTTTCCTCCTTTTCTGTCCAGGATCTTCTATTGTGATCCTGATCAGAGCAGTTGGTAGTGGTAACTAGGCATCATCTAGTTTTTCTGGTCTCATGTAGTGGAGACTTTGGTTTGCGTGGTCCATTAGTCCTTTGGACTAATTATTTTTTCTTTGAGTTTTTTATTTTCTTCATTCTGCTCTGGACGGAGAGAGACCAATAGTTTCTTAGATGGCCACTCGCAAGCTTCAGTACCCCAGTCATTACTCACTAAAGTAGGGTACAGAACATTGTCCTTGTGGACTATGTTATGCCGATTGACAGATGTCCCTCAAGACTGTGATTCTGTGTCCCCAAGTCCAGTGACTCATTCCCTCAAGGTATTTGGTTGTTGCTAAGTTTTCAGAACTTTGTCCCCTGTACGCTCTACCATATCCTTGGTTATATTTGCAGCACAAAAAGTACATATGTAGAAATATCCTCTGCCAAACCATGGGTATACTCCCATTTACCTTCCCATATCTGTTCAGCTTGCATGTCTACCTATGTATCTACCCTTAGATACTGTTTGTTGTTGTTATTATTGCAGGATCACGTATGTAATGGTATTTACCTTTGTTGCCTTTTACTCTTGTACACCTCCCAGCATTTTATCCTCTGTTGCCACTGGTCATGTTGTGCTGCCCTCCCCTTTATTGTATATTGCCTTTCCCTTCACTCAATACATGTCCACTGTCTAGTTAGTGATTTATTCCCCTCCCCACCCTGGTAACCATCAAAGAATGTTTCTTTCTGTGTGTAAACCTTTCCTTGACTTTTTATAATAGTAGTTTCATACAATATTTGTCCTTTTGTGATTGACTTACTTCAGTCAGCAGAATGTCCTCCAAGTTCATCCATATTAAAAGGTGTTTTACGGATTAGCTCTGGTAGCGTAGTGCCTAAGGCACTTGACTGCTAACCAGAAGGCTGGCGGCTCAAACCCACCAGCCACTCCTCGGAAGGAAGGTTGGTCAATCTACTTCTGTAGTGATACCGCCTCAGAAACCCAAGGAGGGGTTGCTATGAGTCGGGTCTGACTCAACGGCACATAACAACAACAACAAGAAGTATCCCAATGTGTGTATATGACATAGTTTATCAGTTTATCTGTTGATGGGCACTTAGGTTATTTTTTATCTTTTTGCTATTATAAATAATGCTGCTATGAATATATACTATGGGTATGCATGTATCTATTCTTGTCAAGGCTTATATTTCTCCAGGATATATACCTAGTTGTGGGATTGTTGGGTCATATGATATTTCTGTTTCCAGCTTTTTAAGGAAGCAGAATACCATTTTCCACAGTGGTTGTACCATTTTACAGTCCCAGCAGTAGGGTAAGAGAGTTCCAGTCTCCACACTTTTGCTAGCATTTGTTGTTTTCTGTTTTTTGAACTTTATTGTTATTACTGGAGTGAGATAATATCTTGTTGTTTTGATTTTCATCTCTATATTGACTAATGGGGAGCTCTAGTGGCATAGTGCCTAAGGCACTTGACTGCTAATCAGAAGGTTGGTGGTTCAAACAAATGCACCAGCCTCGGAAGGAAGACTAGGCAATCTACTTCTGTAGTGATACTACCTCAGAAACCCAAGGAGGTGACTTGAGGGTACATAACAACAACAACAACAGTGGCTGATGATGATGAGCATTTTTCATGTGCTTGTTGGCTGCTTGTGTGTCTTCTTTGGTAAAGTGTCTGTTCATGTTTTCTGCCCATTTTTTTAATTGGACTGTTCGTCTTTTTGTTGATGAGTTGTTGACGTTATAGTTCTATAAATTTTAGAGACTGGTCCCTTGTCAGATAAGCCATTGCCAAATTTATTTTCCTAGTCTGTAGCTTCTCTTTTTATTCTTTTGGAGAAGTATTTTGATGCACGTAAGTGTCTAATTTTTAGGAAGTTCCAGTTGTCTAATTTATCTTCTGCTGTTTGTACATTAAGGAGCTCTGGTGGCGTAATGCCTGTGGCATTTGACTGCTCACCAGAACGTTGGTGGTTCAAACCCACCAGCCATTCTGTGGAAGGAAGACTGGGCAATTTACTTCCATAAAGATTTACCACCTCAGAAACCCAAAGCTCGTTGCTCTGAGCTGGAATCAACTTGATGCCAGTGAGTTTGGTTTTTGGTTTGGTTTGTATGTTTTTAGTTAATGTTTGATAGTCTATTTATGCCATAAATTAGGGTCCCTAAGTTTGCCTGTGGGAGCTCCGGTAGCGTAGTGCCTAAGGCACTTGACTGCTAATCAGAAGGCTGGCGGTTCAAACCCACCAGCCACTCCTCAGAAGGAAGGT
>NW_006921646.1:5192573-5203627 GCF_000298275.1 Orycteropus afer afer
GCTATGAGTTAGAGCCAACTCGATGGCAAATAACAACAACAACTCTGTTTTATAGGTTATGCCCCTTTATCAAAAATCAACCATTGGTAGTGGATGGATTTACCTCAATTCTGTTCCATTGGTCTATGTGTTTATTTTTGTATCAGTACCAGACTATTTTGACTACTGTGGGCTGTAAATCATTAGGTTCTGAGATCACACGTGTGAGGCCTCCTACTTTGTTCTTCAGTATTTTAGCTATCCAAGGCCTTTTTCCTTTCCATAGGAAGTTTATGATTAGTTTTTCCATCTCATTAAAGATTACTGTTGGAATTTGGGTTGGGATTGCATTTTGTCTATAGATCTCTTTGGGTAATGTTGACATTTTCACAACATTAATTCTTCCAATCCGTGGGCCTGGTATGTTTTTCCATTTACATAGGTCTCTCTTGATTTCTTGCAGTAGTGTTTTGTAGTTTTCTTTGAATAGGTCTTTTACATACTGGTTAGATTTATGCCTAAGTATTTTATCTTTTGAGAGGCTATTATAATTGGTATTGTTTTCCCGATTTCCTTTTTGAAGTTCTGTTTGTTGGTAGAGGAACCCAACTGTTGATCTTGTATTCTGCTACTTTGCTGAATCCTTCCCTTGGTTCCTTTCTTGTATAATCTTTGGGATTTTCTATGTATAGGATCATATTGTGTATGAATAGGGATAGTTTTACTTCTTCCTTACCAATTTGAATGTCCTTTATTTCCTTTTCCTGCCTTAGTGTTGAATAAGAGTGGTGATAAAAGGCATCTTTGTCTGGTTCTCATTCTCAAGGGGAATGCTTTCAGTCTGTCTCCATTGAGGATAATGTTGGCTGTTGGTTTGGTATAAATGCCCTTTATTATGTGAGGAATTTCCCTTCTGTTCCTATTTGGCTGAGAATTTTTATTAAGAATCAGTGTTGGGCTTCATCATATGCCTTTTTCTGTTCAGTTGAGATGATCATGTGACTCTTGTTTTATTTATGTAGTGGATTACGTTGATTGATTTTCTAATGTTGAACCATCCTTGCATACCTGACGTGAATCCCACTTGGTCATGTTACATTATTATTATTATTATTTTGATATGCTGTTGAATTGTATTGCCTAGAATTTTGTTGAGAGTTTTTGCATCTATATTCATGAGGGATATTGGTGGTGGTGGGGTGTGTGTGTGTGTGTTTCTTTGTCTGGCTTTGGTATCAGGGTTATGCTGGCTTCATAGAGTAAGTTTGGGAGTATTCCTTCCCAACCTGTTCTCAGGATTCTTGTTTGTCTTTGGTTTTGGAGAGTTCCATTATTATACGTTTTGGTGACTTTCTTTTGGAGTCTATCCTGTATGGGGTTCGTTGAGCTTCTTGGATGGGTAGCTTCTCATCTTTCATGATATTAGAAAATTTTTATGCCAGCAAATCTGCAACAGTCACACTGTGTGTGTGTGTGTGTGTGTGTGTGTGTTTGCCTCCTCCTGTTCTGGAATTTTGATCATGCATAAATCTTTTCCTTTTGTTAGTGTCCCCCATAATTCTTAGGCTTTCTTAATTTTTCTTCATTCGTTTTTCTGACTTTTCCTCAAACAAACTGGTGCCAGGAGTTTGTCCTCTAATTCACTGCTCTGGTCTTCAGTTGATTCAGTTCTGCTCGTGTGTCCTATTTAGTTGTCTGTTTCTGAAATTGTATTGGTAAAGTTTTGGATTTCTAGTTGCTACTTCTGTATGGTTTCTTTGTTGTTGTTGTTGTTGTTACGTGCCGTCAAGTCGGCCCAGACTCATAGCGACCCCTCCTTGGGTTTCCGAGGCAGTATCACTATGGAAGTAGGATTGCCCAGCCTTCCTTCTGAGGAGCGGCTGGAGGGTTTGAGCCGCCAGCCGTCTGGTATGGTTTCTAATTGTCTATTTTGTTTCTTTGTTCTTATATTGTTTTCCTGAATTCTTTTATTGCTTTGTGTATTCTTTGGTTTTGGCTGTGTTTTCCATGATCTCTTTCTTGATCTCTTAGAGAACTCTATTAATAGTCTTCGAATTCCTTATTGGGTAGTTCCATTACTGTTTCTTCCTTTGATAGGTTTTTTGGTTCATTATTTTTGTCACTTGCTGGAGCCATCTTGTCTTGCTTCTTTATGTGATCTGATATTGTCTCTTGTCTCTGAGGCATTAAGGTGTTGTTATGGTTATTTATTTATATACTTATTGTATATTTGTTTGCTGTGTCCTGATTTTTTGTTTTGTTTTGATATATCCAAGTAGACATGCACACTACTCTGGTTGCTAATCTGGCTGTCCTGGGGCTCTCACCACTTTTCACGGAGTGGGTAGGGCAGCAGCTGAGTGCATGAGTGTAGGTCTCTGTTCACTGGTCTTGTGGGGGGGGCTTAGGATGTAGCTGGTGTTGACGGTGAGGTGATGTATATCTCCGGCCAATCACCCAGGAGTGGATGCAGGGAGCATTCTCACTATTCATTCATTTGAATATTGTGTGTGTGCACTGCCAGTTCCCAGTTGTTTGGTGGAATGTGCCCAGGTTGTCAGTTACTAGGTAGATGGTAGGGAAATTCTCACTGATAGTCCTGGGTAGGTGAGGCTGTGCAGGGTGGTCAGAGCAAGCTTCCAGTTGTTGGAGGGGCAGTGCAAAGAGTGAAGTGAGGAGATGTCACCAGTCTACAAGTGCCCACTAGGAGGGCAGGCCCCTGTCTGATAGAGTATGTTGCAGGGGAGGGTGTGCTACCCTACCCTAGTCCTTGGGTCCCCAGGGGAGGTGATTAGAGGGAGTAGGAGGCGCCACTAGTCTGTTGGTTCCCAGTGTGGATAGCAGGGCGTAGGAGCAAGTGTCTCTTGTTTGTGGGCCCCTAGCACCAGTGGCTGGGCAGAGCAGCAGGTAGCTAGACATAAAGGCAGGGGCCACTGGCCTTCAGGACTCTGGCACACAGTTGGCTAGGCAGAAGAGGGGTGCTACTACTGGTTCTTGTGCCTCTGGCACTGGCAGATAGGCAGAGAAGTGGGTGCCTCCAATCCACAGGCTTCAATTCAGGTGGCTGGGGTTAGGAACTGGTACCACCAGTCCCCTGATATGGGTGGGAAGGCTGAAGAGGGGGCACTGCCAGACCACAGGCTCCCAGCGCAGGTGTGTAGGCAGAAGGGGGAGCAAGTGTGTGGTGGTTAAGTTTGTGTGTCAACTTGGGTGGGCCTGGTTGAGTGGCTGGGAATCTGGTGGTAGTTATTCCCCATGATGAGATTGGTAATCAACTCCATGGTGGGATCTACCACAAGCAGCTGAGTAGCTGCCTTTGGGATGTGGTCTGCTTCCCGTATATAAGCAGCAGCTTTGGGAATGGTCTCTAGCTTATGGAACCCTTGAACCCTGCATGTAGCCATGTTGTTGTTCAGCAGCCTGCCTGCTTTGCTCACCTTGGGACTTACAGTGGACTTGAATTAATGGCTTGCCATGTGGTTTGGTAACATCGGGACTGTGCCATTGTATTTGTCGACTTTAGGCTTGTTAGCCTCAGCAGACAGTAGCCACCCAAGTGAAGAGATGCCTCTAGCTTCAGTGGGCCAGGAGCAAGAGGCAGAGCTGAAGCCCAAGGTCTAGGGGCTTTGACACAGCCCCTGGACCCTGGCACTTTGGACTTGGACTTAAAGCCTCTAAATTGTAAAAATAAACTCCCGTTTGTACAAGCCATCCCATTTGTGGTATATATTCTTGTTAGAGCGGCACTAGATAACCAGAACAGTGTATGGTACCAGGAGTGGGGTGCTGCTCTGAGAGATACTTAAAATGTGGAAACAGGAGTGGAGTGTGTCCTTGACCCAAGACCCTGGCAGAGAGACCCTGGCACATGGCATGAGAGATAGCAGGAGCAGAGCCAAGAGACAGGCATGAGAGATGGCAGGAGCAGAGCCCAGAGGCTGATATTAAACACCAACAGGCTTACTAGCCCACAGAGGAGAAAGCTGGGTGCCATTGGGTAGGTGGCCCTCTGGCAGAGTGGTTTGCCTTCAGGCATTAATTGTTAGAAGAGACTGGAATGAGATGGAGTAGCAGGTTGGCCAGCCCACAGAGCAAGAAAGCTGAATGCTTTTGAGGCAGGAAGATTTCTGGCAGAATGGGTTGCCTTGGGCATTACTTGGTAGAAGCAGAGAGACAAGGAAACAGGAAGCAGAGCTGCCTCAGCCTCAAGGGTAGGATGATGGCCTTTGGGGGTGGAACCACCACAGCCCCCTAGGTTTCAAAGAGCCAGACCTTCACCAACTTGGTTCTGGAGTGTGAAGCTGCTCGTTCATGTGAGGTAGTGGGATGGAGTCAAGCCGCTGCTCAAGAGTGAGGGGGCAGTACTGCCATGCCCAAGAGGGAGAGGAATGGGACCCTCTAGGCCAAGGGGGTGAGGTCACCACTCAGGAACTAGGGGACTGGAATCACCCAGTGAAGGAGATCTGTACAGATACCACCCACTGAAGATCTGTACAGGTGCCAAGTTGGCAAGGAGTGGAATTGTGGTTGTTAAGTTTGTGTGTCAACTTGGCTGGGCCTGGTTGAGTAGCTGGGCAGCTGGTGGTAGTTATTCCCCATGATGAGACTGTCAGTCAACTCCATGGTGGGATCTACCATAAGCAGCTGAGTAGCTGCTTTAGGGATGCGGGTTGCCTCCCATATATAAGTAGCAGTTTGGGGAACAGTCTCTGGTTTGTAGCACACTTGGACCCTGCATGTAGCCGTGTCGTTGTTCAACAGCCTGCCATCCTCTGGCGACCTTGAGACTTGAATTAATGGCCTGCTGTGTGGTTTGGTAACATCAGGACTGTGCCATTGTATTTGTTGACCTTGGGCTTGTTAACCTCAGCAGCCAGTAGCTACCTGAGTAGAGAGATGCCTCTATCTTCAGTCGGCCAGAAGCAGGAGGCAGAGCTGAAGCCCAAGGTTGAGGGGCTTTCACCCAGCCCCTTGAGCCTGGCACTTTGGACTTGGACTTAAAACCTCTAAATTATAAGAATAAATGCCTGTTTGTTCAAGCCATCCCATTTGTGGTATATATTCTTGTCAGAGTGGCACTAAGTAACCAGAACAAAGTGGCTGGGCAGATAGGTGGATGCCAGCAGATCATGGGCTTCCTGTGTGAGTGGCTAGGCAGAGAAGTAGGCACCTCCATTTTATGGAACCCTGGTGGTGGTGGCTGGGTGGAGAGGCTTGCAACACTGATCTGTAGGTCCCTGGCAGAAGTGGCTGAGTGAAGGGGTAGAGACCAGACAGTGATTATATGTGGGGGTAAGGGGGGGTGGATGAAGAGGGTGGGAGGGCACCACAGGTTCACAGGCTTCTGGCTCGGAGGGGTTAGGGGGCAGTGTGGTGGGTGAGGTGAGTGCACTTAACTTTTGCAGGGTGGGGGGCATTTCTGCCTGGTTCTGGATCTGGCTTCTGCTTGTCTGTACCGAATGATGGGGGCTTTGGCTGGGAATGCTCCTTACTTTGTCTCAGTGTGGCTGTGCTGTCCAGGTTTGTCTGGCAAGGTGCCAGCATTCCATAGTTCTCTGTGTCCACTGTTTTTGCACAATCTTCTCCTTTCACTTGACAGTAAGTCACTTCAATCTTGCCTTTGATGTTCAAGGTTCCATAGTTGTCGTCTATATCCAATTCACTTGTTTTCTCAGGTCTTTGTTTTTAGAGGGACATTATGAATTGTCTGACTACACTGTCATCTTGGACCATCTCCCTGGTTTTTAGTTTTAAAACTGAAAATTTGAGTTTATAGAAATAATAATGTTTGCTATCAGTAAATATGTGGAATTAAGAAGTTACAGTGGTAATCATAATTGAGTTTTACTACCCCCAAATGGGTATATTTAGAATCCAGTACTTATTCTCTAAGGAGCTCTGGTAGTGTAGTGCCTAAGGCACTTGACTGCTAAACCAGAAGGCTGGTGGTTCAAACCCACCAGCCACTCCTCGGAAGGAAGGTTGGGCAATCTACTTCTACAGTGATACTGCCTCAGAAACCCAAGGAGGGGTCGCTATGAGTCGAGTCCAACTCGATGGCACATAACAACAACAACTTACTCTCTATAAAAATACAGATACCTGTAGATACAACACGATTGTTGGTATTGGAATTGAAACAAGGTATGATATGGTGGCTAGGTATTCAAAGAGAAAAAATGAGTGCAGATTTAAAAAAATAAGGTTTTTGAATGTGAATTTTTTAAAAGCTGAATCTAGTTTTGAGTTATAAATTATAGAAAATAACAGCTAATTTTTTTTCCAATGTTTACTATGTACTTACTATTCAGGCTGCTTTACCAGAATTACTTGCAGTTTCTCACCAGTCCTTCCAAACAGGTTCTATTATTATTCTCAATTTACAGATGAGAAAATTGAGGCTGAGAGAAGTTAGTCAGATGCCCAGATTCAGCCAGAGCAGGCAATCTGATTCCAAAACACTAGCTAGTAAATATGTGAGGCATGAAAGCTTATGGTTAAATACATTGTTGTTATCTGCCCTCCAGTCTGCTCTGGCTCATGGCAGTCTCATACACAACAGATCTAATCACTGCCCAGTCCTGTGCCATCCCCATGATGGGTTGCAGATTGGACTGTTGTGATCCATAGGGTCTTAATTGGCTTTTTTTAACAAGTAAATTGCCACATCTTTCTTCCTAGTCTGTCTCAGTCTGGAAGGTCCACTGAAATCTTTTTAGCATCATAGCAACATGCTGACCTCCACTGGCCAGGAATCACTCTTGGGTCTCCCACATGGAAGGCAAGAATTTTATGACCGAACCACCAATGCCATGGTTAAATATCCTAAATAAAACCAAACGTGTTGCCATCAAGTCAATTCTGACTCATAGTGACCCTACAGGACAAAGTAGAACTGCCCCATATGGTTTCCAAGCCTGTAATCTTTACAGAAGCAGATTGCTAACATATTTTTCTTGTAGAGAAGCTAGCTAGTGGACCTACCAACCTTTTGGTTAGCAGCCAAACACATAACCACTGCGCCTCCAGGACTCCCCTATGGTTAAATATAACCTCCCTTAAGTTGAAATTTCATGAGGAAATGGTATGGTAGATGGGAAAACATTTTGGGAAGACATTTGGTTCTTTGAAAAGAAAAAGACAAAAGAGAAAGGGGAAGGATCGTTATTAGGGACGAATTATACAGCTCTTTAGTATCACAGGGAGAATATATAAGAAAGGCATGTCTATAAACCTTAACAACTATTTAAAAAAATACAGTATCATGAGAAGTTCTTTGTATGCACAGAAAAAAAGTTTCTCTTACAGTTGGAATAATAATCTAAACATAATCTATAAAGAAGACTATGCATTCATATGTATTAAGGTGGTTAAATTACATTTTACTTTTGGAATTAAAAAACTGATTAAATACTGCTTCTCTGACAATAAACAGCAGGATTGTTCTAGGAATAATGACTTCACTTTTCCACACATGTTTTTATTAATATTTAATTGGAATGAGTTACAGCACTAATATTTTGAGGCAAAGCAAATGATTACTTCCATATAATAGGAGTTAGTAAAAAAAAAAGAAACAAAGCTTCACTCTGGGAAGTAAACTAGTGCAGGGTATCTACATGTGTGCAACAGCAATCTCCATCAAACTTAATGTCCTATGAAATTAATCACAGTGATATTTCTAATAGAAGTGGTATTACTTATTGCAGAAAAAAATTAAATGAATAGTTGACATAATTTAGAAGAAAATAATTTCCTTTTGGCAACGTAAAAATGCCATTTTAGAAATTCTAGAAGAATGACATAGAAAAATAGTAGCAAGATTCTTTTTTTTTTTTTTTTGTGATTTGGGTGAAAATTTACAGTGCAAATACACTTTCCATACAGCAGTTCCCATATACTATGTCTCATGACTTTGACCACAACTTAGCACAATGCAACATCTCCCCTCCCACTTCCTCCCGATAGTTACCTCTTCCCTGTGTCTATCTCTCCATGTACTCCTGCCCCCAGAGGTGTCTCCCTGTGCCTGAGCAGCCCTTTTTTCTCTCATGCTTATTCTCTCCAATGAGTGTGTCTACCTCAGGTTAAGGCTCAATTGATAATGCCTGTCTATTGTTTGGCTGGAAGCCACAGGTGTGCATTCAATTCCAGACCTGAAGGGCAGCTAGGGGCCATAGTCTCAGTGGTTCCACTAGGCTCCCTCAGGCCAGCAAACCTGTTCCCAAGTAGCAAGATTCTTAAGTAATAATTATACATGGTATTGGCACAGAAATAGTGGAAGAGAATTGTAAAACCAGACCAAGCATACATAAGATTTTAGTATTTGATAAAAGTGACATTTCATATCAATGTGGAAAAAAAAAAAGACTCTTCAGAATCTATTGTTAAGGCAGTTTGTTGGTTAACCATTTGAATTTGAATTAGATCATACCCTATACATAGAATTAATTCTAGTAGAGCAAAGATTTATTAAAAAAAAAAAAATTGGTTGAGTAATCTCATTGAAAATTATGTAAAACTATGATTATTGGCATGCAAACAAGTTTATGGTATGCTGATGTGGTAGTTAAGGTTGTGTATTATCTTAAATGGGCCTAGTTGAGTAGCTGGGCATCTGGTTGTAGTTATTCTCCTTGATGAGACTGGCAGTCAACTCCATGGTGGGACCTACCACAAGCAGCTAAGTAGCTGCTTTAGGGATGTGGTCTGCTTCCTGTATATAAGCAGCAGCTTTGGGAATGGTCTCCAGCTTATGGCACACTTGAACCCTGCATGTAGCCATGTTGTTGTTCAGCCTGCCATGCTCTGCCAATTTGGGGACTTTTAATGAACTTGAATTAATGGCCTACTGTGTGGTTTGGTAATATTGGGACTGTGCCTTGTTCCTTGTTGACCTTGGGTTTGTCAGCCTCAGCAGCCAGCAGCTGAGTGAAGAAAAGCCTCCAGCTTCAGTGGGCCGGGAGCAGGAGGCAGAGCTGAAGCCCAAGGTTGAGGGGCTTTCACCCAGCCCCTAAAGCCTGGCACTTTGAATTTGGACTTAAAGCCTCCACATTGTAAGAGAATAAACTGTTAAAGCATCCCATTTGTGGTATATTCCTGTGAGAGTGGCATTAGATAACCAGAACAGTTGAGCATACAGAACAGCGTAATTTCCAATTGTAAAAATGAATGAATGAAATATACTTATGTATGTATGTGTAAGAAAGTTTGGAAGAGGATCTACCAAAATATAATCCATGTTTATGGATGATAGATTTATGGTGATTTTTGTCTTCTTTTTTTAGTATTTTCTGCCACATACAATGCACATGTACTATGCAAGTACAGGATTGTTTGTTTTTGTAAATTCTACATGACTAATACGAGAGTCAAAGAAACTGAAGTGAAGACTATTTGATGAGGGGGTGGAAGAGATACGGTGTTTTCCTGAGGGGAAAATGAAAGGATACATAAGGTCAGGTGCAAGTGAGAAATTAGGTAAGGAGGAGAAAAAATTCAAAGAGCTTTAAAAGCAGTGTAGAGTGTCATTTCAATTAATCAAAATGAGAAAGGTAGTTGAAAATCAGTGAAGCCATACACTGGTCAGACATAGAAAGTATACTCAAAAGTGGAGGATGAGCATAAAGAGCCAATCACTGCTAACTAAGCAGTGCTCTATCTCTTGCCTTTGCATAGCACTAAGTTTTTTGAGAAAGCATTGTCTAACTTGGTAATTGCAAACATCATCCTTATTTTTCATGGGTGAAAACACTGAAGCTTAAAGGATGTAAACCCTTAGTGACATGACTAGTTAATAATAATGCCAAAACCAGAGCCCACTTTACTTCACTGCAGTGGGTGTTCTTGACGTCATATTTTGTGGTCATCTCACAGACTTCCAAGGAGTGATCAGGCTATGGAAACATCTACTAATTCTAATCAAACTTGATAGATCACTCTTATTACCTATTATCCACCCAGTATGGGTTGTTTTCCACCCATCTGAATTTTTAAGGCTCTCAAAGGAGAATTTGAGAGTTTACTGTTGAAAATGAATAACTTTTTAAAAGATCACATTAAGACAAGCTACCATATTTCACTTGTCAGGTTATAGATCATGCTTGGGGAGGAAAGCAGCAAGAGCTGTCTGGGAATTATTCATGATTCACCAGTCTGCCAGAGACAGCAAATAGGTGGGAAAGAGAGACCCAGTGGGAAAATTTACTAACAAGGATCTCTCTCTTTGGTAACTGTTCTGTGTTTAAATATAAAATCAAACAGCAAAATTACTGTGGGCTTAGGGAACCTATTGTAGGAAAACTCCAGGATGTAGAAAAGTGAAAAGTAGAGTTTGTAAGGGCTGTGTATTGGAAATTTCACATTACTCGGATCCACTATCAACACCAGTGGAAGCAGCAGTCCAGAAATCAGATGTCGTATTGCACTTGAGAGATCTGCTGCAAAAGACCTCTTTAAAGTACTGAAGAGCAAAGATGTCTCTGTGAAGACTGAGGAGCACCTAACCGAAGCCATGGTACTTTCAGTCACCTCATATGCATATGAAACCTGGACAATGAATAAGGAAGACAGAAAAAAAGTTGATGCTTCTGAGTTGTGGTGTTGGCAAAAAATACTGAAAGTACTATGGACTGCCAGAAGAATGAACAAATCTGTCCTGGAGAATAGTAGCCACAATGTTCCTTACAAAGTGAGAATAGCCAGGCTTTGTCTCACCTACTTTGGTCATGTTGTCAGAAGGGACCATTCCTTGGAGAAGGATTTCATGGTTGAAAATGGAGGGTCAGTGAAAAAGGTGAAGGCCCTCAACAAGATGGATCAACACAGTGGCTGCAACGATAGGCTCAGGTATAGCAAGGACTGTGAGGCTGGCATAGGACCGGGCAGTGTTTTGTTCTGGTGTACATAGGGTCGCTATGATTCAGAGGCAACTCGACAGCACCTGACAACAACAGCAACATGTGTTGGAGTTGATCTTATTTATCATTTTTAGAAATAGTCTGGAAAAAATAAATCCAGAAACTCTTAATTGTCAGAAGACTGAATTTCTTCTGAGATTTGAACATCAGGTTTAT
>NW_006921646.1:5203782-5208648 GCF_000298275.1 Orycteropus afer afer
TCCAGCCAAACAAAAGACAGGCATATGAGCTGAACATTTACATTAGGTAGATACACTCCTTGGAGAGATCAATCATGGGAGAATAGAAGGGCTATGTATGCGCAGGGAGACAGCTGGTGGGGGGGGGCAGGAGTGCATAGGAGGGAAAGACACAGGAAAGAGGTAACTATGGGGAAGTAGTAGGAGAGGAGCTGTTGCATTGTGGGAAGTTGCATCAGTGTCATGAGACAAAAATTGTATGTGAGCTGCTGTATAGAAAGTGAATTTGTTCTGTAAACTTAAGATACTGTGGTGGCCTCTTAACTTTCCGTTAATAATCTCCTAGGAGAAGGTCTTACAGACATTTTAGATTGTGTCTGTCTGCATCCCCTGTCCCTCCTACCCTCTGAACCTTCTGTTGCCAGAAATCCTAGGTATTATCAGAGAGCATATATGAAACAAAACAGAAATCTGTTCACCTTTAATAGAAATCATTAGCAGAGTTGTGACTACTGTGCATAAAGAATAAAACAATAGAACTAGGCATTGGGTAATTAAAGTAGTTAAGAAAATAATGTAGTTTTCACGTGAGAACAGGCTGAGAAGACTGGGATTTTTCAATCTTGAATGAAGGTTTAACAAAGATGAAAATTACCTTTAAAATTGAATTATAAGGCATGGATGAAGGGTAAATGGTTCATTTACCAAATTCTGTGATTTGAGAACTTCTCCTCTCCATCCTACTTCACCACACAGCTTGATGAACGTTTGAAAATCTTTAGAACTCTTCAGTCTAACGATGTTCTACATGCTGAAGATTTTAAAAGGTTGCAGGAGCTTAGTTAACTTGATCAAATGTGTAGTGTATTGTTGAGGGATCACTGTATGCAGGGTGCTCCGGGGGATACAAAGATTTATAAAGCAAGGCCATTGCCTCTAAATTGCTTAAAATGTAGCTGAGGAGAGACATGATAAATAAGATGAAAAAATTTAAATAGTTCAAAAACTAGAAAGGCAAATGGAACTCATTGCAATGAATTGTATAAACATTTGTTGCCATTTGGAGGGAGAAATAGTTTGTGGTGAGAAGGTAAGTTTGAGCTAGTTTTTAAATAAACATTTATTGATTCTTTTAACAAATATTTTATTGAGTAGTTACCCAGGGTTACCCAGGGTGCTGAGCTCTGGGGAGATAGCAGTGAATGAACAATAGAATATCTCTTGTGGGATAGGGTGGTGGTCAGGGAAGACATTGCTAGGAGGTAGGTGACCTTTGAGGTGTGAGACTTCAGTCATGAGAATGAGAAAAGGATGAGGGAGAGGTCAAGGGCAAAGCGTCCAGGCAAAGGGAATGGACCAGAAAGGACGAGGAGGCTCAGAAGGAGGCAAGTGTGGCTGTTGGGCAGTGAGGGAGGGAAGATAAACCAAAATAGCAGGAGAGGCAAGCAGGGCCCAAGATGTGTGTTATGTAGTCACAATATGGAGTTTGACTTTAATCCCCAAAGCATTGGAAAGTCATTGAAGAGTATTTTTGGCAATGATAGGCTTTTAAAATAGCTCTATGGGGAAAAAAAATTCCACGGAAACAACTGGATATCTGTATGAACAGGGGACTTCAGACCTTACCTCATAGGTTACACAAAAAATCTGAAATTGATTATAAACCTAAATGTTAAAACTGTAAAGCTTTAGAAGAAAACAGGAGATACTTTTGCAACCATGGGATAGGCAAAGATTTCTAAAGATAAAGAACCACTAACCATAAAATTAAAAATTGATAGACTGCCAAGCTTTAAAAACTTCTGCTCAAATACATTAAGGAAATAAACAGGCAAGTCATAGATTGGGAGAAAATATTTACAATACATACATCTGACAAAGAACTTGTTTCCAGAATATATAAAGAACTTCTACAACTCAGTTAAAAATAAAAAAAAGTAGGCAAAAGATTTAAACAGACACTTCACAAAGGAGACTATCTAGGTGCTTAATAAGTATAAGAATATGTTTAATGTTATTACTCATCAGAGAAATGCAAATTAAAACCTCAATGAGATACCTCAGTACATATCCCTTAGAATGGCTAAAAAGGGTGAAAACATGAAATGAAGTCCCAAGGTGGTGCAGAGGGTTAACACATTTAGCTGCTAATCAAAAAGTAGATTTGAATCTACTCAAAGGAGCCTTGGAAGAAAGGCCTGGCAATCTACTTCCCCAAAATCAGCCATTGAAAACCCAATGGAGCACAGTTCTACTATGACATACATGGGGTCACCATGAATCAGAATTGACTCAGAAGACAACTGGTTCTTGGTTTTTCAAAGTTTAACATCCATCCATCCTGTGACCCAACTGTTCTCCTAGGTATTTAACATTGGCCCATGAAGAAGATTTGTACAAGAATGTTGATGGCATCTTTATTCAGAAAAAAACCAAAACCAACTCGGTGCCGTCAAGTCAGACCCAACTCATGGCGACCCCTCCTTGGGTTTCCGAGGCAGTATCACTACGGAAGTAGATTGCCCCATCTTCCTTCCGAGTGGCTGGTGGGTTTGAACCGCCAGCCTTCTGGTTAGCAAATGCCTTAGGCACTCTGCCACCAGAGTGCCTTCTTTATTCATAATAGCCCCAAATTAGAAATAACCCAGATGCCTATCAACAGGAGCATGGGTTGACAATTTGGTGTATACACATAGTGATTTGAACCACCAACCCTTTGATTAGTAGCTAAGCACTTAACCATTTACACCGCCCGGGGATTCCTCAGAAAGAGAATTTTGTTTCTGTAATGTGCTGTTGAGTCGATTCCAACTTACAGAGAACCTATAGGACAGAGTAAAACTGTCCCCCAGGGCTTTCTAGACTGTAATCTTTATGGAAGCAGATTGCCAAATCTTTTCTCCTGGGGAACAGCTGGTGGGTTTGAACTGATGATCTTCAGTTAGCAGCTGTGTGCATAACCATTGCACTAACAGGGCTCCTGGAAAGGGAGTAACCATTAGGTGCCAGAGTTGGTTCCAACTCATAGCAGCCTTTTGCACAACAGAACAAAACACTGCCTAGTCCTGTGCCATTCTCGTAATTGTTGCTGTGCTTGAGCCCATTGTTGCAGCCACTTTGTCAATCCATTCTCGTTAAGAATCTTCCCCTTTATTCCTGGCCCTCTTCTTCACCAAGCATGATATCCTTCTCCAGGCCATGGTCCCTTCTGATAACATGACCAATTATTATGTATACACTGGCTGTTCTGGTACATGTTGAAGAATTTGGTGTCAGTCAGCCTACTTTTTAGGTGTCATAGGTCAAGAGATTATCATTCTGCCATTTTGGGATTATAGAGAAATTCAGATTTATAGGGGACTTGGGGAAATGCTGGATTAGGTGTGTGCCATTAAACATTAATCCTGAGAGGGTTTCTTGGGAGCGGGGGATGTTCTGAGGCCAGTCCATTTGGGAAAACTCTGGATATTCAGTCCTTGTGGAGTTTCACAGTATACTCTAATCTTGTTCATTGCAATACTGTTTATAACAGTTAAATTAGAAACAATTTAAATATTTGTAGGTAAGAAAACAAACATGGTACTACTATAGAATACTACACAATAGTTAAGAAAGAATGAACTAGATCATTAAGTTAGAATAACATATTACAAAACAACACTGATGCATAAGTATATAGTTGGTGTGTTTTAAAAGACTATACTTTTGCCAGTGTAACTGTGTAGATAAATGCATTTTTATAATTTCATGAGTAGTTGTTGTTGTTATGTGCCGTCGAGTCAGCCCTGACTCATAGCGACCCCTCCTTGGGTTTCTGAGGCAGTATCACTACGGAAGTAGGATTGCCCAACCTTCCTTCCGAGGAGTGGCTGGTGGGTTTGAACCGCCAGCCGTCTGGTTAGCAGGCAAGTGTCTTAGCCACTATGCTATTTGGATAAGTGACTGGGATCTGAGGTGATGAACAAAGAAAGGGTCCTTTTTTTAAAATGCATTGTATTGAAATATAATTTATGTACGGTGAAATATACAAAACTAAAGTGACATGGGTCAATGCTTTTTTTTTTTTTTTTTTTTTTTTGCGCAGTATTTCCTTCCCTCCCCTCCCGCCCCTGGCAACCAAGAAAGTTTCCCTCCACATATAAACCTTTCCTTGACCCTCCACAACAACAAACTAATACTGTATTTGTCCTGTGATTGACTTATTTCACTCAGCATAATGTCCTCCATATTATGTGGTGTTTTGCAGACTCCACATTATTCTTTAGTGCTGCATAGCATTCCATTATATATCTGTACCATAGTTTGGTCATCCACTCTTCAGCTATAAATCTTGGAGATAAGTCTCTTGCCAGATATGTAATTATCAGCAAATAGGAATTTGTTGCTGTCATTTTTGTTGTGTGCTTTTTCGTGGTGTTGATTTCTTTGTTCCATGTAATTTTCTGTGCTGAACTTGTTTTATGAATCGTGTTAGCACTTCCTTCATTGCTATTGTTTTAGTATTTGCTGAATATGTATGCTGGTCCTCTGTTTTATTTTGATGTGAAGGTTTATCATTTTTCTTTAAGGTTACCCTGTGATTTATAGTTTTCTTCCCAAGTTTAGAACAGTCTGTTCTAGCTTGTAGTTGTCTTGACTTCCCTACCATCTAGAAGTTCTGTAGCAACACAGTTTTTTCCCTCTTTTTGGTTTGTAGTTGTCCTCATTTGTCAACTGATGTCTCTGGTTCCCTGTTTGCAATCTTGTAGGCTTCTTTACTTTGGATACTTCCATAGCTGGGTTGGTTTCTGAATTTTATCATCATGTGTGTTAATGGTCAGTTGTTGGCTGTTGTTGCTTCTCTGTCCAAAGGGTTCCCTTTAGCATCTCTTGTAAGGTTGGTCTGGT
>NW_006921646.1:5209513-5210756 GCF_000298275.1 Orycteropus afer afer
TCTCTGTGTTTTCCTTGAGCTGTCTCTCAATTCGTTGAGATATAATTCTTTTGAATTCCTTATCAGGGAGTTCCAGTGCTGCTGCTTCTTCAGGGATGTGTTTTGGGTCTGTATCTTGGTCCCTTGTTTCTCCTGCTTTATCTTGCTTCTTTGTGTGGACTGTGATGCTCTGTTGTCTCTGAGGCATTATGACTTTATTTTGTGTGTGTATTTAATTGGTGATTGTATGTTGAAGTGATGCCCATGATTTTTGTTTTCTTTGTAATCTATACAAGCAGGGTACTGTGCTCCTCTATTTGCTAGTTGACAGCACTTATACTAGTTGATAGCACTTATACACTCACCACCTGTCTTCTTTCCTGTTGTCAACCTCTTGTATGTCCCTGCTGACCTTGGCAAACAGAGCCTGTTCTTAGGTCCTGTTTTCATTCAGGTTTTTCCACTAGTTGGTGCCTAATCCACTTCTGTATAGTTCCTTTCTTTCAAAGCTCAGGGCTCCAGGATTATCTTCTGTATCTCTGTCAATTGGTTTTTCTTTTCTTTGTTAAAGAGGATCTGTGTCACTTGTCTACCTATTCCAGAAAGGGTTCTTTTTTGCCTACCAATAATGTATGAATTTTTTTAGAAGGGAATATATTATTAAATGCCTATTAAGTGCTCAAAAAGTTACTTTCTTTTCTCTCATTGGAGATATTGGTCCTGCTAAGTTCCAAGTACTTCCTCCCACTTATTATTTCATTGTATATACAAGTTAAACTGAGTTTTGACCCTTGGTCCTATAGTATAGGAAGGAGATACTGTCACTATATTCCATTATAATGAGACTGTTGCACATAATAAGGATAAATGAAATTACTTACAAAAACTGTCTAAATCAGTGCAAGTTCTCAGGAAACAGGCTTATTCATTATTCAAGCTTACCGTATATTGGTTCAGGAGATCTTGTGGAGAACAACAAAGACAAGTTTGAGTTTGGTTCTTTAGCATCTAGTGAAGAGTTCAGAAGCAGTAGCTGTAGGTAGAGAGGAACATTATGGGTTCAAAACCAATTGAGCTTCAAGGAGCAGACCCCCTTTGTGTTGGTAATGGACCTTCTTTATCCTGTTCTCTGGAATTGATTTTCACATCCTCAAAGTCAGACTTGAGGGTAGTTCTGTTTGAGTTCACCAATTGCTGGAGATCAATTTCAAATTCCTAGCATTTTTTTGTAATGTAAACATGCTTTTTTTTTTTTTTTTTTTTT
>NW_006921646.1:5210856-5214633 GCF_000298275.1 Orycteropus afer afer
TGGCAGTTAGATGCCTTAGACTCTAGGGTTGCTATTAGTCAGAATTGACTTGATGGCAGTGGGTTTGGGTTTTTTTTTTTTTTTTTAAGAGGGGGTAAGTAAGCTGAAAAAGCTATAGCCATATACTAGGTTTTCTATCAGAACATTTACTTCAGTCTCTCAGTTTGTCTTAGGTTATAAGTGATATTAACGGAGAATAAAGATCTCATCAGCTGAAAATTTCTTTAAATTGATTGTTTTTCAGGCATCCATCTTTTCAAAGTGGTCATTTTTATATTTCATCCATGTTAAACAACCCGATAAAATAGCTCTCTTATTCTCAGGCACTAAACTGATCTATCAACTTTATGCTCAAAAATACTCTACTGCAAATTATGAAGGGATTCAAAATGTAATTCAGTGTTTTGGGCACTCATTACATGCTGGTTTGTCAGGAAATTCAGAATGTTAAAACATATTGCTGCCCTTGGAAACTTTACTGCTTCCTAAGGTGGTGGTGTACAGCCCATATGCATTAAAATTACTGGTGATTTAGCATAAATCTTCCACCAGAAAACCAAAACCAAACCAAACTCAACTGCAGTTGAGTTGGATCCAACTCATAGCAACCCCTCCTTGGGTTTCCAAGGCAATATTACTACGGAAGTAGATTGCCCAATCTTCCTTCTGAGGAGTGGCTGGTGGGTTTGAACTGCCAGCCTTCTGGTTAGTAGTCAGATGCCTTAGGCATTATGCCAGCAAAGCTCACTATGCAAGTGCTAAGTAGCGTGAACTTCAGAAATGCTTTGAGAAGGAAAGGTTGCAGATTGTGATTATCCAGAAGAAACCTTTGAGACTTTCATGGCTCCTGTATTCTGCCTAATCAGCCTCTGGTTTGTAAACAACTATGTGTGTTGTTTATCCCCTCTGTTTTGGGGGAGAGATGACATCTTGGTGTGATTTGGGGGTGGGCTTTTGAGGGTTGAGCATGAACTACAGAAAGTAAAGAAAAAGGAAGATAAAAAGAAGAACTTGCACCCTACAAGTCAAATTTTGCTTTTTTTTTTTTTAGCACAAGTAGCTTCGAGTTTCACCTCTCCTACCTGTATGCTTCTGATTGTGTTTTATTTCCTAATGCTTAATTACTGCACAAGTATATGTGTCAATCTTTAAAAACAGTAGAGTTTTTTGATGAACAGTTGGACTCTCTCTCTTCCCTGCTCCCTTGTGTTTCTAGCATGAAACACCACCATATCATTGCACCACCATTTAATGTGTAGAATTGATTATGAATATGACCAAGGTCAGTGGGTATGATGTCTGTTTATGGATAAAGCTTAAAATTGTTCCCTGGTAACACACTGGAGTTCTGGTGGCATAGTGCCTAAGGTATGTGACTGCTAACCAGAAGGCTGGTGGTTCAAACCCACCAGCCACTCCTTGGAAGGAAGATTGGGCAATCTACTTCATGGAGATTCTGCCTCGGATACCCGAGGGGTCTCTATGAATCAGAATCAACTCGATGGCAGTGAGTTTGGTTTTGAGTTTTTGGTTGGTAACACATTAATCAGGAAGCCAGGTGGTGCTCTGATTAAGTGATAAGCTGCTAACCAAAAGGCTGGTGGTTTTAAACCACCAATGACTCCACACAAGCGAAGACCTGGCGATCTACTTCCATAAAGATTTTAGCATAGGAAAATGGGGCAGTTCTACTATTGTCATATAGGGTCACTATGAGTTGCAATCAACTTGATGGCACAAAACAACAACACATTTATCAACATTCTTGGTAATTTAATAAAGATTCCTTTTAAGTCAGACTAATTGCTGTCAATAGAAATCACAAAAATGTTTTAAGATTCCCATTTCTCTTGAGAACAAGACTGAGAGCTGTCCTTGTCAGCTCTCTGATTCAGCTTTCATGCCAAAGTCCTTGGGAATCTGTTTTGGGAGAGCTGTAAACCATGCATATTCTTGTCTTCCAGGATTTATCTCTGGTCAAAGAGACAGTTCAGTATACAGACAGAGTCCAAGGATGAATGTTCACCGTGCCAGTGATGGTGACAGGTTATTGCGGCAAGAAGCCAGCCGCCTAGTGGATGATACCTCAACTGCAACTCAAGAAAAAGAAGCAAGTAGCCTGACTTTATCTGGTCTTCAAAATCTTACTTATCCCTCAGGTCCCAGGAGTGAAGGTATGGTGATTAGATCTTGACTTAATTTGGGGAGCTTTCTGATGCCTAAGTATCTACACCACACAGAAGGCATGGGTGTTCTTAATCTAAATAAATTATCCAGTTAATTGGCTTAGTTTGTATATTACAATTACATAAAGCTGACCGACCACCATAGAACATCTCTAATTGTTTAATTAGTTTAGCACATTTAACTTCATGATAATGGTATAAGAGAAAGAGCAACAGGTTTGAAGTCAGAAGATAGATTCAAATTGTGGCTCTGCTATTTATTAGCTGTAAACATGGAAGGGATCCTTAATCTTTCTGAGCTCTGCTTTGCTAATCTAGCAGAGATAATACTATTAACATTGTCCCTAATTCACAAGGCTAGTGGATTAATGACTTAATGGATGTGAAAGCTCTTGACAAATGGCTAGATCCTTTTTGACTTTTAATAAAAACAATGGGAACAATAATAGCAACTACTTGTTGAGCACTCATTGTGCTAGGAACTTTATATACATTTTATAAATCAAGATGGCAAACTATGGCCCATAGGTCAAATCTGGCCCACTTCCTACTTTTGTAAATAAAATTTCATTGGTACACAGGCCATGACCATTTGTTTACATATTGTCTGTTGGCTGCTATAGTGGCAGAGTTGAACCATAAAGGCTAAAATATTTACTTTCTGGCCATTTATTGACAGTTGGCCAGTCTATAATCCTCACAACTTTTATTATCCTTGTACAGATAAGAAAGCAGTAGCTTAGAAAGCTTGGGTAACTTGCTCTAGTTCACATTGTTGGGATGCATGGGACTGGGATTTGAATCTGTGTTTTTCTGACCAGGCTGTGCTGTTACTGTTTTAACTGTATAAACTGACAGAAAACCAGTATGACCGCCAATCTGTAGTACACCTTTAGGGTGAACTTGTGCAATGAGTCTTTTCTAGCTTACCCATTTAAGCTGGGTAGAACCTAAGGTATCCTTCACGCATCAAACCAACTTAATTGCTTTATTGTTGGGAAATCTAACATTCTAGAGAACTGAATCAGTAATAAAGGCATGTGAAGTATAAAAGCTATCTGGGTGATCAGAAGTATTTTTATGTGGAAAATTAGCTCTTGGTGTGCAGACACAAGGCCACATTGGAAGGTTTTGGATTCCTGATACCTACATATGAGTGGGGGGAAATTGAATACACTTTAGCTAGTAATATGTTTGGTTACCTGAGTATAAGAAATCAAATTTTCCAGAGGTCTTGGGCAGTAATCATGTTCCTAAACAATTGTATATAATTTTAAAATACATGAGGAGTGAGAATGAGATATTTACTTGTATCTGTAACATTCCAAAAAGAACAGTTTGAAGAAAACAGAAATGTGAACTAAGCTTACCAAATCTAGGTCATGGGACATGGATAAATACACTGTTGTTGTTGTTATGTGCCGTCGAGTCGGCCCCGACTCATAGCGACCCCTCCTTGGGTTTCCAAGGCAGTATCACTACGGAAGTAGGATTACCCAACCTTCCTTCCGAGGAGTGGCTGGTGGGTTTGAACCGCCAGCCTTCTGGTTAGCAGTCAAGTGCTTTAGCCACTATGCTACCAGAGCTCCTT
>NW_006921646.1:5214733-5253048 GCF_000298275.1 Orycteropus afer afer
GGTGGGTTTGAACCGCCAGCCTTCTGGTTAGCAGTCAAGTGCTTTAGCCACTATGCTACCAGAGCTCCTGGATAAATATACTATATGTTTGAAATTTTCACTTTTTTTTTTTTTTACATTAAAATAAATGATATGAGGAAAACTTCCTGTTTGAAAAATCCTCTGGTAAATCCTTTTGTAAATACTTGCTGTCTTCTGTATGCATCTAGATTTCATGTATTTTGTTTTAAGCCTGTTTCGTATCATGTGGTTTTATACATTTTTAAGTATTCTCACACATCCTATTTCAGTTAATAGTAAGCAACTCTGTGAGGTAAGTGGAATGAACATTATTGTCCTTCCTTTTACAAATGATAAGCCACGTTAAAAAAAATAATAAATACATTGCTTAAAGAAAACAGCTTTTAGGTGACAGTGGAACAAAAACTGAGATTCCATGAATGAGCCCTAATCCAGGGTCATTTGCACTAGACTTTTCTGCTGAGAACAAGACCTGCCTTTACTAAACATGGTGTAGGTGTAGTGAATTGGATTTTCTGGGCACAGTGAAACACATTTTTCTGTGAATTTCTAGGAAAAATTTTAGAGAATGTGGAAATGAAGTTTTGGTACACAGAGGTAGCAGGTTCCGGAAATAAAACACATGGAATATAAGAGTATTATTTAGAGATAAGGAGCTCTGGTAGCACAGTGGCTAAGGCACTTGACTGCTAACCAGAAGGCTGGCGGTTCAAACCCACCAGCCACTCCTCGGAAGGAAGGTTGGGCAATTCTACTTCCGTAGTGATACTGCCTCAGAAACCCTAGGAGGGGTCACTATGAGCGGGCCTACTCGACCGCATATCACAACAACAACAACAACATTTAGAGATAGGAGCCCTAGTGCCATAATAGCTAAGCGACTAGCTGCTAATTGAAAGGCCGGTTTGAACCTACCTAGCCATCCATGGAGAAAGATGTGGCAGTCTGCTTCCATAAAGATTACAGACAAGGAATCCCTATGGGGCAGTGCTGTGTCCTGTAGGGTCATTATGAGTTTGAATAGACTTCATGGCACACAGCATCAGTAGTGTAGAGGTAGAAGTGAAAACAGAAGTAAAAAAATGATTCTGTGGAACAAGAGTTGACACATTATGGGGGGTGGTTTTTCCACATGTATTTTTTCCTACTGTTTTTTTGTTCTTTCTCTTAAACATATACATAGTTTAAAATGTTTTCATCATGTTATTTTAAAGTGTGGGCATTCCTGCCTTTATCTCTCTCCCCTACACCCAAACACACAGGAAAGCACAGTGGGTACAGTATAGAAGTCTCTAGGTTGTATTTTCATCTTTACTTGCTCTAGGCAAGAGCTTTTGCCTGTGAGTGAATACCTAAAAGTTGTTTGTTTCGTTTTTGGGGGAAAAAAAAAAAAAACAGTTTATTTTTCCCCCAAAGCTATTTGCTCTCAAGTTATTTTGGTTTCTTTGTATGATCTTTTAGACCTTTCACTTGACTATGCCTCTCAGCCAGCAAATCTTCAATTCCCTCACATAATCCCACTTGCTGAAGACATCAAAGGCTCCTGCTTCCAAACTGGGAATAAACGGAACCACGAACCCTTAATTGTTCTGGAACGATTTGGAAACAGCAGTGTGGGCTTTGGCAGTAATTCTCACTCCCAGGCACCAGAGAAAGTGACGCTTCTTGTAGATGGCACACGTTTTGTTGTGAATCCACAAATTTTCACTGCTCATCCGGATACCATGTTGGGAAGGTAATTGACGGTAATTTCCTTCCAGTTTCACTCTGTTCTCTAGGTAGAGTAGCTATACCTGCTGCTTAGCTTGCACTGCTTACTTTTCTACCGTCATACCTTTGTGAGAAATGGAGGGCAAGCTGTTAAAAGCTTTCTATGTCAGTGATGTTTTTTATTTTTTAACATTTTATACTCATTTTGCTTACAAAGCCAGTATAGTGAAATGAGCACCCACAAAAGGAAGTAAAATCTAGTTAGAACTATGGAAAATGCACTGCTGAATCTCTTTCCCTACTCCTCTATAAAGTCATTCTAAAACAGAGGTCAGATTTTTTTTTTATCCACAATTTGTATAACATCACAAATGTAGTGTTTTCTGAGTTCCACAAGTCCAAGGTGCTGAGATAAGGTGAGACCTCAGTTGTGGGTTTTTTTGTTTTCTGATTTTTAATAAAAAAATAGACAAATGTTCCACATGATACAGAACAAAGCAACAGGAGAAAAATCTAAGTGGACTCTTAGCCACAGAAGTAGATTTTATTTTATTTCAAGATCTAACTTCAACTGAATTAGAAATGTGAATGAATCACTAATTTGCCAAATTCTAGGCTAAATGAATTCAGCTATTTTATGCTGAATATACACATAAAATTCACAACAATTTTTAACTAGAACCAAACCTATATATTTCTCAGACATCTGAATTAAGATGACAGTAGAACAATAAAGCATTTTCCAAATCAGCCCTACACTTTATAAGGCTTGATTGACTTCTTCTTAATCTTGATACTACCACCACTTTTGGCCCCCAAAAAAGTGTTCTTCAGTGCAGGCCAGCTGAAGTACATTGCTTCTGAAAGCAATGATCAAGAGAAGAAAGACTAGTATATTCTGGGTAACAGATCTTGGGTGACATGTAGGAAGGTTTGTCACATGAAGAAGACAGTCTGACTCTATATTTAGGTGGTTCATTCAGCTGAGGAGGCCAAGGGCACGAGTTCTATGAGTTATTTAGGTTTGTTCTATCCTGTGGCCACATACAGTAGCCAGTGAGCTTACAGATTTAGGCCTTTAGTCATAAAGGGGACGAGCTGAGAGTATCTGAATGAATTGATGCAAATGCATGTCACTGTTAGCTAAACAACACTGGTAAGTCCTGCTGATGATAGATGGGGGCTATTATATTTATGGCATGTTATTCACTATTATGATTCACAGCTAGACTTCAACCAGAGCATTCCAGAAAAAATGTAAGCATTCTTTAAAGACTACTTTAATCAGGATGGAGTTCTTATGCATAGTGCAGTGATTTGGAAAGCATGTGATGGGGGAATCTTTTACAGACCTTGAAGGGCAGCTAATTCACACCAGAAAATAACAGTTGGCAACATTTTACCAACAGGGCTTCCCAGAAGGTCAAGGGAAGAAATGTCAGTGAGTTTCCTTTGGGGAAATCACATCAGGCTGGCTAAAGGTACTTGAGTGCCTGCCCTATCCTTTGTGCTGGCTTTCCCTTCTACAACTCATACACAGAGTGCAACAGGAGTAGCAGAAGTCATAGGGCCATTTAGACTGGAAGGGATCTGAGAGAAGGGAGAAAGCGTGGGAAGAACTGAGTGAGAAAAATAAGATTTCCTCCCCATGCCGTTATGACCGCTGAGTTCATCCCAGGGCAGGCTTTCATCTCTGAAATATGTCAAACTGCTCATCAGCCTAATACCTACCTTCCTCTTCTACTTGACCTGAAATTTCCATCATTAGGGTTACTCCTTACATTGAATAAGGGCAGTATTTTCCAGAGTTCTACCATTAAAATGTACCAGGAAAGGGAAAGCATTAACTTATCTGCACCTGTTAATACAGATTCATCTATGAGATTGTTGTTGCTGTTGTTGTTAGATGCCATCGAGTGGTCTCCGACTCACAGCAACCCTATGTACAGCAGAACGAAACACTGCCCGGTCCTATGCCAGCCTCATGGTTCTTGCTATACCTGAGCTCATCATTGCAGCCACCATGTCAATCCATGTCATTGAGGGCCTTCCCCTTCTTTGTTGACCCTCCACTTTACCAACTATGATATCCTTCTCCAGGGAATGGTTCCTCCTGACATCATGACCAAAGTAGGTGAGACGAAAGCTGGCCATTCTCACTTCCAAGGAACATTTTGGCTGCACTTCCTCCAGACAGACCTATTAGCCCTTTTAGCAGTCCATGGTACTCTTAGCATTCTTCTCCAACACAACTCAAAAGCATCAACTCTTCTAAAGTCTTCCTTATTCATTGTCCAGCTCTCACATGCTTAAGAAAATACCATGGCTCACTGTTCAGGTTACTCAGTGCTGTTCTGATAGGAATATATCACAAATGGAATGGCCTTAACAAACAGTAGTTTATTCTCTTATAGTTTGGGAGGCTAGAAGTCCAAGTTCAAAGTGCCAGCCTCTAGGGGCTGGGTAAAAGCCCCTAGACTTTGGGCTTTAGCTCTACCTCTTGCTCCCGGCCTACTGAAGCTAGAGGCTATTCTTCACTCAGGCAGCTACTGGCTGCTGAGGCTAACAAGCCCAAGGTCAGCAAATAACATGGCACAGTCCTGATGTTACCAAACCACATGGCAGGCCATTAATTCAAGTCCATTGTAAGTCCCATGGTCAGCAGAGCATGGCAGGCTGCTGAACAATGATATAGCTATATGTAGGGTCCAAGTGTGCCATAAGTTAGAGACCATTCCCCAAGGCTTCTGCTTATATATCTGCTTATATACAGGAAGCAGACCACATCCCTAAGGCAGGTACTCAGCTGCTCACAGTAGATTCCACCATGGAGTTGATTACCAGTCTCATCATGGGGAATACTACATCCAGCTGCCCAGCCACTCAGCCAGGCCCAGACAAGTTGACACACAAACTGAACTACCACACGTACTTTAGTCTTCAAGGAGACATCTTTGCTCTTCATCACTTGAAAGAGGTCTTTTGAAGCGTATTTGCCCAATGCAATACATCATCTAATGTCCTAACTGCTGCTTCCATTGGTGTTGATTGTAGAACCAAGTGTTCTGGTTACCTAGTGCCACTCTGACAAGAATATACTACAAATAGGATGGCTGTAACAAACAGGAGTTTATTCTCTCATAGTTTTGAGTCCAAGTTCAAAGTGCCAGGCTCTAGGGGCTGTGTGAAAGCCCCTCGACCTTGGGCTTCAGCTCTGCCTCTTGCTCCCAGCCCACTGAAGCTAGAGGCATCTCTTCACTCAGGCAGCTACTGGCTGCTGAGTCTAACAAGCCCAAGATCAACAAATAAAACGGCACAGTCCCAATGTTACCAAACCATATGGCAGGCCATTAATTCAAGTCCATTGTAAGTCCCAAGGTTGGCATACCATGGCAGGCTGCTGAACAACTACACGGCTACATGCACGGTCTAAGCATGCCATAAGCTAGAGACCATTCCCAGAGCTGTTTCTTATATACGGGAAGCAGACCACATACCCAAAGCAGCTACTCAGCTGCTCCAATAGAGTCCACCATGGAGTTAATTACCAGTCTTACCATGGGGAATAACTGCATTCAGCTCCCCAGATACTCAGTCAGGTCTAGCCAAGCTGATACTTAAACTTTACCACAATTCCACCCCTTGTCAACTTGGCACCTGTACAGACCTTCATTGGGTGGCATCTGTACAGATCTCTCTCACTGGGTGGCTCCAGTCCCCTAGTACATCTAAATGGTGACCTCACCCCCCCCCCCCAGGCCTGGCAGGCCCCATTCCTCTCCCTCTTGGGCATGGCAGCCCTGCCTTCTCACTCTTGGGCAGCAGCTTGACCCCATCCCACTACCTCACATGAACGAGCAGCACTACACTCCAGAACCAAGTTGGTGAAGGTCTGGCTCTTTGAAACCTAGGGGGCTGTGGTGGTTCCACCCCCAAAGACTATGGTCCTAGCCTTTGAGGCTGAGGCAGCTCTGCTTCCATTTTCTTGGTCTCTCCAGTTCTGATTAATGCCCACTCCGCTGGAAATCTTCCTGCCCCCAAAGCATTCCGCTTTCTTGCTCCGTGGGCTGGCCAGCCTGCCTACATAAGCTAGAGACCATTCCCAAAGCTGTTTCTTACATACAGGAAGCAGACCATGTACCCAAAGTAGCTACTCAGCTGCTCCAATAGATTCCACCATGGAGTTAATTATCAATCTCACCATGGGGAATAACTACATTCAGCTGCCCAGCCACTCAACCAGGCCTAGCCAAGTTGACACATAAACTTAACTACCATATGAAGTAATATGAAGTCCCTGACAACTTCAGTCTTTTCTCCATCCATTGTGAAGGTGTTTATTGGACCAGTTGTGAGGATTTTTGTTTTCTTTATATTGAGGTGTAATCCATACTGAAGACTATAGTCTTTAATCTTCATCAGTAATTGCTTCAAGTCATCCTCACTTTTAGCAAGCAAAGTTGTATCATCTGCATATCACAGGTTGTTAAGTGAGTCTTCCTCCAGTCCTGACGCCACGTTCTTCTTCATATAACCCAGCTTCCTGGGTTATTTGCTCAGCGTACAAATTGAGTAAGTATGGTGAAAGGATACAACCTTGACGCACTCCCTTCCTGATTTTAAACCATGCAGTATCCCCTTGTTCTGTTTGAATGACAGCCTCCTGATCTATGTACAGGTTCCTCATGAGTACAATTAAGTGTTCTGGGATTCCCATTCTTCTCGATCTTATCCATAATTTGTTAGGATCCACACAATCAAATGTTTTTTTGCATAGTCAATAAAACCTAAGTAAGTAAACATCTCTCTGGTATTCTTTGCTTTGAGCCAAGATCCATCTGACATCAGCATGGTATCCCTCATTCCATGTCCTCTTCTGAATCCAGCTTGCATATTTGGAAGCTCTGTCAAGTATACTGCTGCAACCATTTTTGAATTATCATCAGTAAGATCTTACTTGCATGTGATTTTAATGATATTGTTTGATAATTTGGACATTCTGTGGGATCACCTTTCTTTGGAATGGGTACAAATATGGATCTCTTCCAGTCAATTGGATAGGCAGCTGTCTTCCAAATCTCTTGGCATAGCCAAGTGAGTGCCTCCAGTGCAGCATCTGTTTGTCAAAACATCTCAGTGGACATTCCGTCAATTTCTGGAGCCAATTCCTTCAGTGCAACCTCGACTTCTTCCTTCAATAGCACTGGTTCTTGATCATATGCCAGCTCCTGAAATGGATGGACATTGACCAATTATTTTTGGTACAGTGATCTGTATATTCCTGCCACATACTTTTCATGTTTCCTGCATCATTTAATATTTTGCCCATAGAATCTTTCAGTGTTGCAACTCAAGGCTTGAATTTTTTCTTCAGTTCTTTCAGCTTGAGAAATGCTGAGAATGTTCTCCCCACTCACTCACCCCTTTTTTTTCCTATCTCCAGGTCTTTACACATTTCATTGTAATAATTGGCTTTGTCTTCTCGAGCTGCTCTTTGAAATCTGTTCAACTCTTTTATCTTGTCATTTCATCCATTTGCTTTAGCTGCTTTCTACTCAAGGGCAAATTTCAGAGTCTCTTCTGACATCCATTTTGGTCTGTTCTTCCTTTCCTGTCCTTTTAATGACTTGCTTTCTTCATGGATGATGTTCTTGATGTCATCCCATAATTCCTCTGGTTTTCGGTCACTGGTGTTCAAAGCATCAAATCTATTATTTAGATGGTCTCTAAATTCAAGAGGGATATAATCAAAGTCATATTTTGGTTCTCGTGGACTTCTTTTAATTATCTTCAACTTGCATATATGCAGTTGATGGTCTGTTCCACAGTCAGCTCTTGGCCTTGGCTGAAGATATTGAACTTCTGCATCACGTCTTGCCATAGATGTAGTCAGTCTGATTCCTGTGTATTCCATCCAGCGAAATCCACGTGTATAGAGCCACCATTTGTGTTGTTGAAAAAGGTATGGGCAATGAGTAAGTCGTTGGTGTTGCAAAATTCTATCATGTGATCCCTAGTGTTATTTCAGTCACCAAAGCCGTATTTTCCAACTGCCGGTGACTCTTGTTTCCAACTTTTGCATTCCAGTCACAGTGATAATCAACACATCTTGATTTTATGTTCAGTCATTTTCAGACTGCAGAAGTTGGTAGAAATCCTCGATTTCCTCATCTTTGGCTTTGGTGGTTGATGCACAGATTTGAATTATAGTAGATTAACTGGTCTTTTTTGTAGGCATATGGATATTATATCACTGACAGCACTGTACTTCAGGACAGATCTTGAAACAGTCTTTGGGATGATGAATGCCACATCATTCCTCTTCAATTTGTCATTCGCAGCATAGTAGATCATGTAGTTGTCTAATTCAGAATGGCCCGAACAAGTCCATTTCAGTTCACTAATGCCTAGGATATTGATCTTTATGCATTCCATTTCATTTTTTACAACTTCCAGTTTTCCTAGATTCATACTTCATACATTCCATGTCTTGATTATTAATGGATGTTTCCAGCTGTTTCTACTCAAATTTTGAGTCATGCCACATCAGCCAATGGAGGTCCCGAAAGCTTTGCTTCATCCATATCATTAAGGTTGTCTCTACTCTGAGCAGTCAGCTCTTCCCCAGTCATATTTTGAGTGTCTTCTGACCTGATAGGCTCATTTTCTGGCACTATATCAGACAGTGTTTCAGGGCTGTTCATAAAGTTTTCCAGTAATATATCAGACAGTGTTTCACTGTTATTTCATAAGGTTTTCAGTGGCCAATTCTTTGAGAAGTAGATGTCCTCTCCCTTCTTCCAAGTCTGTCTTAGTCTGAAAGCTCCGCTGAAACCTTTTCACTGTGAGTATCCCTGCTGGCATTTTGCAACACTGGTGGCACAGTCTCCAGCTTCACAGCAACACAAGCCACCACAGGATGACAAACAGACAGACAAGTTCATCTCCCTTAGTTGTTCCTAACCACTCTGCTCACTTCCCCACCTATCTGGGGCCCAGTCTTAAATAAAGCCGCCCCACAAGCCTCAAGCCAAGATTAGATGTTGAAAAGCAAAACCCAGAAATACTAAAGAATGGCATACTGGATAGGTAAATGTTGATGGAGTTGGGGGAAAGAACAGGAAAGGTCAAGTGCATGAGACACTGTTTTCCTGAGCTGTCACGGTGTATAGGCAGATTCGTGGGCAGTGGAGAAGGTATAAAAGGCAACCGTCACACACTTCAGAGCTTTTCCAAGGGCCAACTCCACATTTGCTGTCAGAGAAATTCACTATAAATGAACCTTGAGGACTTGATGTTTCATTCCGCCTTGCACACAAATACTTACAGCAATTACTACCTCCTTTTCCTATCTGAAGGGAGTTTCCCGAAGACTTGAATATGTCTAGTCGGATCCAAGTGTTGTGTTTTTAACTTACACTGTGTGACAGTGGAATGAAGTCTTCCAGAATGAGGTGGCAAGGAGAGAAGTCTCATCTGTGAAAGGTCCTGCTGGAGAAATGTAACCTTGTTGCCTGTGTCTCTTTTAGGATGTTTGGACCGGGAAGAGAGTACAACTTCACGCGGCCCAATGAGAAGGGAGAGTATGAGATTGCTGAAGGAATCAGTGCAACTGTATTTCGCACGGTGCTGGTGTGTAATAGTCTCTTTTTGTTACGTTCTCTTCCCCAAGCAGAAGAATCCTAGGAAACCATGTTACTGACATTAGGGTCCCTCATTTCTGGTCATTGTTTTTCCTCCTTATTTTCTGTTTCTGTAACCTTTGTCCTTTTTACTTCTCTGAGCACACTCATGCCAAGTTTTGATTCAACATATCAGGATAGCCAGGGGCCTGTCTGCCATTCAGTTAATCACCCAGTTTGGTGATAATTCCAGCAGTCCATCACTCTGACAGAATCAAGAGTGACTAGGGTAGAAGAGGTAATTGTCCATCTTGTTCTTTGCCTACATTTCTTCTTCCTAATCTGTTTAACAGGATTACTACAAAACTGGTATTATCAATTGTCCCGATGGCATCTCTATTCCAGACCTTAGAGATACATGTGATTATCTCTGCATTAATTTTGACTTCAACACCATCCGATGTCAAGATCTGAGTAAGTACAGGAAGAGCTGCCAGCAGCATTTACTTTGAATTTATTTGGAATAGACTGGTATTTATTAATAAACAAAAGGAGTTTCAAGTGTGGGTTGGAAATCATCTACAAAAGCAGAGATGTGATATTAGGTAATCCATTCTTTTGTCTCAAAGGATTGCGAGAAATTGGAATAAACAAAGTAGAACAGTTAGTAAATCTTAAATCTAGGTTGACCACTGAGTCACCAAGCTAAAGGATCTTGATGTCTGTCATTCAACTATTTAACAAACAAGGATACTGATTCTGAGACATAAGGAAAGGCTCCCTAATAAAATCAAACTATATAAATTGTCTGGGTTCTCCTTACTATTTTTATCATTATTAACTTAGTGTTTGCTAAGTGCCTTGTAGACAGGGATCTGCTTAGATCTTGTAACAATTAACCATGAAGCATGGGTGATACCCTCATTTAATAAATAAGAAGAGTGAGAAATTATCTTGCACTCAAGGCTGTGAGAATTAATGCCAGGTATAGAACTCCGGGGAGCTCTGGTAGCAATAGTGCCTAAGGCACCTGACTGCTAACCAGAAGGCTGGCGGTTCAAACCCACCAGCCACTTCTCAGAAGGAAGGTTGGGCAATCTACTTCCATAGTGATACTGCCTCAGAAACCCAAGGAGGGGTCACTATGAGTTGGGTCTCACTCGATGGCACATGACAAACACACATAACATAGAACTCCAATTGCCTGATTATAAACTTCATGCTCTTATCACTATCTAGGCTTCCTGAAACTATTTAACACATTATTCTTTGAAGTTGTTGTTATTGTTAGGTGTTGGTTGTCAAGTTGATTCTGACTTATAGTGACCATGTGACAGAATAGAATTGCCCTCATGGGGTGGTTTTCTTGGTTGTGATCTTTATGGAAGCAGACTGCCAGGTCTTTCTCCTATGGAGCTATTGGTTGCTTTAGGTTAGCATCCAAGTGCTTAAATATTTGTACCTCCAGGGCTCTTTATTCTTTGTACATGATACATCTTCCTACCTGTTTCATGAAGGCCTCTGGACTTAGGATTTCTCTACTGAGTCTGGCACACACTTAGAACAAGCTCCTTAGTGTTTCCAAACTAAGGTTTTCCTCTACTGTGCTACCCTAACTACTGAAATAGGGGTCTGAAGCATCTTCAGAAGAGATACTACAAAGAATCATCCCCAAGTGATGGTTCTATCTCTTACAGGATTAATATGGTCTTGATACTGTATGCCCAACAAAACCTCAGTTGATCAGAATTCTCAGGGATTATTAAGTCTGAGTGAATTGAAGAATGGTAAAATATGAAACATTTCTAACTAAGTCAGCTTTATGATCACCTTGGAGCACGAAACAATCTCTTTGACTTTAAACAGGCCACTTCTCTGGACTTTATCCATGGTAACAGCTGTTACCTCATACTTTTTTTCACTCCAGTAATATGTGCCTTTGGACAGAAAGAATGTTCACCTGCATTTTCTCTCACCAGGTGCTTTACTGCATGAACTGTCTAATGATGGTGCTCACAAGCAGTTTGATCACTACCTCGAAGAGCTCATCCTGCCCATCATGGTGGGCTGTGCCAAGAAAGGGGAGCGAGAGTGCCACATTGTTGTGCTGACAGATGAGGATTCTGTGGACTGGGATGAAGACCACCCCCCACCCATGGGAGAAGAATATTCCCAAAGTAGGAGCCCCCTTCACCGTGTAGCTATTTTCAGCAAGAAACACACAATGCCCAAAGCAACTGTTAGATCTTAGAACCAATGTGAATAGCACACTCACCTGGATGATAAGCCTCCAGTGATGGCAGGGCTAACCTTCATGCTGGGCAATACAGTGAATGTCATACCTCCTACTCCTACCCCTGATGTTTGGTACTGTGTCAGATACTGAAGTAACACATTAAATGGTGGTTTCATTCTTTTCTTCACTTGTTTCTTTCCATTTTAAAATATTTTTGAATTAGTAATAATTCAGAATTTAAGAACTATAAAAGGATGTACACTGAAAAGTTTTGTTCCCACCCCTACCCCATCCACCCAGTTTTTCTCATTTTGTTTTATATCCTTCCAGGTATACTCAGTGTACCTATATAAACAATTATATACACAATTTTCCTTTTTTTTTTTCAAAGGATACTGCATTACCATGTCTTACACACAAAATGTCCTTGTTCTTTTTTATGGCTGCATAGTATTCCACTGCATAAATGTGCCATACGTGATTTAACCAGTCCCTATTGATAGGTATTCAAGCTATGTCCAGTCTTTTGCCATTATAAATGATGCACCTTTTACACAAGTCTTTTCATGCATGTATATCTCTATAGAGTTTTGTTGTTATGTGATCCTGAAAATGGAATTTCTATGTTAAAAGCTTTGTGGTTTTATGATAGATGTTGCTAAACTATCTTTTGTTGCTAAACTATCCTCCTTGCATCAGTTTACACCCACAATAAAATACATGACAGGTTTCCCATACCTTCACCAACAGTGTTTTATTAAACTTATTTTTGCCAGTCTGATAGGTAAAAATAGCACCTCACTGAGCTTTAATTTGCATTTTTCATTTCACAAGTAAGGCTGAACATCTTTTTAATTTTTAAGAGCCATTTTCTTTTCTTTTCTTGTTAACTCTATTTGTGTTTTTTGCCCATTACAAAATTAAATTGTTGTTCATCTTTAACCGATTTCTGAAAGCTATTTGTGGCAGTTCTCTGTGTATATTAATTATCTTCGTAATGAGTTGTAGCTATTTTTTCCAGTTGGCAATTTCTTTTCTTAGTTTTTCTAAGAAAATTTAGGCTGTATAGAGATGCGCTATATTTATATGTTTCTTTTATGGCTTCTAGGTTTTATGTCATGTGCAGAAAGGCCTTCCCCACCCTGAGACCATAAAAACTCATCTGATTTCTTTTATTATTCTTATGGTTTATTAATATTTAATCTTTGATTCATCTGGGAGCTCTAGTGGCATACTGCCTAAGGCATTTGACTGCTAACCAGAAGGCTGGTGGTTCAAACCCACCAGCCACTCCTTGAAAGGACGATTGGGCAATCCACTTCTGTAGAGATACTGCCTTGGAAACCCAAGGAGGGGTCACTGTAAGTCAGGACCAACTCGATGGCAGTGAGTTTTGGTTCATCTGGAGTTTTTGGCATCATTGGTGAGGTATACCTTTCATTAGTCTGAACGTAGTAGCTCATCTCCTTACAGAACTCCTTGTGACTAACCTCCAATTTTTTTGTTTTTTTTCCTAGTTCTTTATAGCTCCAAGCTCTACAGATTCTTCAAATACATTGAGAATCGAGATGTTGCAAAAACAGTGTTGAAGGAACGAGGCCTAAAAAACATTCGCATTGGAATTGAAGGTGATAAGAGAAAATCCCAGTTAGTATTTAGGTTGCATGCTTATGGAGTAGGGTGGATCCTAGAGCTACAGTCTATGTCTTCAAAGTTTCAGGGCCCTAGGGAGTAGCCACACATGAAAAGTACTTTCCTACTCATGTTTGAAGGATTTTTGTTGTTGTTTGCCCTCATACTTCCTTTGTATTTTCAGTTGAAAATGCATTACAGCAGCCCAAGAATAGGTTCCAGTTTGCTTGCTAAACAGTGAGGACACAGGGCACTGGCAGGTAAATAAAGGTTATGGCTCACCATGTGAGAGGACCATTCTGCCAGCAATCTTAGTGAGGATGTTTCTGAGATATGAATGGGTCTTTCTGAAAATTACAGTTTGAAGACTCAAAATTTATTATTCTACTATATACCTTTGAGGAACATCTGGATATATTTACAGAACTAATTTTAATCATCTTGAGCAATAGCTCTCAACCTGTCGTCCCAAGCTTACAGAAGGGTCTCAGAGACTGACTCTTGGAGTGTGCTGAAGCCAACTTTGTCTCTCCTCTGCCACCTAGCATTATGTCTTTGATTCTTGTGTTTTGCTATTCTTGCTGCTTCACTCTTACCCACAGAACTCGTCAGACTTTCACAGTCTCTGTATGATTTAGGTTGAATTTAAAATTGGAAGATTCTAAGATCATCCATTTAATAACCTTAACGTGTCCTTCATTTGTCTCTTCCGAAACCCCAGAGACAGGGTGAAAGATATCTCCCATCTTCCAGGGCAGACCGTCAGTGTTCTACCATTAAAACATTCTTCCACACGTCTCATAGGTAACCGTGTTCCTCCTCTGCCTTTCTAATTCTAGCCTCTGAAGCTACTCTAAGATTTCTTCCAAATCACAGCCTTTCAAATACTTCAGTCAGTATCGTCGTGTTTTCTTTAGGCTAAACGTTCTACATTACCTGTTGCTGTTGAGTCCAGTATGACTCATAGTGACCCTCTAGGCAGCAAAATTAAGAGGATTGGAGTAGCCATGCCCTGGCAGGGTTTTTGTTCTATAGTATTGTTGCCAGGCTAAAGACTCCTGAAATGGGTAAGAGTCTTCTCTTCCCTATCCATTAGAGGGATAGAAGTTATGTTACTTCCCTTGCATTAGCTCCTGCTAGGGATAAGACCTATTAGCCTAAGCCAGAGGGAAAGAAACGTGTAGGGAGTTGGAAGCTAGGAGGAACAGGGATCAGTAACTTGTTAGCTTCCCAAGTAGTTTTCATGTGAAGTCTTTGGGTTTGGGAGGAAATAGATGTGATTAGGAAGGAGAAAATATGGACACCAGAGTGAGCAGTTTGCCAGACTCATGGGGATGGGCCTTTTCATTGTTTCAGGTTATCCTACCTGTAAAGAAAAGATTAAGAGAAGACCTGGTGGCCGGTCTGAAGTAATCTACAATTATGTGCAGCGCCCCTTTATCCAGATGTCATGGGAAAAGGAAGAAGGAAAGAGTCGCCATGTGGATTTTCAGTGTGTTCGAAGCAAATCCCTCACTAATTTGGTAGCTGCTGGAGAGGATGTCTTGGAGGACCAGGAGATATTAATGCATCATCCACCCCAAGTGGATGAACTTGATCGGCTAAATGCCCCACTTTCTCAGATGGCTTCTAATGACTTTCAGGATTAGGACCAGCTGTGGGTCCACTCTATTTTGGAGTTTTTCCTCTGTCAGGATGCCCACACCCACTCTGCCCCATGGTTTGTCTCACTCTGAGTAGGGGACATGTTTCCCCCCATCTTTCCCCCTTTTCCCATAATTAACGTGTCCTTTTCTGTAAGCGTAAGTTCATGCCTCCAGCAGAAGGTGAAGAAGCACTGGTAATTAAGCTACCAGCTTTGCAGCAGCCCTGGGAACTTGAAAAATTTGAGTCTGGTGCTGTTCACTGACTCTTTGCATAATGTAAAGAGAGTTAAGGCTCCTATTGCCTCATATTCAGCAAAGCAATTATTCTCATCCTTTACATTCAGTTCTTGAATTTTGTTTGTTTTGTTTTTATACTAAGCAAGTCACTTAGTAGCAAAGGGACCAAACTTAAAAGTAGACAGTCTCTCTTGAAAACAGGTGGGGTGGTCATTAGAGGTTAATAAGGTAGCCATTCCTGATAATTCCTGCACCCAGATTATATCTGGGAAGGACAAGGCACTCATTCAAAATGCCTAAGAGGAAATTCCTCTTAAGAGTTTAAATTTAGTTTTGTTCCCCGTTAATGCAGTGAACAATCCAAAACCACATACCCAGACTCTTTGACAGAAAAGACAATGGTATGATAATGTTTATAAAATCTGTTGAATTTCAAGGTTTTTCCACCTAAACAGTTTACTCATTTGAAATGAAACAACTCAAATAGAAGAATCTCTCCAAAATCAAGCTACTTTACTTTTCCTGGCTTGGAAGCTGGTATGAAGCCATACATCTTAGGTCCTAGAGCAGCACAGTGCTGTGGGTGTGGCAGGGAGATCTTAAATACAGCTTAGAAACTTTCAGGATGTGGGCAGAAATGTCTTACAAGCACTCAATAGAAAGAAAGGGCGGGAACTTCAGATGAAGCTGGGTGAGGAAAATGTCACCTGCATATGCTGTCCTACTGTGGGAATTTTTCTTTGGATATCTGTTTCATACTGTGGAGTCTTTTTTATTTTTTTCCTTTTAGTTTTTGAAAGAACCTGTCAGCTGCTTACATACTAAGTGAAAAACCAATGTCACTCTTCAATGGAAAGGTGACCCAAAGGGAAATTAGGCTTTAGTAGTTTTAATCTGTCCATTCTGTTCACAGTACATGGGAGAGACCCCAGACTGCTCTCCCCAACCTCCCCAGTACTGAACCATCTTCCTCTGATGCCTCTGTGGCTGTTCACAGCAGAGGTGGCTAAAGAGATGGTCAGCAGCACTATATGGTGATGAGTGAATGCCTTCATAGTCTAAGAACCAAGCAGTCCCAGAGCCAGAAATGAGGTTCGATTTTGTTGTAAGTTGGCCTCCCAGTCACCCAGCCAGGGTATTTACTCACCACAGATTGTGCATGGTTTCCTTCAGGTTCTTTAATAGAAGAGCATGGCTTTGGTTTCCTTAAATTTCATTTCTGTAACATTGCTATAGGGCAAGCTACTTGATTCCATTTTATGACTCCCCTAGTTGTGATTCTCCAAAGATAAAGCAGGATAGTCTTTCCAGGCTTGAAGAACAGAGTTTTCTTAAGAAATGCATTCTCTGTGCGTGTGACCAGCATTACAGTGGAAATGAAGGCTCGTTTGTTAGAAAGGGAAATAGTCGTAAGGGTTTACCATCCCACACCTACATAGGCCTTCTGATAACCACTGGCTTCCATTTGCTAGGCTCATGGCTGAGGTTAAGGGGGTAACTTGCAGCCAGAGGGTAATTTTTCTGTTTGTGAAACTAATTGGCTCATATTTGAAAATAGTTTAGGTTTGGCCTTGACCTTACCAGCACCACATTCATGCCAGCTTGCAGTCGACTGGCCTAATAGTTTAATGGTGTTTCCTTTGCCTTTTCAGCGGACTTCCATACCACTACAAAGGAATTATTTGTTTGTGTATTTTAGGACTTTCATCATGAGTTATTTGATGAGTATGTATAATTTTCCCTCAATATACAGCTTCTATGTTAAGTGTAAACAGCCCACCACTAAGTCTAAAACTAGTTATTCCTTGCACTGGTAAAAAGCCAGGTATGAAAGTAGCATGTATGTGACACTTTTGTTTTACATGAATAATTTTTGGAAGCTTTCAAGAACTAGGTCTAGTTTTTCCTCAGTTTGGGTTAACATGCCCTTGGTCCTGGGTTTGAGTGAGCTAGAAATCTGTATGGTTAAAGCTATCGGCCAGTGTCACCTAGGTGGCAGTGACTTAGGGGGAACTCTTCCCTCCAGTCGGGAGCCCAGCATCACTGCAACTGGGTGGTGGCCTACTCAGCCAGGACCTTCCACAGTAGCAGTAGCAGGACTTGAGCAAGAGTTTTTGTGATTAAAAAGAAAGTAGAAATCAGGTTTGGTGTTTTTTTCCTAAGTGCCTAAATAAATAAATATGCCAAACTGTTGATACAGAAACATTTTCACAAGAAAATGGTTTTACTCAGAAAATCTTACTTAGGGGCATCTCAGCAAACCAAGATGAACCTGAATTTGAGGTTTAGAATCTGAGTTTGTGTGCATCATAATCATGTATACTTGTTCAGGAATCATTTTTGCCTTTGAGGAGCTGGGGAGAGGGCAAGAAGACACGGTATTTTCAATGTGTTGCGTTATTTTATGGTCTCTCCAGAGCAGATGAAAGATACTGAAATAATGACAGTAAAAAAAAAAAAAATGCCGGATTTACTATATAATATGCGATAGCCAGTATTACTTTAAATTCCAAGAGAACAGTGTGATAGTGTGGGTCTGTGAAAATACTGTGGAATAAGCCCAGGAAGGGTGAATGTACTTGGCAGTATTCCAGTGGGCCCACCTTTAAATAAAAACAAATATTCAGAGTACAAGCTTAAGTCAGACTCTTATAATGTGATAGGTAGTTTTGTTTTAAATCAAATGCTAACAAAGAATGAACAGATTTTAGTAACTTGTTCGATGCCACTTCTTGCCATCATTTTCAGATTGTTAACATGGGTATAGTGGGCCCAGAAAGCAAACCTGATGCCTTCCTGAAAGATGGAGCCACATCTGTGCCCCGAGGTGGGATCACCTCTGCAAGGAGAAGGTTACATTTTCTCTTACAGGCGAAACACCTCTACGTTTTGCCTCTTTTACTTTGTATTTGCTTACAGAGTTGGACTTGTTCACCCACCAGTGTTTACGAAATCCTGTATTCAGGATGATTTTTCTATAATTAAAGTATTATCATTTGTGTGTCTGTACTGTTCTTTAGCAGAAAATCAGAAGTTAAGGTATTATAGGGGGACTTAAAGAGGTGATACCCAGACTGCCCAGAACAGAGCCTCTGCCTTCCCTAAGGGGAACATGGGGTTCACCCTTACACCTGCATGTGCTTTTTCCTCCTTGGTATTTCTTTATAAGTCACAAGTAACAAAGCCCTCTATCATCCGCCCTCTCTCAAGTTCCTGGTTAATTTCCATTCCAGACCCCTTCAATGCCATGGTTCCTCAAATCTCACTAAACAGGACACTATATACCCAACTATATTCAGAAGGAAGGGGTGCCTTGAACTTCTGGTTGTGGTTTAAAATAAGTGTGAAACAATGGCAGAAATGAAAAGTGAAAAGGGTAAGGCAGTCCTGGCAGGTACCTTGGAAATGGTAGAGCCTCTTGTTCATTCTGTGTGATTTCGTCCCACTCCAGGTGAGTGCCTGCTGGGTTCCCTCAGTTCACTTAGCCTGAGAGCTTATAAGTAATACGTCAGGGGGCGCTAAAACCAGCCTGTGTCTGCCAAGGGGGCCTGCCTTTGTCACACAGCTCTTTATCTGTCCTAAAGACAGATGGTCTTTGTTGAATAGCTCAGACAAAGGTGTTTGGACTTAACTGTTAGGAGCCCTAAGGGGGAAAATGACATGGTCAGACTTGAAATATAAAAGAGTATCTTTGCAGCAGTGCGGAGGATAAGCTTAAAAGGAGAAAAAGACCAGAGAACATTGACAGTTCCTCCTTAAAGGGCTTTTATAATCACATGGAGCAGGCAGACCTATAAATAGTCCAGGTCACTCAAAAAGCCTGAAAGAATGGAATAACCAGTTTTTGCTATGAGGACTAGAAGGGGGTTCACAAAAGGCTTCTAGATTTATACATGAGCTAACCTGTGAAGGACAAATACTAGGTGGTTTTGAGAGAAGAAGACAGTCCAGGCAGACTCAACTATATGAGCAATGCTCAAAGATGAAATGATTGTTTATGGTCATCAGGGAAAGAGGATAGGGTGATGCAGAGATGAGGCCAGGACAGAGTAAGGAAGGACTTTTGTAGCTCAAACTGTTGGGTGCTTTACTGGGGAGAATGACATAATCAGATGAAATTTTAGAGAATTTCTTGGCAACAGTGAGGTCATGTTTAAAAAGAATAAAAGGCCAGAGACAAGGAAGTCAGCTAAGACAACACTGCAATGAATGGTGGAATGGATGGCTATGCCCTGAAGGTGTGATGGTGTTTTCTGACAACTTCCATTTAAGAAGTCTAAGGTTTCTGGCTTGGACAACTGGGTAGAATGAGCTAGAAAAAGACTGAGGGCAAGAGGAGTTTGATTTGGACAACTCTAGTTGGAGCCTGCAGGCGGCCTTGTCCAGATGGCAATTTCTAGGTGGTACTTGGTTATGTGGGATCTAGAATTCTGAGGTGGGTGAGAAGGACTCTGAAGACCTCACCAGAGGAGTGGTAGTTGAAGCCACCAGAGATCACGTGAGTCAAGAGGGCAAAGGCACAAAGGTCCAAGGAGCATTAGCATTTAGGTAGTGAGCACAATAATTACCAAGAAGTCAGAGAGATGGGAGGACAGCATAAAAAAAAAAGTCAGCAGTCTCGAGTATAGCAGTCTCAAGATAAAGACTGAAGAGAACGCAATGGGTATGACAGTTAAGACGGTGGTGACCAGAGGAATGATGAAAAATTCTAGTATGTTCTATACATGGGGTAATTAATAATAACGTGTCACACATGATGCAGATAACAACTGAAGTGGGAGGGGGAAATGAAGTAACAGAAGTGACTGCAGAGTGTTCCTTGCTCCATTCTCCACAATACAATACTTTCTGCTCCATTCCTTTGTGCCTCTAAAATTCTGGATTGCTCACTTTTTCCCCTCTGCCAAATCACTGCTAGTTAAAAACATATCCAGGATGGTTCCTAAGGCCCTCCCAACTCTGGGTTCACTTGTCAGTACACTAATGTAATAAGTTGGTACTGTATTCTGTTAAGCCACTTGGTAGGGGGGCTCCTTAAACCAATGTGCAGCTCAGGACCATAGTGGGCTCCCTAATGCAACCTGGAATGCCTGTTACTGAGCTTGTACATTACAGATGTGTAAATGTTATCTGGGCAAGATGCTATCTGAAAAGATAAATGAAAAATATCATGAAGCTGTTTTGAACTCAATGTTGGCTTTGACCGATCAATCCAGGAAACCACATGTCACCTAGGAAATAAAAGTATCATTCACTGAATCCTTTTGGGTTCAACTTAAAATATCATTTGGGTTACACACATAGGCCCAGGAGAGTGAAATGGGACAGGGTGACTGAGGAAATGTACTTTCCAAGGAAATGACTCAGAGGAAGAAGCACATTAGAAACTGACAACAGAGGACTCCTTGTGCCATATAGATGGGTTCTGAAATTAACAATCTTAGATTAGAACCTATCAGTCCTAAAGAATGTTCTCATGTACTCTTGAATCAAGAAGAGACTAAATGACATTCAGTATCCAGTTTTGTCTTAGTAATAGTTACAGTTCTATTATTTTTTAGCTCGTACTAGAAACTGGAGTAGGAAAGAGTTATGTTATATGTAAATAGTGTCAACAGTGAGCCTTTGTTTCTAAACTTGTTTCTTGGGACCCATAAGCCTTGAAGATTACCCAGTCCGGCTGCATTTAGCTTTTCTCTGCCTGCAGTTCCTATCCTCAGTGGTCTTTGACACATAACCCCCCTTCTTGCCTCTTTCTGAGGCTCCTTTCCGCACCCAGAAAGGGGCTAAGAAGTGGGACACAATAGGACTCCTCCATTACATCATGCCAATGGCAGACCCCTGCCACGGTGAGTGGAAGGGGGGTGAGAAGTCTCGTGCTACAAGCTTATGAGATTCCTAACTGACCCTAGGATGGGAAAAGGGTTGCGGGGGGAACCAATGTACAAAGAGCCCACAAGCTGACAGCACTTGTCAACTGTCCCCTCTTGGTCCTACTGCAAGGGCAAGGGGAGGACCAATTGCCCGACATGTGTGGGGCCAACAGAAGACCGTCTCTTTATGTGGACAGCAGTCCAGAAGACTAGCTCCTTGAGAACAAAACACCCAGTCCCAGCTTCCCCGCATCAGAAAAGCACTTTGCAGAAAGATGGCAAGGCAGTGTTTCCCTGGTTACAAAAGCCACCAGCACTCTGCTTCTTTGAATTACAAGCCAATCTGCTTTAAAACACATTTTAACTACTGTTTTCACATAGTTTATTCACAAGTTTGAAAGTTAAAACGTGTGCATTTTCCCTTAAAACAAATCATCCCCTGCCACTCCCCAACACACACAGACTCAGTAGCACACCGTTACTTCTCTTTACCCATGCTCACCACACACTCTTGCAAAACCCACAGGTCAAAACCCGACTGTTTGGTAAAACAAAAAAACTACAAATACACAAAGGAACCCCATTTAACTCGTTTTCACTAACAGACTATGAATGAAAGATTAAGGGGCAAACACATTACCTTCATCCAGAGTTAGACTTCCCTACCACTCTCTTCTTCCTGTATGATGTTAAAACCCAAAGCAGGCTCACATACTACTATAACTTAGAATCCATTTTTTCTTCTCTGAATGGCTAAGCTAGGACACACTTTCCATTCAAAGCTGATCTTAACAACTTCGAGGCTAGTGGAAAGCAGCCTCCTAGTTGTCGTTTGGCTATGACTGCAATAGGCAAAGTTACCAACACAGGTGCAAATAATGCTTCTTAAGAGTTATAAAAACTTAAGAAAGTAATAATGCATTAATATGGAGCTTCCACACTTTTCTGACACAGCAATATTCCCACAGAGGTGGTGGCAGCTGTGAAAGAGAAGGCACTTTGTGCTAAAATCCAGAGGGTTCTCAGGAGAGAACACTGCAGCAGAGGCCCAGGCTGAAGGTGACCCTTTACGGTGGGGAAGAGCATACCCCAGGAAGGCATTCTGCAAAGGAAAAAATTTTCAACCATGATTTCAAGGCAAAATGGTTACTTAAAGTTAGGGGAAGAAAAATACCAAGAAGGAAGAAGACACAGTTGCACCAAGGACTGAGGACTTGGTAGCCAGCTCTGCACTTTCTCCTTGCCTGGCTCCTTCACCATCTCCAAGGGAGTTCTGGAGACCTTGCAGGAGCAGCACTTCAGCCAAGTGCTCCATGCTTCCTGCCTCTGGGCTCCCCTTGCTGTGTTCCCAGGAAAAAAATGAGTTCTTGTTGGCAACACTTGTGGGTGCTGCTGGTCCATGGCAACATTTGCTTTAGGGATTTTCTGATGCAGCCATGAAGAAAAAGTTAAGGTTTTCCATGTGATCCAGGACTCCTTGGCAACATGCAGTGGCTTTCTGGGCCTTCTAAAGCAACAATGGATCAAGCTGATATCCCCTCCATCAACACTCAGAAAAGCAGCATGAGCATTTCAGATGTGGGGGTGGGAGAGGAATCAATGGATTGAAAGTCTTTATCCTAGTACCATAAATAAAGTGCACCATGAATGGAGGCTAAAAAGAGCCACTAGCCAGAGGCCGAGGTATGGGGCTAAACTACCATTGCCACCCCTTGAGAGGACGGTGGATCATTTCCTTCAGCCAGAATGCTGGCTGCTGAGGCTTCATTATTGCTTTATTTCCATAGTACTGTCGGATTTTGCTATTTAAAAAAAAAAATACTTGGCAGATAACACATCACACAATCACAGGAATTGGCTGATATTCGATGAGTGCACATTACAATCCCAATAATGTTGGATGATGGCTGTATTTCCCCTTTGTTCGGATGAACTTAGGAAAACACAAGTCTGTTTTTTATCTTGTTTTGAATACCTAACAAATTGGCTCATGAGGCTTCTAAAGAAGCAGGACAGCTTTTTATGGCCGACATGGTAGAAACAGCTGTCTTTGTTCTGTAAGTTTTCAGATGCATCATGAAGAGAATCCATTGACTATCACGTTTCAGGAGACTTTACCACAATAATTGGCGAGTTCCATAAAACTTCTTGGAAGCTCTTTCAAAAGTGTGTAAGAGGAAAACCATACTGTTGCACAAAGCACTCTGCTTGATTCAGGGATCCGTGCCAAGGGTACTATTTTGCTGCTTTCATGTAGGAAGGTATTGCCCCCCGAGCAGTCAGGCCTTCAAAGCGCTTGTATGTGTAATTGATGAAGACCCAATCTTTGTTCTTGTAGTCAGTCTCAGGGTGATTACTTGTGGCCACTGGGAAAGAAACAGACGTGAGAGTTGATTCACAGCCTTACCCCGATGGACTACTCAGTACTGAAGACGTGACATTCTGAAGAACACACCATGGTTTCTATTTGCGAAAGCTTATTCTTCACTCAAGAATTTTTTAAATTTGCTTGCTTAAATTTTTTGAACTTCCTATTTCTTCACAAATATTTTTTAAAGTTTTATTTTCCCATTCCTGTCATTTTGGGTTACCTAACCTGTAATTTAATAAATCACAACAAACTGATCTTTGTGACTTACCCACGCAGCTGAGCACTCTAAATATGGGGCTTTTATTTATTTTCCATTCAACAAGGTCTCACTGCTACCCAGCATGAGCACTGGAAAAATACTTACAAAGAATCTGAAGAAATGAAGCTCCTCTCGATGTTCTCTGTACCCTGATTTGTAAACAATCACCCCAAAACTGGAGGGATATAATGTGCTTATAAGGCAGCAGAAAGCAGTATGGTGGTATTATTACCTGTTGGCTTAAGAATATCAGATTCTGGAAACTCATCAAAGTTTGAGGTATCATCAATGCTTTTGATTTCAATAGATATTGCAGCAGGTCTTTCTCTGCCAAGAATAGACATGCCAAAAAATTACCATGGTTAAGAAATATATGGGTCATACTCATCAAGTCTATCTCGAAAAAAGAACTCTGGTCTGACACGAGGAAGACTGTTCACCAGCAGGTAGTATTTCTTTTCTTGAAAAAGCTTGACCCTGAAAAGTCAAGCCAACTGACTACACAAACAGTACTACTTATAATTGAAAAAATACACATAACTCAATCATTGATAGCTAGGAAGAAAGACAAGGATTACAATGAGAAATGAAAATCCAAAGTTATTATACCCCCTCCCAACTGCCTGCCTTGTCTGATAAAAAGAAACTGTTCCCTCCTCTATGGCTCTGTCCTTCTGCCAGAGATGCCAATGAGTAGGAGGGTGGCCAAAATGGCAGCAATAAGGACACAAAGATAAAAATCACAAGGATGCAAATCAGAACAGGTTATGACATAAATGATAACATCATCTTCTGCTTAGCTACCAACAAAGGCTAAGTGAGGTCTGGGACCATGGCAGGTGGTCTAGGCTCTCATTACTGTTGGCAGAACTCTACCATCCCCACCGTAACAACTTTCTTTCTCCCTGTCTCTCCACTCCTCTCTACGCCATCCCCCACCTCAATCCTTCTTCCATTTCCTTTCTCCTTTCTCAATCTTTCAGCGATATCCTCTAGCCTGTGGGCTGGGGAGTCCTGGTGGCCCCCAATGAAGAAGCTGCAGAGTTCTAGAGAAAGGCAAGGGCAGCATGCTTCTGAGCTGCTCCCTTCACCGTGAAACCCACACCGCTTCACTTTGTAAACAGCTGCTGGCTTCAACAGATCTCATGGCACCTGACGCAGGAAGCCCAACTCCCAATCCTGACCATGAATGAGAATCAGGAAAAGACCTAGAATTTCTAAGTTCTCTTCCCTTACTTGGCTTGGCAATAACGGGGTTTCCAAATTAGCAGTCAGTAAACTACAGACTTTCTGAAATAATCCTGAGAGCTCTTATATGATGGATATACCTGATATGCTCCCAGTCAACACCTTCAAAAAAAGAATTACTTTTGATTTCCTCAACTCCAGGGGCTCCAATTCTATGTTCCCATTCACAGCAGAATCTGGAAAAGACAGAGGTCTTTCAGCAAATTTCAAGCAGTCTCTTCAGGGAAAAAAAGGAGTATTACCTTTTTAAAGGGGGTAAGGAACCCTGATGGAGTGGTTAAGCACTTAGCTGCTAACTGAAAGGTTGGTGGTTCAAACCCACCAGCCACTCCACAGAAGAAAGATGTGGCAGTCTACTCCGGTAAAGATTACAGCCTTGGAAAACTTATGGGGCAGTTCTACCTGTTCAGTAGGGTTACTGTGAGTCAGCAATGACTCCATGTTGTTGTTGTTATGTGCCTTCGAGTCAGACCCGACTCATAGTGACCCCTCCTTGAGTTTCCAAGGCAGTATCACTACGGAAGTAGGGTTTAAGGGGTTGGGAGACAGGAATAGGAGGGGAAGGCAGCAAACTCGAGATACTGAAAGTTTAAAAAAAGGCTTAATTCAAGTCAAAAAGCTGAGGGGGTGGTATTCTCTGATACCTCAAAATTAGATCCTTGGCTTTCTCAGAAATGGGAACTTCTGGAGGAAAAGTCAAAGTTTCTTTCCAGTTCATCACCTTCTTATATGTCTCTTGAGGGGTCTCAGAACAGAAAGGTGGGTAGCCTGTAATAAAAAAGGAACTTCGGAGCTTTATACCCCAAAACTCTAAATCTGACTGAGACTATTCTCCTTAAGACAATTTTGTACATCTTTAAGGGCTACTCTGTATGATTTCCACTCATTCCAGAAAACATCTAAACCTATCTTTCATTTTCCCCTAAATTCCTAAACCCAAAGTGTGCCTTTGGTGCCACTATGGAGTCAGTTAATAGCTAAAGCTGGGAAAAGAAAGGAGGGCAGAAGTATAGTTGCAGGTATAGGAAGCACTGTGCCCAAAGACTGGAAATGAAAAGATGAAACAATATCATTAAGAAAAGACTTCACTATAGATATATCCTTTCATGTAAAATGCCAAACAAGTTGAGTCAGAACTAAGTATGGGTTTTAAAAAGCGACCACCATGCCTCTTGAAAGTAGGCAAGAAGACAAGGACTCACATACAGTATTACCCTATCTGCCCTCCACTCAGGTACACCCACCTCCAAAGGCATCCATCCAATGTTCCCAAAGGCAACACAGCCAGGTACCACACCCAATCATCCACACAGACGCACTTGGTACTACCACACATATATTCATCCTACTGCTCACTGGCAAACAGACACCCCCACAGATATGTCCCCTGAATACATAGATACACCACTCAAACAAGAGGGAGAGAGGTTATAGGATTCCATGCTTGAAGGCTTTGAGGAAAGAGACAGCCAATTAGAAGAAGTGAAGACTGAGGGAGCAATGCCCAGTGAAAGTGCTTGGCTACAATGGATATTTAATAAATGCCAGTGACTAAAAGAGTTGCTAAGTGAAATGCATGAAAGAGTAGATGAAAGAAAAACATGATAAATGATCAGCAGAGCAACCACAGGATGCCAGTAAACCTAAGAATATAGTGGGATACAGCTGACTCAAGCTCTGTCTACACAGGAAGCTTCACTTTTCAAGGCATGAGAGGTAAAAGTGCTTGGTCCACGCCCAATCGAAACGGATTCTAACTATCAATTTCAGGGTCTTCCCTGGCTGCACAGAAGTCCTCTGAAAGCATGCAACTTACCGATAAGCATTTCATACATGATCACCCCAAGCGACCACCAATCACAGAGCTTGTTGTACCCGGTCTGCATGAAAACCTCAGGAGCAATGTAGTCTGGAGTGCCTACTGTGGAGAAGGCCTGAAACAGGTACCACATGTTAGGGAGGCCCCGTCAGACAGGGGGGTGCCCAGAGTTCTGTTCTAGAGACCAAAGGCTGTGAGGACCACCTAAGGCTACCCCTAACCTGGACTGCCTGGTAGCTAGTGCCAAGCCTGATTTGCCAGAGTACTTTCCTTTCCCAACCTGAATAAAGGTTTGTTACTGAGGTTCTTCCTAAGTACAACGAAAGGCCTAATTCACTAGGCCAAAGGTATCTCTATCCTAACAACTACTACCATAATTTACTCACCACCCATTAAGTGCCAGGCTCTGTACTTGGTATGCTTATGAGCTTATTTAATCCTGACAAAACTTCTGCAAGAAGGACCTTATTAGCTCAATTTTGCAGATTAGCAAATCTGATACTCAAATGGCTACAGGTTTGCCCAAAGCCTCAGAACTAGTAAAATGTCAGAGCCCGGTTAGGAAATAAAATATCTTGCTCTAAATAATCTCTCTTCCCACCATATACACTCTTTGATTTCAGAACATCATAAAGAGAAGTTTTATTATTAAAAGCTAAACTTACATCCTAGAGGTCAAAGGTTTATGTCTATCTACCAAACTTAAATCATTTACATAAATGGTCTGAGAGGAACATTTTCTAAACTGCAGGAATTTACTCTCATAGACCAGGGCAGAGGGCATACAATCAAAGCCTTCTAAAATGTTAAACATCTGAAGTCTTACCACATGTAAGGCTCTAATCTAGGTGCTCTGAATGTTATATACAGTTTAAAAGTAAAAATTAGGTCTATGCTGTCTTTTTAAAAATATTTATTATGAAGTACAGTGCCTAAGGCATTTGACTGCTAACCAGAAGACTGATGGTGCAAACCCACTAGCCATTCCTCGGAAGGAAGATTGGGCAATCTACTTCCATAGTGTACCACTTCAGAAACCCAAGGAGGGGTCACTATGAGTCAGATCCGACTTGACAGCAATGCATTATTACAAACGTACAGAAAAAAAAAAAAAAGCAATACACACACATGTACCACTTACCATATCAAAGAGAGGTTAACAATCTACCATACTTGTTCCTGATCATTCATCATTTTTTAAAAAACAAAACTACAGAACCAATTAAAGCTCTGTCCCGTATGTCCCCTCCTCCGTCCCCATAGAGGTATACACTGCCCTAAAGTTGTGCTGACCTAGTATGAATAGGCTCATAAATAAAGTTACTTTTTGTATTTAAATTTTTATCAAAGGGTTTTGCATTGTAACGCATCATTTATATAATGCTACAATATGATTTTCAGATTTATTCATGTAGCTCTAGTTCACTCACTGATCTTCTGTACTACACTATTCTGTTAAAGGAATAAGTCACAATTTCTTTATTCATTCTCCTGCAAATGGACACTTAATGCTGCTGCAATGTTTCACTATGACAAATAGCACCTAGAAAACACTCTTATTAATACCTCCTTGGAAGGTGCTGGATCTTGGGTTATGAACATCTTCAATTTAATCAGGTATCTTCCAGTTGTCCTCCAAAGTGGTTATACCTATTTAAACTACCCTAGTAGAGGTGAGCTCCTAATGCTCCATCTTGTCAACATTTGGTTTCATCAGATTTTAAAATTTTTACCAGCCTGATGACAGTGAAACAGGATCTTCTTGTTTTCTGAATCTGCATTCTTAGTTCTAGGTTGAACACATTTTTATGTTAATTAGCCACTCAGGTTCTTTTTTTGTGAATTCCTGTTCAGATCCTTTGCCCATTAACTTTTTCAGTTGTACTGTCTTTTTTTTTAGTTCATAGAAATTCAGAACACTAAACCTTCAAACCAAATATCTTCTTCCAGTATGAGGCTTTTCATTTTTATCATGATTCTTTACATAACGTACTATTTGTCACATACCAATAAAAATGTGTAATTTATGGACATATGAAGCATAAAAATGAAAATGAATTGACCCATGAGTTCAACTGAAGAACCAAAATATTACCAACACCACTGAAGTTACATATGTACTCCTCCTGGCTTCTCTTCCTAGCCCTCTATGCTGAATTTTGTGTTTATCATTCCTCTGCTTTGAAAAAGAAATCTAATTTTGCCACGTGTATCTCTCTAAATGATATTTTATTCAATTGTTTGTTTATGAACTTTATAAAAATGGTATAATTCTATATAAACTATTCTATTTGATTTTTTTTCCTTCGGCATATTTCTAAATTTGATCCAGGATACCACATGTATCTGTAGTTCCATTATTTTCACTGCTGTAAAATAGTCATTTTCCTGTTGATAAACACTGGGTTGTTTCCAGTTTTTTGCTATTAAAAAAAAGCAATGATCATGTATCTCCTGGTGGACAAGGCAAGTTTCTCCAGGGCATATGACTAGGGATAGATCGCTGGGTTGTAGCGTGCACCTGAACTCTAGAAGGCAATTCCAAAGTAGTTGTACTATGTGGTCATCTTTTCATTTTGTTTATGTCTTTTGATATACAGAAGTTCATTTATTTGTTTTCCTTTAAAGTAGTAAGATAAGTCAAGTTTTTCTTTTAGGGTTTATACTTTTTGTAACTTATTTAAGAAATCCTTACTTCCAGAACTAGATGGTGCCCGGCTACCAATGCCAACCACTCAGGAAAGGATCAAATCTGGAAATCCCAGATAGAGTGGGAGGAAAAACGTGGAACAAAATCCAAACACTCAATAATGACCAGAATTACTGGTCAGAGGAAGTTTGATGAGACCTCCAACACTATGGCCCTGGAATACATTCTGCACCTGGAATAAAACTCATCCCCAGGGGCTGGCTCTCAGCCCAACAGTTAACAAGATGTACATGCAAACCACTCAACCCAGGATGACGCACTCACATACTCTATGGTAAAACAACCCTTAGAGCAATGGACCATGGGGCACCAGAGGACCAACGTTCAGGTTGAGGAAATGCAGGACAAATAGGAGTGCATAAACATAGAGGCACAGGGGGAGGGTTACAGGGCAGGGAGGGGAGGAGACTGGGTTAGGGTTGGACACGGTAAACGAGGAGTGAAACTAAATGTACACGTAACGTTGAATGTAAAACAAGCTTTTAAAATAAAATTTAAAAAAAGAAAAGAAAAAAAAAAGAAATCTTTCCTTCCTCCGAGGTCATGAAAATATTGCCTTATATTTTCTTCTGAATTTTTTAAAGTTTTTTTTTCCACATAGAATTTATTTTTGTATATACTATAAGGTAGGAATCCATATTTCTTTTTCCCATAGAGGTAACTATACACTGTTTTCTTTTAGATACAAATATTAAATATCATAGATTTCAGGGTTTTTTCCTTAAAGCTTTAAAGTCTGAAACATGGAATGGGCCCTCACCAAGAGGGAGTATTTTCATTCTAATCATAACTGCAGACACCCTTCAATTTAAAGATTGGATTTATTCCAGCAAAGCTGAATGTTAAGTAAATCCTATTTGTTCAAAGACTTCTATAATAAAACCAGAGATCTATCTCCACAGGAAAGGATTTACTAAGCATTAAAAAAGCTTCCAGAGTTACAAAATAAAATCAACAGCATGGTCAAAACTGTGATACAAGAGCAATGCTCTCACTCTAGGAGCTAGACTCTTTCCGTAGGAGTGCACTCTCATTGTACGTCACTTTTAGTAGCAGGTTTTGCCTTTCTAATCTAGGGACTGTCCCCTTCCCAAACATTTCTCTGCTTTCCATCCCAGGCTGTCCTCTAACTCCAAGCTCTCAATGCTTCAAATTCTGTGCTCTTTTCTTCCTTCTCATCTCTGGGTATTTATGTCTTCTAGAGCTGTACCCTGTAAGGGCTCTGCTGGTTTGTGAACAGTCATTGCAATCACACCATCTGCTCTAATCTTATTATTTCATTTTAGGGAAAAAGTAAATAAAGCACTTTTCTTCCTAATTAATCACTTCCATAAATTCTACCTTTTAAAAACAAAAACAAACAAAAAAACTGACGCCAATGTGTACTTCATCCATTATGTCTATGGTTTAATAACTTAAAGCATATTTCCTAATCAATTACTGGAGCCAAAGGTTACTCAGGACCACGCAGCTATTTAAAACATTACGATATGATTTAAGCAGACAAAAAATGAAGCTAAAGTCTCTACTTTTTCTAATGGTTTGCAACAGACTGAAAAGTAATATACTGGGTAAGCAATTACACATGTTAGGCTTAACCTAGAGTACTGAATTTTTATTAAGCATTAACTAATATCAAACTTCATCTTGTTACCAGCTGAACAGGATCACTCATTAAAGACCAAAGAAATAAGTTAACTGACTTTCTGAAGACTGATAGGTGGCATGTTTTCTTCAAGTTTTACCAAAAGAGATAATAAGGATAACCTTAATTAATACCTTTCCATTTCTACTGGAGAGAAGAAAAAGACAAAGGTCTTAATCATAGCATAAGGGCCTTTGCTTAATTCAGATTTTTTTTTTCAAATCTTTTTAATTTTTAATGCATATCTAACTCCAAACCAGCAAATGGTGAAATCTCCTTCTTTATGTGCCAGTAAGTGGTTCCAAGTAAGTCTGAATGACCCTTCAGAACATGTCAAAAAGCATGCTTGTCTCAGAGTATAAGGATAATGTAAGGCACTTAAGCTTAATTACCCCCCAAAATAAATGTCAGCCCAGTAACCAAAGGTTAAAGACAGGCCTGTTTTTAAAAAAACACACACACAGAAGAGTCTCTCACCTTTTGCTACCTTTCAAAATAAATATAGATAAATACAGTTTCCCAACAATGGAGGAGCTATTATTTAAAGGAACAGTCTCCTTAGTGGAAGGTCTTAACATTGACTACATAGGACACACACCCAGAATCCTTTTAAAATTCAGATGCCTAGATTATACCCCACACCAACTAAATCAGAATCTCTGGAGGGGGATCCAGGTATTAATAGAGTCTAATGTTCCCCAGGTGCTTCTGATGTGCAACCAAGGTTAAGAACTACTAGAGAGATATACTAGAAACATCTAGTTTATACTATATAAATACACATAGATATACAGAAACAACTCTAATAATTTCACAACTAGATATCAAGAAGTCTATGCTGTACTTCAAATATGAATCAACTAATCATCTACTGTTAGTAAGAGTTTGCCAAGATAGTGATACTTCATTGGTGAATCTGTACTATTTAAATAACTTACAGTGTATACCAAGGTAAGGACAATAAAAGTATTGATTTTTAAGCTTGTGGGGCATAATTTTATATATGTATATAAAAACACTTATAGAGTAATAATAATCATTTCCCTTATAGTTCTCTCCAATTTTTATCACCAACTTCTTTTTTCCACTGTAAAGTGGGGAAGCATGGGACAGGTGGACTGAGTCGTCTTGACTTGCCTAAAAGAATCAAAATTTTTAAAGTTTGAGAACCACCACTGCCTTAAAGCTCTAACTAGATATCTGTACTTAATTTCATTCTGAGAGTTCTTCAACTTTATAATGACAAAAATAGAGAAAAAGTGGAACAGGGAAGAAAGGGGTTGCCACCAGTGTAAAAGGTCAGAATAAAGTCATCCATTGAAAACGTCACAACCAAGGCAACTTAATATTATCTGCCTTCCTTCAAAAGACTCCTTTGGGTGCTACCAACATAATAGTGTTCTATTAGGGTGATCTCAAAGGAAGGGACATGATGCAAACATTTATCAAATATAAATTTATAAACATGTATTTTTAAATGTATTCACACTTTATTTGTAGCATTTCAGAAGCCACAGATACTACTTACTAGTTGACGTCTATTTCTTTTCCAGGTTTCTGCTTTTCTTTTGGAATTCATGTTCTGGAAGGCTAAAAAGAAAGAAAGCAAGTTCTAATCAAAGCTCAGACATGAACGGTTGATTATCTGTCCAGGCCGTTTCAAGCCACATGTAGTCTTACTTTTCTGCCCATACATCAGGAACACATCATGACACATTTTTCAGCAAGTCTGTAAGCCCAAATCACATACTCTAGCACTAATTTAAAGAATCACACACAAGAGTTCTAATTCAATAGTACTTCCAAGTGGGTCATGTAGCCAGACAGGACATGGACAGGCCTTAAATCAGAATCACAAGGAATTTAGTCTGTATCAGATTGAAATCTGAAGCAAAGGTCCCAGAGTTGACCGAAATCATTCACAACTTAAAATCACCATCACATTTCAAAGAGTAAGGACTGTTACATTTCCAGGATTGCTGAATTTATGATACATTATTTGACATAGGCTTCTCTAGGATGAACTGTAATTTTGCTACATACTGGTCAAGTGAAAGTAACCCTCATAAAGATAAGGCTCTTTCTGACATGATAGAAAGAAGCACCTAGGAAAATCTTACTGTTCCCAGGACTTCTTCCTCTACTTTTGTTCACCCCATAATCATCCCCAGTAACCTTCGCCCTGGTGGCAAAATGGTTCAAGTAGAACTGCAAACAAAGCTTGTTCTGACATCTGCTTTAAACACACTCAGCAGCAGCACCTGACAACACAAGTCAGTCAAACCTAGAAAGGTATTCTTAGTTTCTAAAGGTTCATGCTGTGAGACTCTCTTAATCTTCCCTGCTTAACTTGGTTACCACGGAACAGCTCTTGTACACCCACTGAAGCGACAAAAAGGCCAATATCACTGTTAACACTTACTGAAATCACTGGGGAGGCTGTGGTTCAGATTCCTATAAAATTCTGTCCTATGTGCTTTTTTCAGTCCTGTGCAAAGGCCAAAGTCAGAAAGTTTCACATGGCCCTATGAGGGGGGGAGAAAAAGGTGATGGTGGATGAACATTCATGGATTGTGGAACAGAACATTAACTTCTCCAGGCTCCTCCCAGTATCTGTTATATCGCCACAGCCAAAATATACTGGCTTTTTTCTTTTATTACAGGGAAAAACAATGAGATTTTTAAACATCACCCCAATAAAACTATTTTCATTTTTTGCATGTATCTTTATCTTTGTCCAAATATACACTTTAAACATAGCTGGACCCTCCATAATATCTAGGCACAATTACACTACTTCTTAAACTAATGCTGTTAATATCCTCTGTGTTTCTATATGCTCTTCAAATTTTAATGCTTACACAGCAGTCAATTGGCTTAATACATCATTGTTTACCTAGCCTTCTCCTTAATCCTGGATATTGACTCTATTTTCAATTCTTTGCTCTCATGTAATGAATTATAGTCTATGAAACCCTATTAAAAAAGAAAACAAACCAAACTCACTGCCACTGAGTAAATTTCAATTCATAGCAACCCTCCTTGGGTTTCTGAGGCAGTATCACTACGGAAGTAGATTGCCCAATCTTCCTTCCAAGGAGTGGCTGGTGAGTTTGAACCACCAGCCTTGTGGTTAGCAGTCAAATGTCTTAGGCACTACATCACCTGAGCTCCTATAAAACCCTATAGGGCAGTTCTTTTCTGTCATACAGGGCTGCTATGAGTCAGAAACAACTTGATGGCACACATCACCACCACTGTGGACTATGATCAACCCTGTGACAGAGAAAGGAGCCCTGGTGGTGAAATGTTAAAGCAGTTTGAACCTATCAGGAGAAAGATCTCTCTGCAGAAGACAGATGTGGTAGTCTGCTTCTGTAAAGATTTACAGACTTGGAAACCCTATAAGGCACTTCTATTCTGTCCTATAGGGTCATGATGAGTTGGAATCAATTCGATGGCAGTGGGTACGGTTTTTTGGGTTCTGTGACAGAGAAAGCCTGTCTAATAGTACCTGACACAGAGGAAAGCCTTCATAAATAGCTGGTAAGTGATGAGTAATTGAACAAATCTTTGTTCATAATGCATTTTCTCCTTTTGAATTATTTCATTAGGATAAATTCCAAGGAGTAGACTATTCCAAAGACAAAGGGAATAAATATTATTTCATAATTTTTGATAAATATTGCCACACGATATTCCAATTATAAGCCTCTGACTTTATAATTCTCTTCAAGGAAAACTTACCCTTCCTAGGAACCAGGCACCATGGTCAGTGCTTCAAATATGTTGTCTCATTCCTCACTCTTAAATCACACATTATAGATTCAGAGAAATTAAATGGCTTGATGGTGAAATGGTAGAGCCAGAGCCAGAAATCAATCCATGTTCTTTCCCCACAGACCAGAATGACTTCTGCTCTCCACAGAATGACTTCTGCTCTCCAAACCGCCCCTCTCTCTTCTGGAAAATGGGGATAATAATATCTTCCTATCAAGAATGATGAGAATTAAGGCATGTAAGCTCCTACCATAGTGCCTGGCACACAACTAGCCCTAATTTAAGAGAGAGGTGAAACTTGAAGTAGGTAAGGTGGTAAAACAAAAACAGAGAGAGGGCATCCTGATATACATGGATCTACATCGCTCAAGGTCACACAATTACAAATGATGTGACCAAGGTTTGAGCCCCAATGACTTCACCATCTGAAGTCTTTATGAGACCATATATACTGCCTCCTTCAGTAACCCTCACACTTTAACACAAACTTCCCAGGGCACAGGATCCTGCTCAAATGGGTCAGGTGTTGTTTTGTTTTGAAAGAAATACCATTAGATTTGGCTATGATTGTGTGTGTGTGTGTGTGCAAAGAAATACCATTAGGTTTGGCTATGATTGCGTGTGTGTGTGTGCCTGTGCTGGTGCACATGCGTGTGTATGTGTAGCAAGGTAAGTGTCACGTAAGGACAATTGTGAGCTTACTAACTTGGTATCATTTTTCAGACTTGCAGGTAACTTGTTCTACAAGACAAGAAATGGAATTTAATTTACAGTTCTCATAATTTACCTGGTGTTCTGGTTACCTAGTGCTACTCTAACAAGAACTTACCACAAATGGGATGGCCTCAATAAACAGGAGTTTATTCTTACAATTTGGAGGCTTTAAGTCCAAGTTCAAAGTACCAAGCCCTAGGGGCTGGGTGAGAGCCCCTCAACCTTGGGGCCCAGCTCTGCCTCCTGTTCCTAGCCCACTGGAGCTAGAGGCTTTTCTTCACTCAGACAGCTGCTGGCTGCTGAGGCTGAGAAGCCCAAGGTTGACAAGTAAAAAGGCACAGTCCCGATGTTACCAAACCACATGGCAGGACATTAATTTAAGTCCATTGTAAGTCCCAAGGTCAGTACAGCATAGCAGGCTGCTGAACAATGACATAGCTACATGCAGGGTCCAAGCGTGCCATAAACTAGAAATCATTCCCAAGGCTTCTCCTTATATATATAGGAAGCAGACCACATCTCAAAGGCAGCTACTCAGCTGCTTGTGGTAGATCCCACCATGGAGTTGATTGCCAGTGTTATCATGGGGATTAACTACCCCCAGCTGCCCAGCCACTCAACCAGGCCCAGTCAAGTTGACACGCAACATAACCACCACACATGGATACCTTTAAGAGAGGAGTATGTCTTAAAAAGCAGCCCCTGGAGCAAATGCTATTCAAGCCTAGACTTTCAGGGAATTCTGTAGCTATTGTGAGTACACAACAGGAACTACACACTTATTTTCATTTCTACAATTTATGTGACTGAACACATAAATGAGGTTGCTTCTGAGCATATTTCACTGTAAGTCTGGGTTAGCATATTATAGAGAGCAAATTTGCAACTAACAGGGTCCCCTACTCCTCCTCAGCTATAGTGAGTACCCAAGTTCTTGGCCTTCAATATTGGTCAGACTGGAACACAGACTACGTAACTAAGCTTGCATTATGGCACTTAGGGCATTTAAACTCAAGCTCACATAAGGTGGATGTAGCGCTTTATTAAGAATACATTAAAGAAAACAAACAAGAATATATCAGGACTTAATGAACAGAAAAATACTTTTATATAGTGTTAAGTTTTGAAAAGCAAAATTACTTTTAAAGCTACTTACTTTTAGAATGCTATTTTTATGTAAATTACTGACAAACAAAACGTACTGATGCTATTATGACAAGTAGTAGTTATCTTTCAGAGATGGTGATAGGTGATTTTTCTTCTTTACAACATTGAACAAAACTGTTCAAATTCCCTTTGTGTATGAATTATTCTTATAATAAAGAAAAAAGCTATTAACCAGAAGAAATTGCCTGGCAAGTCTCTTGCCCTCTTGAAACAGAAAGATAAAGATTTTCAAAGAGAGTAGACAAAATAACTCAAGTATAGTTATCAGAAGACAGCAAGAAAGAAAAACACTCCATAAATTACTTTTCAACTTGATAGAAAATTTCATCCAAGATATCAATTGTGCATAACAGAACATAGTATTCTAGAATTTTGGAGCTAGAAAGAACGTTAGAGCTTCTCTAGATCAGTATATTCATTTTAAAGATAAGAAAAGTAAGGTTCACATGGCTGAAAAGATTTGTCAAGAGTTATCCAGCAATTTAGTTTGCAGCACAGATTATCTTCTAATTTATTATGAGCTTAGGAATCAAGCAACAAAGCTTATTTACATGTCTAAAGATAATATAAACAGGTCATTAAAGAGGCAGAGCAGACTCGTCTTTAAGTACAGGACATATGACTTGCAATCTGGACTTTATGACATGTTTGTTTGATTTTGCTGAAAATATTTCAGGTTCTTCTTCCCCTACTTCCTGGTTCGTGGGTGAGTTCCTCATTAACTGATGAGGTTGCCAAAAGAGGGGTTCAATAGGTGAGCCATTAGTAGTTAATTATATGCTGAAAGGATGACTATCAGAATAATCTTCTTTATTACAGAATAATCTTCTAAATCAATTTTGTTCTTGATCATTTTAAAAATGTATTTTAAGAGGAATGTTCAATCAAATCATAAAATCACAGTTTATCATTCAAGCCTTTCAGAGAAATGACAGCAAGTTTACCTGTCGAAAAAATATAAAGCATCTCACAGCTCCCTCTCCCCTCCTGTGATTACCACAGGGGTGCAGGTGTTAATGCAAAAGCTAATCAGATCAGTAAATACAAACTGTTCCCACTGTTAGCCCCTGCGGATACCTTGCTGTCCAGGAGAAGGTTGTCTGGTTTGATGTCTCTATGGATGAATCCAAGCTGGTGAATGGAGTCTATGGCTAATACAGTTTCTGCTATATAAAACTGAGTCTCCTCTTCACTCAGGGTGTCTTTTTTCATCAATAGAGTCATCATGTCCCCTGGAGACAAAAAGATACAAAGCCACCACACACACACACACACACAAACAAGCCATGAGTAGGTGCCAGTTTTCAGATACGTCTTCCCTATCTGCCAACATAAGAGGGGCTAAGCAGGCCCCTGGTGTGTTCCAGAGATTGACCCATACTGCCAACGTGGGGGAAAATGGTAAGTGGTTTCTAACATTTAAAAGGTAAAAACCAAAACCCTACAGACCAAAGCACTTTCTCACACATAAGCTGAATGATGCTGACCACAAAGTTGTGATTTACATTTTACTTGTGAGATAAAAAAAGGAAATTTCCCTCATACAGTGGGGAAAAAAAATTATGTACATAGGTATATATACATATATATATATATACACACATATACATATATATATATAAACA
>NW_006921646.1:5253148-5280284 GCF_000298275.1 Orycteropus afer afer
AACATACATACATATACATATAAACATACATATATATATATATATACATAGCATATTGCTTTGGACTGGGGAAAAAAGCTGCTTTACTTTTCACTTTGTCTGCACAAATATCTATAAATCTCTCTCTTTATATCTATAACTAAATATCACTTCCACATAGGTGAGATTGCCATTGTTAGAGAGAGATGTTAAAATATTAAACAAAAATGTAAACACTCCTGAAACAAGTTTCAGAACTTGTTGCTGAAAATAAATTCTTTGATTTCTATTTTGAGAACACAAATAAAAGGTGGGACATATGTAGCAAAGTGTTAGTCAACAAAAGCTAAAAAGGAACTGGAAATGCTAAATACTACAACATATATAATAGCTGCCACAATGAATATCTCCCAAGACCAGTGTTTTTTTTCCTCCAATGTTTTGTTATATTTAAATACACACCAGAATGCTTTATGTAACTTTTATAACATTCTACCATTATTTTAGCAGTTAAAACTTAAATTCCTTTATTTTCTGCAAAGTCAAAATTTAGTTATTTCTGCTTATTACCAGCACGATCTTAACAATTAGACAAAAGCAAAAGAAAATATATATAAGTAGTTTAAAGCTAAGAGAACAGGAAAGATACAGTTTAGACTTTATATAAAACAGAAAGACGCTTAGGTGAGAAAATAGGAAAAACCTCAGATTTAAACAGAGCATTATGCTACTTCTTGAATTTAATTTCATCTGTAACTCTGGACAAATTCTACATTCCTGGGGAAAAAAAGGGTATTTCTTCCTTGGGTAAAAATTAAATCACTCATTAAAATACTTTCTTTTTCGGCCTCAAACTTGAAAAATATAATTTTCTAATCACTCTTGGTAGCCACACATTCAATCCAGACGCACACTGGGGACCTGGCGGTGGTGCACACAAGCCAGCTCTAAGGAGCTGTGTAGCCTTAGCTCAATGGTCAGGAGAGCAGCCAATGCCCTCACTTGCAAGCATGCCCAGATGGTCAGAGAGCTCAGGTCAGCTGGTCTTTGGGTCTGCAGGCCAGTTCCACTGAGTGCAAAGGGCAGGGCCCAAAGACATGAGGAGAAGCTACAGAAGATGATACAAGTAAGGCCTGAGGAGACATACATCAAGGAACTGGTGACCAAACTGGCTCTTCCTCCTACTTAAGAACTGGCACCTAACTATTAAAGGTTTCTCCTCACTCTGCCAGCCAGACTCTCTTCTAACCTTCATCAATTGTTACTGAAAAATTCTTTATGACCCTTATCACAAGGTCAAAACATTATGCCACAATTATGTGTGCTTTGCTTTAGAACCAAAAAAGAAAAAGTTGGTTGTTTTTTGCCCACAAGGGTTTGCTCAAAGTTCAACTGCTCACTAGGAAATAAGACTGTGTCCCCCAGAACAGATGGTATATAATGTTCTGGGTTTGCTTTGGAGCTTTCTTAGGAGATGCTCAAGCTGAATATATAAAACTTGAACTCTCAGAAATGAGAGTATTGATAGTGACTACTAATACAGATAATGAGGAATTCATTTCTTACTAATATAAATTATAGAAAAACAAAGAAAATTGAAGCAAAGAATGTTAGAGTTTCAATTTTGTCACTTGGGTAACTCATTATACATGATTCCCACTGACAGGAGAGCAAGAGAGCCTCCTAGTTTATTCCTATATGTTAAAAAAAAAAAAAATGAAATGTCCATCTGAAATCATGAAGAGTGAATGAGAAGGTTACTTTTATGGCACTAAGATTGTAGAGAGGCACCCGAGCACAAGACACGTTACTGACCTCCTTTATAGACCTAAAAAAGATACAGAAAGCAACTTAGTGAGCACCATTGAAAGTAGAAAGGAGGGTTAATTGTTGATGTGAGAGAGAAACCACAGAACAAGAAGAAAAAAATGACCTTTCATCATCAAGTAATTACCTCCAGGCAGGAACTCCATGATTAGGTAGAGGTTTAGCTTATCCTGAAAACTATAGAACATTTTCACAACCCACAAACTGTCTGCCTCCACTAGAATGTCACGCTCCGCACGAATGTGGCCAACCTGGAGGTATATGCATTTGATTAATGACAAGCCTTGCTCTGCTTTATCAGATTTTATCTTTGTTTAAACAATTTAAGCACTGTTTTGAGTATTTAACTGTGAAGATGCAAAAGAGATCTAATTTCTGCTTAGGCAAACCTAATAAAACTAAAAACAACATTTGACTTGAAGTTCTTCAGGGATGAAAACTTGAGTGATGAAAGGCTAAAAAAAATGGCAAAATGAATGACTTTAATGTCAATGGTAACTTTCACAGTGCTAGAAATTGAACCTTTTATTTGCTAAAATTACTATTTTTTCATGTATTTTTATTTTGATAGACTTTAAAAGTCTTCAAAAAGACTCTCTGAACAAGTCCTATCTCAGGTCTGCAATAACTATGACAGTGACACAGTTCACAATTCTATTAAGACTATGATACCATAGCATCTAGTTCACTGCTGTGCAGAGTATGTGCTCAATAAATTATTACTGAATTGAAATATAAGAGCACCAAAGAAAAGTTATAAGTACAAATTAATGATGTTCCCAATTTTCAACCTTTACTGAAATATCTAGTTCAGAGAACCAAGTTATAGAAGGTTTGGTGGAACTGGTAGAATTAATCAAAAGTTAAAATAATTTAAATAATGTTTTAGAATAAAATTTACTCTATTTACTTTAAATAAATAATAGTAATCAAAACATTGCTTCACATTATTAAATCTTGCCCCCACCCTCTTTTTCGAATGTCATAAGATCCAAAGTTGGGTTAAATTAGCTCTAAATTTATAAAAAAAACCAGTCAGTCCAAGCCTGGACTAGAGGCTTTAGTGTTAACACATGCTATAGATCTTGAGTTGCACAATATGTTCTAAGATAAAAGATGTACCACAGTTCACCAATAAGGACTTCCGCTGACAAAGTCAGCCCATGTTTGTGTTCTGTTTGATACAATGTTGTATGTGCTTGTTTTACCAGAATGGGTTTGACAAAGCCAGGCACTCTCTCTGTTTGAACAAGGACCCTACCCCTTTCTTCTGTCTTCCACCTAACTTGCCTCATTCTTCCATGCTAACTCCCAGGGGCTGGAAGCATCTGAGTTTGCATATTTCAGTTTTTAGTCTCTACTAAAACTAGTTTTTGTGGAATTTTTTAATAGGTTCAATATTGTAGAAAACTTACATTTTTGTATCTCTACTTACAGTATGCTTGGAAGGAAGGTTGGGCAATCTACTTCCGTAGTGATACTGCCTCGGAAACCCAAGGAGGGGTCGCTATGAGTCGGGTCTGACTCCACGGCACATAACAACAACAACAACAACAGTTACAGTATGAGGGCGGGGAAAACAGAAGATAAGGGTGGTAAGGTTAAGTGCTATGAAACTACCAGGAAGCAGAGTACAGCATCTGCCTTTATTTGGCCTTAATACAGAAGTAAAACCTTTGGGAAACACTGGGCATCAGCTGCCGCTAGCTGGATTGCAGCCTTGGCTAAGACCCAGTTACTACCAAACATTAAGACTGTAGAAGGCTGCCCTTCGTGTACTTCAGCCTTCCATGGGCTCCCCTCAGGCCTCTCTACCTGCTTCAGAGAGCCAAAGAAAAGGAGAAGCATCGTTATTGCCACTTGTCACTCACAATGGAGGATAGAATGGTGGCTGCAACATTTCCTGTTTATTAAGGAGCATACCTTGCCTTTTTCTCCTGAAGCTAAAATAGCAGCTAGGAACCCCAAGATCTAGGAACCCCAAGATCTAGGAATGTGGTTGTGTGAATATAGGGTAAATGAAAGAAGAGCTAGAGGTGCAACTCACACAAAAGGATTCCCTCTCCCTGATCCATCAATATTTATGAGGTGGGGGATTACATGCTTGTTGCTATCCTGGGCAGTAGGAAACTAGAGGTAAATGCCAATCTTTTGTTGCCCTGTAAGACTATACTTCATCACAATAGGTTTTCCTTTTGCAGTGGAAGCAAAACATTAAAAAACTGGCTAAATGTTAGTCTCTTATCCTTGACTATTTTATTTTCTAAGCAGCAGAAAATGTCCACCCTGTAGGGCAGAATAACAACTTAAATTCTAAGTGGGTAGCTTTCATTTCTGCTCAGTTGAATAAAAACAAACAAAACTACTTTTCCTCTGGATAAAGCACCTATATCTACAAAGTCTTACTATTTATGAATCTAAACTGTTACCTCTGCATAAAAAAAGAAGGCTGGATTTCTACTGGTCCACTTCCAGTTCCTACCTAGCCCAAACAAGCTGCATGCTTCTTCAAGATGGCCAACCCAGGTAAAGTCTGTGACCAGAGACTTTAAAATGGACCATACCGAGATCAAACCTAGGGAATTATGTCCATCAACAAGGTAAGCTAAACAATTAAGTTGGTACATCATTTAAAATCCTCATTCTAACAGGTATTTCCTTTACTTCCATTTAGAAAAATTTTTTACATTGCTTTGGAGGAAGGCACAATATTTGAGAAAATGTTTTTACACATTATGTTTGGATCACCCTCTCTGAGACCATGCCAGGCACCTGACACATGCTATGTAGGAAAAATAATTCTGCAAATTATGATGCATGTTCCTCTTTACAAGTGTATTCTGCATGTTAATTATTGAATAAAGAGGCATTTTGAGTTTTGGTTAAAAGTTGTGGGAAATATGTCTTGGAAAAATAAAACTTGTGTAATGCAAATACACTGATCAATACAGAAGCTTTATATTTTCCTTCTCTAGATTAACTGAAACTCTTTCAGTAACTACACACCCATACAACACACTAATTTGTAGATAATATATAAATAGGGCTGAAGTACATTTTGAGTAAGTTTGGTGTTGGCATGACCTATACTGTCTAAAGATTTACTGCTGGGGTACTGTGTACTCTAAAATGAAATTCTTGGGAGTCTAAAGCTTCTGGACAACAGATGAAAATTAAAGAAAAAACAAATATTCTAAATTTTGAGGCAGCACTTAAATAAGGGCAGAGAAGACTTAGCAATTATACTTCCTCTCTAGAGGCAGAGTATTGGGTACAGGGCCAGTATCCACCCTTGCTCCAATGCTCTGCGTCACATCTCTCCTTGCCAGGGGGTTTCTCTTTACCCTCCTCTAGCATCTGACCATCTACGGAATACCTGCTGTCAACACTACTGAAGACTGTTCTTAAGCAGCCAGCTGCATTAAATTATATTTATAGAAAATCTGCACCCTAGCTTTTTTAAATATATGACACAATAGTTAAAATCTTATTTATTTTTGCATAAAGTACTTAATGCTTCTCATATATCTATTTGCAAAGTGGGTTTGGGTTTTAGAAAGTGTTCTTAATCATTAAAGGAGACTTTGCACTGCTCTATTTGCATTGTATTTTTCAAATTCATTCAGAAATTGGAAGACTGGTCTCTCTCAGATAGTAGTATTGAGCTGCCTGGAAACCTCAACAGGATGAAATTTATTAAGGCATATTTTAGAAGGTAAATCCCAAATTCAAATTCCTAGGTTCCAGTTCCCAATTTGTATCCCTCAACAATCTACAAAGAACATGCTACCATGCAAGTGTGATCCCAAAAAACCTCCTTGTAACAAAGACATCTCATGATCAAGTGGGAGACACAAACAATAGATGCTTCTTTAATAGCTGTTAAAATTTAAAAAGATTGCCCATAACCCACAGGCATTATTTGTACTTTTTCAATGTATATAACTACTTCTTCATTAGGAAAAAAAAAAGGCAGTATTATATATATAGTCATATATGACAGAGCTAAAGAAAATTATAGTAAGATTACAAATTTCAATTAAGTGAAAATAATAGTTTTAGGGCACAAAAAAATTCATAACTTGACTAAAAGTACTACTAAAACACTTTGGCTTTACCTGCTCTTTTTCAAGCATATCTGCTTTACGGAGTATTTTCATTGCATATACATGTCCTGTATCTTTCTTCTGAACAAGCCGCACCTAAAAGTTATAAAAAGAAATGCCAGGTCCAAAGTTCACAAAGCCAAGCTACTGCTTTCACGTGTTATAGCAAGTAATATTAAACTGAAAAAGTGTTACAATTTTAATACAAACAACTAGCAGTCACAAAGGAGGGGGAAAAAAGTGCTTTTCAATGTTCCAAAATGAACACATTACACACAGCAAAGTCAATGCTAGAAACATCCTCAAATCTTTCCACATCTGAACAGCTTTGGGATGCTATGTGAGCATACCAATCTAATTAAAAATCTTCAGTTTGAATGTAAGGACTCATTAAACCCCTGGCACACTCATCAGAACACTTAAGTAAATGATTACAACATTTAAAACAAAAGCAAAAGCTTACACATAGGAAAAATATCTGGAAATATATATATATATATATATATATATATATGTAATGTCCCATGTATAGTGTACAATGCATAATTTAGGATACAGTTTTCCTTTGTTTAGTTTCCAGTATTTTTAAAGAAAATAGGTAATTTTATGATGAAAGCCCCTGTACATCCTACCCTCTCCTACGACGTTCGTGTATTCTTTTCCCTGTATAACCTCTCTTCGGGAGCTCTGGTGGCGTAGTGCCTAAGGCACTTACTGGACTGCTAACCAAAAAGGTTGGCAGTTCAAACCCATCAGGCACACAACCACCACCACCACCTTTCTTCACATTTTCCATAATTGAGTCCCACACAGCCCGTCCCCGTTGAATGAACAAAAGCTCTTTGAGAGATGGTACTGTACCTTTCCCTCTCTCTCAAGGGAACAACTCAGGGATTCTGAACACTGGGATCAATTTAATCTTTCACCTGTGCCTTTAAAATAGGTACTCACATTTCCCCCAGGTACTGGTTTTTAATAATATGCTGCTCCTTTCATACAAAGATAATGCAACTATTGCATCAGTAGCTCCTTCATTTTGAGTGTTTTCCCTTAATTGGAGTGACTGTGCCTGGGCTCATTCAAACCCACCACAACAGACTGTTTTTCTTTGTTGTTGTTGTTTTTTAATTTTTATTGTGATTTGGGTGAGAGATTACAGAGCAAATTCATTTTCCATAAAGTAGTTCATACACATTTTGTTTCATGACATTAACTGCAATTCCCCACAACATAATAGCTCTTTTTCTATTTCCTCCCTCTACTTACCTCATCCCTGTGTCCTTCCCTCCCATGCACTCTGGCCCCCTTGAACTGTCTTCCTGTGCAAACACTGCCCTTCTGTTCTCCCAAGATTGATCTAATCGCTCCAAGGAGTATATCTACCTGATATAAATGTTTACTCCATATGCCTATCTCTTGTTTGGCTAGAAGCCATAGGAGTAAGTTCAGTTCCAGACCTGAAGAGTAATTAGGGGTCATAGTGTCAGGGGTCTCACCAGGCTCATCAGACCAGCAAACCTGGTCTTTTTTTTTTTTTTATGATTTTGAGTTTTGTTCCACATTATTCTTCCACTCTATGCCAGGATCTCCTGCACCGATTCCCTTCCAAGTGGTTGACAGTGGTAGCCAGGCACCATCTACTTCTTCTGGTCTTAGTCATATAGGCTAAGGATCACATGGTCTGCTAGTCCATTGGACTAACTTTTTCCATGCATCTTTGGTTTCCTTCATTCTTCCTTGCTCTGGACAAGGAGAGCCCCATCACGCAACAGATTGCTCTGTGACCAAGGAGGATGTATTTGCAGGACTAGCTCAGACAAAGCTGCAAATGCTTTGAACCCTCTACCACTACCTATATAACTCCTTTCTGTAAATTCTATCTCCTAAAGGCCATCTTTTAAGAGTTGTGCCAAGCTGGTGGGAAGAATTGAAAGGCTAAAGCTATGTTGTCAGTTTGCTAGTGGAGAGGCAGTGTGGTACCAGAAAAACAAGAGCTTTAAGGTCAGAAAGACCTGGGCCCAACTCCTAGTCTCACTGTTTAATGGCTGTGTGACACTGGGACATTACATAGCCCCTCTGAGCCTTAATGTCATCATCTATAAAATGGTTATTGTCAGGATAATAGTAGAAAGGCATTCAGTAAATAATAAATGTTGGTTTTCTTCTACCTTTTAACTCTCCCTCTAAATCAAAAACATCAACATCATTTCTGACAAAATAGGGACAAGCAATCAGAGATCTGGGACAGTGGAAGGGGGAAGAGAAGAGGAGGGCAGTACAAGCAGTCAGGATGTGGGGCTGACATACCTGACCTACCTAACCCCTGAGTATGTTAGAAGCATCAAAGTTCTGTGGTATTTTTGCATTTGATAAGTAGATTTGGTGGTTTTTACCTCACCAAATGCTCCTCTGCCTATTACTTTTAAGGACTCAAAATCTTCCAGTCCAAGCCTTGTTCTCTTCAAACGGAGAAATTCTGTTTCCTTCCGAGCATGTGCAGATCTCCTGAGTCGTTTCTAAATGTTTAAGGAAGGAGAGAAAGGGTAAGAAAGAGTTGAAATTCTAAAACTCTGCAACAAAGTCCTATTTGTGATTTGACTAGATTAGGCATACTCCTTTCACCCATGAAAGTACCACAGAAGCAGCATTCAGGGGTCGCTTCCCCCTTCCTTGGCCTTCAGATGCAATAACCAAACCTGGACAGATGAAGGTCTCCTCTGAGGATGCTGACTAACCTACTTCAGCAATCCCTTATACTCTTTTCTAATGAAGGAGAATAAGCAACATTTTCCTTTAACCTTTTTTATATAAAATAAATGATGATCTTCTATTTCCCTTTGAGTCTTTTACATTGCAGTTCATTTTATGCTATAACTTTCTATTATTCCGACAAATCCTGGATATTTTTCACCACCTTCCTGGGTTCTGTGATTCATTCCTACTTTTTAAAGTACTGTCACTACCATATCAGTTCCTTCCACAGTCCCTTGTTAACTACATTTTCTCCTAACACATTTGTGGGCACTGGAAGGGATAATTTCAGATGGATATGTTGCCTTGATACTGATTTCAGAAATTTGCTCCACTCCTCATGGAGTCTTTCCAGTGAGTTCTGTTAAATATGCTACAATTTTCTCTTTTAAATTTCAATTCGATTTCACCCACCCCACAACTATTTTTTCCTTAAAATTCTAAATCTAATTAACTCATAGCTATACCCAGAGAAGCCTTCCACTCCTGGGTAGTGAACTGAGTAATTAACTCCTCCCTCTGCATGAATACTGAAATCCGGGAGTGGGCCAGCGCTCATAAATTCCTATACCACAAAGCCAAAACCCTATGCACCAAGACAAACAACTTGCTGGACAAGATATGACTTGCCATGCTGGGTTTCAAAGAAATTCCAATATTAATTACCTCTTCATCTTTTAAGCCTTCTTCTTCCATCACTTTTTCTAACTTCTTTTGTCTAAAAAAAGACATGTAGTATAACATTTGAATGATAATTTTCAGAAAATTCTATACAAGTATAATAATTGTTTCTTGAAAACTGATAAAAATTGGTAAATCACAAAACATTTCATTACAACAAAAATTACCATTACTAAGACAGGTGAAAAGATTCCCATCCTTTGTTAGCTCTGCATTTTGAAAAAGATTATGTAAGATGTTAATACAACAATCTTGTATCATAATGAAAAGTTCTTTCTCTTCCTTTTTTCAGTTTTTCCCCTCTGAATTTCCTCCTTAACAAACTACAAAACAGCTGGTATTTGATAACCTCTTATATCACAGTGTTTCTTTCCCTCTCCCTGGTTGAAATCCTTTTCCTTTATTTACACATATCTTTCTCTTCCTGCTTGCCACAAGCAAAGAGCAATAAACAACAAAGGTAAAGGCAGATTTTGGAGATTCAATGGGAAAAAATGATTTTAAAAAAGTAACTGGCACCATTATCAAAATGTAAGACTCCAAGTCCCTGGAGTACTGAACTTTAGTTTACAAACTTCATCCAAGAATACTTCTGATGTACAATCTCATTCTGATTTGATAAAACCAAAAGAAAAGAGTAAAACTTCATTGCAACTCCACAGGACCTTCATGCATTAAGCATAATATTAATGAAAGTGCATGGTCTGGAATCTCCCCTCCACCACTTACCAGCATTCCAGATAAATAGAACAATGTGAGCAGGACAGGAAAGAATAAAAGCGTATGGAACGCTGATGCAATAGATCATACTCTCAGGGGGCTGTGGCACACAGCAGGCAGGTTAGTATAGCTCCAAACTATGGAGGAGTTCAAATTCCACATTAACAATGTTAAACTTTATTCTGTAGACAACTGATAGCTAACATAAGCTTGTGTGTAAAGGAGTGGTATGATGAGATTTTTATTTTAGAATGATAACCAGCAGTAATGAGGATCTGATGGACTGCAGGGAAAGCAGCTGAGAAAGAATGGGGGCCAACTGAAAGCCACTGTAATGATTCAGATGGATGTACAGTAAAGATCTGGAACTAGGGCTGGATAACTGGAATGAAGTGAATGGAGCCACTGCAAAGATCACCAACTGCCAGTAGGAGTCAAGGGAAAAATCTCAAGACTTCCTCATGCAGGCATGTAACAAGGCCAGTAACCAAGACAGAAAACACAGAAGAATATGGAAAATAATGAGTTTCATTTGGTTACTTAATATTTATTGCAATAATGTTGTTGTTAGGTGTCATTGTGTGGATTCACAGTGGCACCATGTGACAGAGTAGAACTGCCCCATAGGATTTTCTGGACTGCAATCTTTACGGGAGCAGACTGCAAAGTCTTTCTCCTGCACAGCAGCTGTGTGGGTCTGCACTGGAACCTTTCAGTTAGCAGCCAAGTATTTAACCACTGCATCACCAGAACTTTTTATTGCAATAATAGTATTTGGTTAGAACAAATAATATTGTTATAAATCATATTACAAATCCACAAAATAAGACAATTAATAAGAATTTGTGTCCAAACTCTCAAGCAATGAAAATAACTATCCTGATTCTGGTGGAAAGAAGAAAGCACCTACATGATCCCAGTCTCCCTCCTTTTTTCCTCCAAGTTCCAAGAATATTTTGGGATATGTATCTATGTTGGCACATGCATTGGAGGGAGAAGGCTGCACTGGTAGTTTCAAGAGTTTAAATTAATTCCCTTTCAGTGGTCAGGAGTATAAAGTAGGAAAGAGTGAGAAGAGTAAAAGCACAACATGATGGCAAGAACCATAAAGAAGTCAACTACGGTCAGCTCTTTTTGTGCCTTGAGTCTCAACACAGTCTTACCTTCTGACTACTTTTGTGAATGGCCAAATCAGGCTGGGCTAGAAGTGCATCATGCCACAAAGATGGCTCATTTTGACTATATTTTAAATCTAAATATAAATGGAGAAGTTTCCCACTGCCTTACTGCACATGTAATTAAGTTAGTTTCAGTAGAACATTCATGTAGGAGTACTGTTACCAGAATTAACTCCTTGAACACATATTCTTTCATTAGAGAAAATATCCAGGAAAAAACCTATCAAGCAAAATTATCCATGGTACTGATTTACTGGTACCAGGTCAACAAAGACTTTGAGGAGACTAAAAATAATGATCACACCTGAATAAAATTAACCTTGGATAAGGCTCACAAGTGACTCCTCTATGAGATGACACCAAGGAATGACTGTTAATTTAGTTAGCTTCAAGATAGCACCATGGTTATACAAGAAAACGTCCAGATTTTTAGAGATGAATACTTAAGTATACAGGATTGAAATGTCTGGAATTTACTTTAAAACAGAATAGCGAAATAAAAATAAAGTGGAAGAGATGAAGTAAATGTAGCAAAATCTTTATAATTATTAAATCTTAGAAATGAGTATCTGGGGGTTCGCTTTCCACTTTTATATGTGTTTTAAATTGTTCATACTGAAAAAGAAAAACAGCCCCACATTTGGCACGCTCTTGGGTCCCAGAGCCAGGTTAGCTAACGCTCCAGCCTTTGGTGGAACAATGCTTCCTTCCACTGAGCTCCAATGTTTCAAACCAGAATCTTGGAGGAGAGACTACTTTTAAACTTAGAAGCCATACCCAACCAAACTTTACCCTACCAATGCCTTCCATTCATTCCATGTAGTAGCTGTACATGTGCCCATTTCACAGATGAGATAACGAGTTCTTTTGAAGGCAGGGACCATGCCTGAATTCTCCTTCTCCACTAGGCACAGTATTGTGTACACAGCAAATTTGAAAAATGTTGCTTAAAAAAAAAGGTCAGAATGTGTAACAACGTGCAATGAATGTTCATAAATACTGCTTATAATCCCCCTCTCTCTTTTCTAAAGATTCAGAGGCAAAAGGCATGGGAGAAAAGGGCTAGTCCACTCTATAAGAGACATGAGTTGACAATATTTCTAACTTCTATTAATTAGACACTTTTATATCAAGGTTCTATGATGTTTCCACCCACAACATCAAATAGCTTAGAAATCCCTGCTTTGACAATTCTAATTTTAATTTACTTACTACTGAGGTGCTCCTACCAATTACTGGGGATATTCCTCTTCCAATAATGAAGGCTAAAATAATCTTAGCAAACTGTATTGAGAAACCAAAACACAATTATCAACTCTTATCTACAAAAGAGGGACTAAAGGAAAGATTTATAAGGAAATACTGATTCTGAAAGGCTCAAAGTATCTACTGCTTTTTTATTTAACAAAAAACAGTGGTGATTTGCTAAGAACAAAAATTACTAAGAAAATCTAACCCTCTTGAATATTTGACATTTTCTTCTTACTGTCTGCCTTTTGATTAATTTGGTCTTTAAAAGAAGCAAAATCACCAAAGCTTTTGGAAAGTCTGTCTATCTTAAAAGCCAAAACAAAAAAGCACTGAATTCAGAATTAACTTCTTGAACACATATTTTTCCATTAGAGAAAATACCCAGGTACAATCTTAATGCAAGCCATAATTAACATTTACTAACATGTCAAGAAAACCCTACATTACTTCATCTCTACAGAATGTGACATATTATCAATGATGAATCATATCTAGGTACCCAGTGGTAGGGTAAAAAACAGCTGACTATTATCAAATAAAACAAATAACTAAATCAGAACTCAAACATTTGCTATACAACACCAGAAGCTCTTATTTCCAGAGTAGTATATTTGAAGATAACTACAGGTAGTGTCAGACTTATGATCTACTGGAGTTATAATGAACCACATTTACAACCACCGGGTTTCTCCTGGTACATCTTATATGTAATATGTACTGTATACAAAGTTGTAGCTTGTAATTTGCTGATATTATCATTCTCAGATGTTCAATTTTATAATTTACTGTTCAAAACACTGCTGTATAGATTTTAGTTTTCTAAACTAATTCAGGGATTTCAGATGCTTAAAAACATAGACCCAAATGCTAATCACTTTGCTAAAGTCAACAGGCAGATTCAGGAAGCAGTGAGATGTTACACAAGATATATGAAGAAAAAAATAAAAGGACCATACAGAAACTTTAATTTTCTGACTAGAAATGCCATCCCCATTCCCAGGGATAAACCCTAATGATACAGAACCTTCCACAAATGGAGTTACTACCACAATTGACATCATCATTGGAGTAAATTTTCACCTTTTTTTTTAATGTTTATATATCCTTACTAAAATGTATTCGTAAATTGATTACAGTATTTATATTGTAATATATTGTAACTGTAAATTGATATGTAATATTTCCAACTCCCAAAGATAAAATAAATATCAGATTTATAAAGATACTGATGATAAAAGGCAAAAATAATGAAAATTTTTTTTAAAAAAGGGGAGGAGGAGGAATCCAATTTATGTCAGAACCAACTTACAACAGAGTAGTTAGAACTAACCCCTGTAAGTCAGGAACTACCTGTATCCCCAACAGATTTCACTCTTGAGTCCTGGAGATAGACTGTGTAAAGTTTTAAAAATTTGCCCCAGTAGCTCTATTATATATATGGACATTCTTATAGTACATACAAATCTGTATGCAGAAAGATTGCCTGTCAATCTTATATATGGCCATGGGTATATTCCTTTTTACCTGATCATTTAGCCTGTCTATCTATGTGTTCACCTTTAGATTTTCTTATTACCGACAATGCAGTATAGTGTATGTAAAAGTGTTTATCTTTATTGTCTACACCTCTTATACATCTTTCTGTGTCTTCATTTTTCCAAGTGTTACTATGCTGGTCACTAGCTTTTGGTATATTGCCTGTCCTTTCACCCAAATCAATACTTTTCTCTTACTTATCTAGCAATTTTCCCTCTCCTCCCCTTCCAACCCTGGTAACCAACAAAGAAAGTTGCCTTCCATATGGAAACCTTTCCTTGACTTTTTACAATAGTGGTAATACAGTATTTGTCCTTCTGTAATTGACTTATTTCACTCGCATAATGTTCTCCAAGTTCATCCACATTATGAGTTGTGCAATTTTATGTTTGCACATAAAATTAACAAAGGCCACTATGCAGAGAACAACAGCTGGCCATGTACTGAATGCCTTGCTATTCTGCACAAACCAGTTGCCATCAAGTCAATTCTAATTTATAGTGACCTATATGTGTCAGACTAGAACTGTACTCCATAGGGTTTTCAATGGCTGATTTTTTTGGAAGTAAATTCTTCTGGATGGATTCAAACCTCCAACCTTTCTTCTGTTAGCAGCCAAGCACATTACCTGTGCACCACTCAGGGAATCCACATTTAAGATCAAATTATGTCTCTCATGCAAATTATGATTTATACCCTCACAGAGAATATAGATACAAAATCCTTAACAAATTTTTGGCATAATGAATCGAGCAATATATTTGAAAAATAATGCATTATGAACAAGAGAGTTTTATCCCATGACTGCAAAGTTAGTTTAATATTAAAAAATCAGTCCATGTAACTCACCATACTAACAGAATAAAGGAGAAAAAGTATATGATCATTTCAATAGATACAGAAAAATCATTTGAAAATCTTCATCACTTGCTCATAATGAAAACACAGCAAAATGGGAACATGTGTACTTCCTCAACCTGATAAAGGATATCTTTAAAAATCTACAGCTAACCTCATAACTAATGGTGAAATAGTGAGAATTTCCTACCTTAACTGGGCATTAAAAATAAAAAGATGTCCACCCCTACCATATCTATTCAACAGTGTATTAGAAGTCCCAACCAGTACAATAAGGCAGGGGAAAAAAAGTAAAACTGTATCTATTTGAATATAATATGATATTCTACATAGAAAATCCTAAGGAATTTACAAAACCACCACCAGAACAAGTAAATAAGCAAATTGCAGGATACATGGTCAATATACAAAAATCACTTGTATTCCTATTTACTGTTGTTGTTGTTATATGCCGTCGAGTCGGACCCTATTTCCAGAGACCCCTCCTTGGGTTTCCGAGGCAGTATCACTATGGAAGTAGACTGCCCCATCTTCCTTCTGAGGAGTGGCTGGTGAATTTGAACCACCAGCCTTCTGGTTAGCAGTCAAGTGTCTTAGGTCTTATGCTACCAGAGCTCCTAATTTATTAGCAACAATCAACTGGAAATGAAATTTTAAGTATCCATTTACAATAATATCCGAAAAATACTTAGGTGTAAATGAACAAAAGATATAATATTGTTAAGATGTCAATTCTCCCCAAATTAATCTATTCATGGCAACTCCAATCATAATTCTATTAGGCTTTTCTGTAGAAACTGACAAACTGATTCTAAAATTTATATGGAAATGCAAAGAACCTAGAATACAGAAAGCAATCCTGGGGAAAAAAAGAACAGAATTGAAGGACTTAGTTTACTGATTGAAGATTTACTACAAAGCTATACTATTCGAGACAGTGTGATACTATTATAAGGAACAGACAAATAGATCAATGGAAAAGATGAGAGAATCCATAAATAGATTAAATTCATGTGGTCATTTGATTGTGACAAAAGTAATCTAACAGAGAAAGGAAAAGTCTTTTCAACAAATGGTGCAAAAATAACTAGACATCCATAGAAAAAAATTTTCAACCTCCACCTTATGCCACACATACACTATTAATTCAAGATAGAAATAAACATAAAAATTCTAACTATACTTCCAGAAAAAAAACATATCGACTATCTTTGTGGCATGAGGTAAAGCACAAGTTGTTAAAGAGGTGACAGAATGTAAAAACAATAAAGAAAGAAACACTAAATTAGATTTCATCAAACTTAACATTTTCTGCTCATCTAGACATAGTTGAAAAAAAAATAAAAACAGAAATCACATACTGGGTGAAATTATTTGTAATAAATATATACAATAAAGGACCAGTATCTACAATTATAAAGAACTCCTAAAACATAATAAAGATAATTCAATTTTTTAAGATTTGAAAAACTCTTCACAAAGGAAGATGTACAAATGACCAAAAAGTACACTGAAACAGAAAAAGCTCAACAATAATCATCAGGAAAATGCAAATTAAAACCACAGTGAGATACCACTAAGCATGCATGAGAATAACTGAAGTTAAACAGACAGAGAACGCAAATGCTACTAGCAAAGAGTAAAGCAAGTAGAACTTGTGTACACTGTTGTCAAGACTTTGGGAAAAAAGTCTGGCAGTTTCTTATACGATTAAACATATGCCTATGTAACTCTGTAATGGTGGGCACATGGCACTAAGCATTTGTCAAAATCCATAGGACTATATAACATAAAAACTGACCTAATGCAAACTTTGGATTTTAGTTAATAAAAATAGATCAATATTGGTTCATCAATTGTAACAAATGTAAGGAATGCAAGATGTTAACAGAAAGAATGTACAGTGGGGAGGAGAGTAAATGGGAACTCAGTGTACTTTCTGCACAGCATTTCTGCAAACCTAAAACTGCTCTAAAATATGAAGTCTATTAAAAAATACACAAAAATTAAAACATGATATACTTCTCCATCTTATTTTATGAGATGAGATTGAAACCAAAAATCTGAAAGACAAAAGGAAAAACAGAAGCTACAGATCTGTCTCACTGATGAATCAAGATGGAAAAAAACCTTTAAAGTATTTCAGCAAAGTAAATCCAGGACTATATTTAAAATATATATAAATATATATTATCTCATGACCAAGTTGGTTTCATTCTAGGAAACAGTTATCACTAGAAAATAAGCTAATCTATTTCATCACATTAACTTAAAGGAGGAATGTCATAATTATTAAAGCACAGAAAAGCTGTTTGTAAAAAATCACTATAAATTTATAATTAAAAAAAAAAAAAAAACCTTAATAAAATGGAACAGTCCTAATCTGCTAAAGGAGCTCTGGTAGCGTAGTGCCTAAGGCATCTGACTGCTAATCAGAAGGCTGGTGGTTCAAACCCACTAGCCACTCCGCAGAAAGAAAGCTGGGCAATTTACTTCCATAGTGATACTGCCTCAGAAACCAAGGAGGGGTCACTGTGAGTCGGATCCGACTCAACAGCATTGAGTTGTTTTTTTTTTAATCTGCTAAAAGAAAGCTTCAAAAAAAAAAAAAAACTCTATAGCAAACATTATACATGATGATAAAATACCGACTTTTTTCCCTTATCAGTAAGGAACCATGTAGAACCAGACAACTATGACTACTGTGGCCACTCTCTTCACCACTGTGACGGAACTTAGCCAATGCAGAAAGGCCAAGAAAAAGAACAAAAAGTCTAAGAAGTGCAAATAAATATAATTATTTACAGACTTTGCCTATACATCTCTTTATTTGTATCCTTTTTGCTATAATAAAACTGTAACAGTAGGAAAATATGCCTCGGAAACCCAAGGAGGGGTCGCTATGAGTCGGGGCCGACTCGATGGCAAATAACAACAACAACAACAAGTATGTTTATGAGAGCTCTGGTGGCGTAATGCCTAAGGCATCTGACTGCTAACCAGAAGACTGGCAGTTCAAACCCACCAGCCCCTCCTCGGAAGGAAGGTTGGGCAATCTACTTCCGTATTGATACCGCCTCAGAAACCCAAGGAGGGGTCATCATGAGTTGGATCTGACTCTATGGCAGTGGGTGTGGTAAGGTATGTTTATGATCCAGCAACTCCACTCCTAGGTCTCCACTCCTAGGTATTTAGCCAAAAGAACTAAAAGATTTGTATATAAATGTTCATAGAAACTTTATTCAAAATAGCTAAAAACTGACAACAGCCCAGATGCTTATCAAGAAAATACATAAACTTGAGATATAGTCATAAGACAGACTACTACTCAGCAATGAAAAGAAACAAACTACTGAAAAACACATGAATGAAATCAGAGAGATGAAATCAGAGTGAAAAGTACCTTATTCAAAAGAGTACTTACTATACGAATACATTTACATGTTTCATTGTTTACAACAAGCAGGACTAGTCTAGGATACAAAAAAATCACAACAGTGGTTGCCTAGGGTTGAGGAAGCAAGAAGCATGAGAACTTTCTGAAATGATGGTAATGTTCTATGTCTTGAAAGGGGTTTGAACTAAACAAATGCATGCATTTCTTAATCCTCATCAAATTGTACCCTTAAAACTGTGCATTTCATTGTATGTAAATTTTATGCCCCCCAAAAAAATTCATAAATATTGAACTCTAACTAATGTCACACAAGTGAAAATACTGATGTTTGCAACATACTCTGAAACAAAAAATTAAGATGAATTAATGAATGGGCAGGCAGGTATGTGATAAAATGATACTGGTAATATCTGGATGATGTGCATAAGGGTATTCAGACTGTATAATTCTTCTAATTTTTCAGTATTTTCAAAATGAAATGTTGAAAAAAAATTAATTATGAGCTACTACATGAACAGTATACACCAAATCAATAATAATTACAATAGCTGCTACTAGCACCATTAACTAAGTGATTACCATGTGTGAAACACCATGGCATGTACTTTCATATGTTATATCTAATCTCCATAGTAATCCTGCAAGGTTAGTATTATTAACTCCATTTTCCAGACAGGGGAACCAGAAAGTAATTTGTCCAACCTCATACAACTGTCGTTGTTGTTGTTATTTGCCATCGAGTCGGCCCCGACTCATAGCGACCCCTCCTTGGGTTTCCGAGGCAGTATCACTACGGAAGTAGGAATGCCCAACCTTCCTTCCGAGGAGTGGCTGGTGGGTTTGAACCGCCAGCCTTCTGGTTAGCAGTCAAGTGCCTTAGGCACTATGCTACCAGAGCTCCTCCTCATACAACTGGTAATTGGTAAAGGGAGAATTCTAAACCCAAGCCTGACTCCAAAGGAGGTGCTCCTTCCATTACACAACACTACCTTAACAATGAACTCTAAAGATCTAATTACTTTTTAATACTGCAGTGGAATTTTGTGCTATTAACTAGCAGTAGTAGAAATAACGAGTTAATGGCAGGGGCTTTAGAACTCCATTACACTGTCATACTACACTGTCATTCCATTGTGATGGAATAGACTGTGATGGATGGCTGCTATCCTTGTCTCTTGTCAACAGTACTATGAATGTGTTTTGCAACACCAGACATAAATGCCACAACCACAGAACAATTCTTTCAAACAGAATTCTTTACCTCATCTCTCGTTCTTCATGTTGAGCGATAAGGTTGCTATAAAAATTCTCCAATGTCACTTTGGTCATGGTCACCCTTTCCTTTGTGTGGTTACTCATGGAAGAGCAAGGTGTTGAGCCTGTCATTGCCATGGCTGCTAGAAACAAAGAAACATAGACATATCAGTTTTGGAATTAGAATCTACCAGTTCCATACTCTCCTACCCCACAGACAGGAATGTAAACTGGTCCAAGTTTTCTGGTGGACAAATAGGTAATATATGATGAAAACCATACAAATAATTCTAGTAATTAGTGAAAATGGGTATACAGTATGTTCGCCAAATAGGTAATATGTAATTAAATTGTTAATGTACTTATTGTTAATGACAAAAGAAAACTGAAAATAATTTGAATATATGACAGAAGATTGGTTAATCAGAACAGAGTTCTACAATGAAATACTGAGCAGACAATTAAAATATGTTAAAATTTTTAATGTCAAGCTAAATGTTTCCAATTTAAAAGAACAGATTACAAAATGATGTATACCATGATTTCAATCTTATGTGTATACTATATATGTATACCAGAATTACCAGAAATATATACATCAAAATGTTATTAGTGGCTTAACTCAAGGCTGTAAGAATGCAATAATTTTATAATTATTAATTAATTGTAATTATATACTTGTAATTATATACTTGTTTGTGCTTCTCCATGTTTTCTGTATTCTCTTCAATGAACATGTACCAGCAAGTTACAAGTTACAATTACTGTTTTTATAATTTCTGAAAAAAAAAAAAAAAACAAACTCACTGCCATCGAGTAGTGACAAAAATAGGTATATATGTGTTCTAACACAAGCCTATGGTATTTGTTAAATGCTTGCCATTAATTTTAATTTATAAATTAAAATAAAGACCTGTAACGGAAACAAAATCACAAAGAAAAGCCTGAATCGTAATTCTAGTGATAGAAGATACCATAAAAATAAAAAGACCCAATTTAAATCGTGATACAATGGTACTTCATGGATGAACCTTTAAAACATGCTGAGCAAAAAATAAATCAATCACAAAAGCAGAAATATACAGTCTCACTTATATGAAATATCTAGAAAAGGCAAAGAGTTGGTAGTGGTTATCTAGGAAGAGAGGAAAGTAGGAATCATTGCTTAGGGGGCACTAAGCTTCTGTTAAGGGTGAATCAAAAATATGAGAACCATGCTGATGGCTGCACAACATGAAGAATGAACTAATGTCACTGACTTGTGCATGTTAAAAATGTTGAAATGGCAAATGTTTTGTTAATTATATACTTAACCAGTTGCTACTGAGTTGATTCTAAGTCACAGTAACCCCACAAGTGTCAGAGTAGAACTATTCTCCATGGAGTTTTCAATCACTGATTTTTAGGAAGCAGACTGCCAGGCTTTTCTTCCAAGGTGCCTCTGGGTGAACTAGAACTGCCAACCTTTCAGTTAGCAGCCAAGCACATTAACCATATGTACCACCCAGGAACTTCCATATATACATATAACATATACGTACCACAATAAAGGGAGCTCTGGTGGCATAGTGCCTAACGCATTTGACTGCTAACCAGCAGGCTGGCGGTTCAAACCCACCAACCACTCCTTGGAAGGAAGGTTGGGCAATCTACTTCTGTAGATACACTGCCTTGAAAACCCAAGGAGGGGTTGCTATGAGTCGAACCCGATTCAATGGCACTGAGTTTGGTTTAAAAAAATAAAAAAACAAGGGACTCTAACTCCCTCATATCACATATGACACCAGCAAGGTTAGGTTGCTTATAGAACCGTTTTCCCTAAAATTAAAATCTCATTTTTCCCTAGATGTTTTTGCCAACCTATATTGTCACACTTGACCAGACTGTCCATCAGCCCTGACATCCTCCAGCATTGGTTGTTGTTATGTGCCGTCAAGTCGGACCCAACTCATAGCAGCCCCTCCTTAGGTTTCTGAGGCAGTATCACTACGGAAGTAGATTGCCCCATCCTCCTTCTGAGGACTGGCTAGTGGGTTTGAACCACCAGCCCTCTGATTAGCAGTCAAGTGCCTTAGGCACTACGCTATCAGAGCTCTCCCAGCATTGGTAATAGTGCTCAATATTGTACCTTTATTGTACCTTCCTCGCATATGACCTGCCTCTGTCTTTTTATCCAAAGTAAAGCTGAGTAAAAATCAGGAGCGATCAAGAGACATTTTCAAAGCGCATTTTATGAAAAGTTTTCTCAAGGTTCTCTCCCCTTAATACTTAGCAGCTTTTTAAATTGTTTTGTGGGTTAGACTAAAGCTTTGAAAGAATCTGCAAATGCTTGTTGTTACTAAGATAAGACACTTAACATAAAGCAATTATTTTAAGAAAAAAAAGGTAACCAAAAAAACCCATTGTTGTCGAGTTGATTCTGACTCATAAATACCCTACAGAACAGAGTAGAACTGCCCTGTAGGGTTTCCTAGGCTATAATCTTTACAGAAGCTGATGGCCACATCTTTCTCCCACAGAACGGCTAGTGGGTTCAAACCAGTAACCTTTTGATTAGCAGTCTAATGCTTAACCACTGTGCCACAACATAGGCAAAAATCAAATAAGGAATAATCCTTTCAAAAGAAAGAATAATCCCTTCAAAGTGAAAAGTCAAAATCAAGGCTCTACTTCAGAGTCAAGCATTTTGATTCATGATGTGCAAAAATGATGCATAATCACAAATTTAAGACATTACATTCAAAGCTACCTTACTATAAAATATTATATTTTACAGGGAAGTTTCTAGTGATACTAGAGCACACCCAGATGTTTTCAGAATATCAGCAGATGGAAGAATTGAAAAAAAAAAAAAAAACTGTTTGGTTTGTGAAGCTTGGGTGTGGTTCCCTTATTTGTTAGCCTATACCCCCTCCACCCACAATGAAAACCACATTCAGTCTAAGTATGCTTGATGAAGAAATTTTCAAACCAAATTTAAAAACAAGTCAGAGGCAAGTGAGAGCTTTATACTGTTTCTTGTCTGACAATTTCTGGAGAATACACACACACACACACACACAATTTTAAGTGAAATTACGTCAACATAAAAATACAAAAACAAATTTAGAGTATTTTCACCACCAGGCGAAAACATTAGGCCAAAAAATTCCCTAAAAGAGTGGTTTTCAACCTTTACATACAGTCACTAATGTAATGGCAAAGATTGCACTGTCCTTCCATTAGACCTTTCTTCAAACTTCCTCTTCTCATAAAAGGTTCAGCCTAATTCTAATAATCTTTAATCAAAAGATACAATTACTATTGCCCTGCATCAATTCATTGGTTTACTGGACCCACCAAGTACTTTTACGACAGGGCTTTCCCTCATGCTTTTCATAATTCAAGCATTCAATGGCCACTGGAGGCCATTGCCCTATTGCTTTCATTCTCCTTCTACTCTGCAGAATTCACTGCTGTGGAGTCAGATCCGCCTCATAGCAACCCCTCCTTGGGTTTCCGAGGCAGTATCACTACGGAAATAGACTGCCCAACCTTCCTTCCGAGGAGTGCCTGGTGGGTTTGAACTGCCAGCCTTCTGGTTAGTAGTCAAATGCCTTGATAGGTGAAAAATGTTTAAAATTCTTAACAAAAGAAGGTGGATGTAACCCTCACAAAAGTCAGTAGTAGGAATTGCAAACACAAAAGTAGGTCAAATGAAATCCATTGTTTTATTCAGTCTAGATAGTTAGTTATGCCTGGTCATCTGTTTGACTTTACAATGGTACTCTATAAACACCCCTTCCCTTACCAATGTTTTATTTCTTTAGACCAATGATTTAGTATTTCATTTGGACAATTCAGCAATGGAGCCAAAACTCATGAGTCACAATCTCCTCTTGGAAAACGAGCACCCTAGTTTATACTCAATTTTAATAACGTTACCCCATCTCATGCACAGTGCTATGTACTTAATAAGCATCTTATAAGATATATTTACGAAGTAAAGGATCAGTAAAAAAATAAGACCCTCAACAAGATGGACTGATACACTGGCTGCAACAATGGGATTAAACATGGCAACAATTGTGAAGATGGCACAGGAGCAGGCAGTGTTTCCTTGGGTTGTACACAGGGTTGCTGTGAGTTAGAACCCACGCAACAGCACCTAACACCAACAACAAAGGGAAAAGAAACTAACTTTTCCTCTCCACTCCAAGGAGTTGAGAGTATGTATGTGTGATGAGGAGGCAGGGTTGAGAAATGTAATGGTTTTCTATTCAGAGTTGGAGGACAGAGTTCTTGTCCTCTTATCAGTAAGCTGATAACTAATGTCTGGGATAGGAAGAGGAGTCTGTTACTGTGGTGGTGGCAGTGGAGTGGCAGTTGTTTCATGTTTGAAGAAACCATGTCTACTGCCTGGCTAAGTCACAGTCAAGATGAGCTAAAAGGGAGAAGAGGCACAGGGTCTACTTCATTCCAACCTTCCTCTGTACATTTAAAAAAAAAAAAAAAAAACAAGTTTCTCTTTGTGTCTTTTAGTTATTTCATGGTGCAAGTGGAATATCTGGTCTCTCTACCAGCGTTTCTGCAAATTAACTCTGGCACTGACTTTCCTCTAAATCTTTATAGACTTTTCCCTTTCCTCTGGCTATATTCCTTTTCCACTCCCTTCTAAATCTTCACTGCATTTTCCTGTGATTTTAAGATTATCCGAAACCCAGTACCCTAAGACTAAGCGGGGCACTCAAGGGCACCAGACAGACACCAAAGCGAGTCTTCACATCTCTGCCTGACTCCCAGGTTCCTGAGATCTCTGCTCCCAAGTCCCTACATCCTAGAAAAAGGAAAAGGAGGTGGAAATTGGCCGTGACTGAGATTCCGGATGGGACTGAACAGTGAAAGCGAGCAAACAAAGCTGGCAACATTGGGAGGAGAGGAGAGGCTGGCTCCCCGCCCCAGCTGCACACGGAGAAAGAGAAAGGATCGGGTGGGAAAACGTGGAGAGGCCCGACAAGAGGCCTCTGGGGACATAGAGGAGGAGAAATGACAGGAGGCTGAATAGATGGGCTGCGAGGACGAGAAAACACTGCTAGAACTAGAGCGCCAGCAAGACGTGGGAAACCCGAGAAGGGGTTGAGGGAAGATGGGATGAAGGAAAAGCCCTGGTGGAGTGAAGACAACTGCAGCAAGACACTCACCACAGCCTTGGGGAAGCCTGGGCTGCAGGCAACTGGCAGCCCAGACGCCGGCCCCACCAGCGGTCTCGACGTGTGGAAAGGCGAAGCCCCAACGGCAGCACCAGCCGACCAGAGGGGACGGAACGCGTGTGGGACGCTGGAGCAGGGGCCCAGAAACGGTTGCGGTTGAGGACAACAGGAAGTGCCCCAACTGCCGGGAAGGAAGGCAAGGCTGAAGGGCCAAAGCAGCCCTCTCCACCGCTGCTGAGAGCGGCCGCCTCAGCAGCCTGGAGACGGGACCGCGCATGCGTGACTTCCCGGCGGCCGGCCCGTGTTGAGGGCCTGCGCGTGCGCGGCCCCGCCCTACCCATCCACGAAACCTCCCTTTCAGTTCCCCGCGGGCGAGATGTGAGGTGTGGGGTAGTTTCCGGGCCTGGTGGACTGGGAAGAGGTTCCTCTTGATTTTTTGTTTTTAAACTTTTTATTTTGAAATAATATAGACTCACAGGAAGTTGCAGAATTAGTACAGAGCTGTGAGGCATCATCCACCTAGCTTCCCTCTATATCTTACTTGACTATACTATAGTCTCAAAACCAGGAAATTGACATAGGCACAATTCAATTAACTAGACAAGTACAATTAACTAGATTATAGACCTTATTCAAATTTAATTAGTTTTGCGTGCAATCATTTATGTGTTGTGTGCGTGTATGTGTGTAAGTCTAATAAATTTTAGCACATGTATAATTGATTATCCGCATTGATTTTTGGCGGTTGAGCAACTGGTCTGCTGAAGACCTTGGTCCCACCTACTCTAAAACCTGAAGACCAAACCCACTCCTGTGGAACTGATTAGAACTTCCTATAAGAGACCTGGGAGCTCTGGTAGCATAGTGAGTAAGACACTTGCCTGCTAACCAGACGGCTGGCGGTTCAAACCCACCAGCCACTCCTCGGAAGGATGGTTGGGCAACCTACTTCCGTAGTGATACTGCCTCGGAAACCCAAGGAGGGGTCTCTATGAGTCGGGGCGACTGGAGGGCACATAACAACAACAACAACATAAGAGACCTAGAGTAGAACTGCTCATGGAGTTTCCAAGATTCCATGGCACCTAACAACAACAACAACAAATCTTTATGGAAACAGACTGCTGTCTCTTCCTCCCACAGAGTGATTGGTGGGTTCCAATCGATCACCTTTTGTCTAGCAGCCAAGTGCATTAACCACTGTGCCACCAGGGCGCCTACTGTATCTAAAAGTCAGATTTAACACGTTTTACCTGGGATCGGGTGAGCTCTCAAATATTTGGACATTGATTACCCTGAGGGTGTCCCAGTGTGCATAGAAAAACCTGCTTTTCAAGGCCACCCAACAGTTTAGTATGTACCACCTCTTGAGTAAAAACATCCTCAAGTTTACTAACCCTTGTATGCTCACACATTCCTTGGAAATGGAGCATAGTGCCACTGACCAGGAAGTATCAGGCTGCTGGAAACAAAGATAAGTTAAGTCATGGTCTTCACCTGCCTTCAAAAGAGCTGTATATGGGGAGGGAAAAAGCCTGTGCGCAAATCATTTGGGTGTTTTGTGATGCTATGGTGCCTCAGGCTCTTGTAACTGTGTGTGTGTGTGTGTGTGTGTGTGTTGTAACTGTGTGGCATCCCAGGTTTTGTTTCCTTAAATGTCTTAAAACAGAGGCCTTTCATGACTGCTTTCATCTTTGTAGACTTCAAAGCCCCAGTTTCCTTTTCATGTAAAAACATCTTCACTTTTTTTCTCTCTGTCCAGAGGCCTTACTCCACCAAGGCCCTTTGACAAAGTCCTGCCATCCTTAACAACTTAATAATGCAAACATTTTGCCTTGTGCTTTACATTTTACAAATCCTTTTTATATGTTTAATCTCAGTTGATCCTCACAACTCTGGCAGTTCACACTTAATGAAGTTTTAGAGATAAAGTAACTAACACTCAGAGAAGCTTAGTGACTTGCCTGAATCCTTATGTCTAGTAAGCCAAGTAGCCCTCCCTAATGTGAGTGCAAATCCAATGTTCTTTCTGCTTTTCCTTCCTCCAAAGCTCAGCTCAAACCTAATCTTTTCCTTGGAGCCTTCGCAGTTTCAGAAGTGAGAGTTCACTCTCTCCTCTCTTTACTGCTAACCTGTTGTTGTGTGCCGTCAAGTCAGACCTGACTCATAGCGACCGCTTCTTGGGTTTCTGAGGCAGTATCACTGTGGAAGTAGATTGCCCCATCTTCCTTCAACCCATCCAGCAGTGCCACAGAGAAAAGCTTGATGATCTGCTTCCATAAAGATTACAGCCAATATAACCCTGTGGAGTTCTACTGTGTAACACATGAGTTGAAATCAACTACAAGGCAACGGGTTTTGTTTTGTTTTGTTCCTTTATACCTATATTAAATTGTCTATATCTGAACT
>NW_006921646.1:5289714-5291668 GCF_000298275.1 Orycteropus afer afer
AAAAAAAAAAGGAACTTAAAAAAAAAAAAAAGAATATGCTGGATCCAAAGGATGATATTTTGCCATGAATCCAGTAAGTATAGTGGAATTTGTTATCCATTTTTGACCACCCAGCATTTAAACCTCTGCTTGAATAATTTCTTTTAGAAGGATTATGACAAGGCGGGTTCCTACAAGGCAGAGGTTATAGATGTCCCAAATGTCCAATTTTCCCAACTATTGTACTACTCCATCATCTCTAACATCAACTTTTCCTCCTGTTCTCAGTACTCTCCCTCCCATCTTAGGGTTCCATGTTTCACTGTGTAACATCTCACAAAACTCATGTACTGACAAGGAAATGGTGCATGTGCTTGTGGAGGCTAGAAGGTCCTGAATCCATGGGTCAGGCATTGGTCAGGAGGATTCTCCTCACTCACATGGTTGTAGGGGCTGATAAATCCAACTCAGCAGACCACACAACAGGCTGATGTCTCAGGTCTCAAGAACCAGAGGTCAGGTGATGATGAACCAGATGCAGGATCCAGAACAAGAGAATGAACTTTGCAGAACATTCATATATATTGGATGCAAATCATACCTGCAAAGAAAACTAAGGATGGTGACTTGAGTTACAACTTCTAGTAAGGTGGTAACTCAAGATACATCCCACCCTAACCTAGCCTCATTAACATAATGGACAACTCACTCTAAAATGGGACCATAACCACAGGCATAGAGGCTAGGATTTACCATACACTACAAAATAGAGGACTATGGCTAGAAGGGCCACAGCAGAAAGGGCATAGGGGCAGCATCCTCTGACTTCTAACTTCACAATCAGGAAGGAGGATCCAGAATAACATCAGTAGCCCAAGGCTGATTCCTATGAGGCAGAGGTCAGACATGCCGCCACCCTCCAACCTTTTCACCAATTCTGACACCAACCATTCTTCCCATGGCACTCTCTACTTCTCTGCTGGGTTCTATAATTCATTGCAATGGCCATATAGAACTCACAGACAATAATTATGACTATGGGGTTTATCAAGGAAGCACCAGGTTGTTTCAGGATCAGAAATCACTCAGGATATAATTATTTGATCAGGACAGCTTCTTCTTAGCCATACCTGCAGGCATGCTTCTCTCTGACCTCAGCCTCTGCCCTGTTCAGGCCATTGTCACAAAACTCTTTTAGCTTTGCTGGTAGGTGCCCAGAGAGGGAGGTATCCCAGTCCACCAGCAAGCCTCATGCTTGAAGGCACTCAGATTTCTCGCTCTGTGGGCCAGGAAGCCCGCCATCCCATATCAAGTCAGTCTCTTGGTTCTGCTGCCTTTGCTGCTTCTCACCATCTGTCTGCCACCCTCTGCCGTCTCCTTGCTGTCTCAGCACAGGGGTCTTGGATCCAAGAACACACACAACTCCCAGATCTTCTCTCTAGATGGCAATGAGATCCCCCCTTTCTATCTCTGGGATGGCTCATTTTAAGCCTAGCAGAATGGCAAAACTGATCAATCCCCACATTAACGTTCCATACACTTTATTTGCATGGTCCCACCTCCTGAAGGGTGCCATGTGCCTTATTTACACTACTAACAAGCTATCCAATCCCCTTGGTAGGCCATAAGCACCTCATATTTGCATAGTTCCACCCAGTCATCTGGTAGGAATCACAAAGACGGTGGCTAGAAGAGTGAAATTAAGGAATTCACTGTACCACAGCCATGTTAAGTAATTCACTGCTCTGCAATCCCCTTCATGTGTATAAGGAATGCCCCAATTTAGGAAGCAGCGCCCACTTCCCATTAACAAAAGTTCCAGATATTGTCTCTCCTAAACTCCCTTGCAGCTAAAGGTGTGGGCACAAAACCTGTTGTTTTTATGTGCCGTCGAGTCGGCCCTGACTCATAGTGACCCCTCCTTGGGTTTCCGAGGCAGTATCACTACGGAAGTAGGATTGCCCAACCTTCCTTC
>NW_006921646.1:5291778-5325027 GCF_000298275.1 Orycteropus afer afer
CTTTAGCCACTATGCTACCAGAGCTCCTAGGGCACAAAACCTAGGTGCTACTAATCACTTCCACCCATGCCAGACTGAGATGTACTTAATATAACAAAAAAAAAAAAAAAAAAAAAAACCCATTGCCAATGGGATTATAACCATAGGTATGAAACCAAAACCAATTGCCATCAAGTCGATTCCAACACACACTAGTATAGGATTCATAGCACATAGTATTTTGGGAGGACAAAATTCAATCCATAACAGTAACGTTGCTTTATTTTTTTTTTATTCATTGTACAGATTACATAATAGACGCCCAGACTTCAGGACTTCACTGCAATGCTTTCATGAAGGGCTACAGCCATGTTGTTGTTGTTGTTGTTGTGTGCCATCGAGTCGGAAGGGCTACAGCCATAGAACCATCAAACTGGATAGAGTTTCACCACTTGAGAATTCCCACAAAATTACCCATCAGAGAAAACCTTGGTTTATTTAACATGAAGGACTGATACTCATCAGTAGTCATATCATTTGCAACATATTTCCTTGCAAGTAACAGATAATTTGACTCACAGTGACTTACACAAATAAGGATTTATTTTTCTCAAATACCAAGAATTCTGCAGATATATTGTTCAAGTACATCAGGTTGTCTTCTCTGTGATTCTCTTGGTCTCTGTCTCATGGATGTAAGTTAGCAGCCTAAGCTCCAGGCATCATGTTAACATTCCAGATGGCATGAAAGGGATTGGGGCAGCACCAGCTGTGTCTTCCCCTGTAATCAGGAAAGCAAGAGCACTAGATTATCAGTAGTAGGTTTCTACTAAAGTCTCATTGGCCAGAATTATGTCATACAACCACCCTTGCTAGGAAAGCAAATACAGTACTCCATGTTTTTATCCTCTGTAATGTGGGCAAGCAAGGAAGAAAGGGGTTGAAAATGGTTGTTGAATTATCCAGCCAATAATATCTGCCACAACAGTACATACTACTTTGCTGTTCTCATTAGTTAATCTAACTAACCTATGTGGAGAACTGACATACAGTGGAACCCTTATTAATTGACTTCTGGTTCAGGATACTGAACAAAGGCAATCTCTTTATATTTTCTATTCTTTACTATCTCTGTCCTCATATAATTACAATAAAATTCACCTAATCCAAGCTTCTCTGTTTTATAACAGTTTTCTCTAAAGTCTTGGTTAAAAAAATAAATAAAAACTTATAGTATATTAAGTTATTCATCATTCCCATGGAAATTTTTTTGTCTTCCTTTTTTTCCCAGTGGCCTTCTCTTTATTTTTATTCATTTATCTTTATTTTTATTCATTGTACAGATTAAGTGATAGATATGATCATGGCCTTTCCTTTCTTTTCAAACGTAGCCCTAAATTATTTCAATGGAATCACCTGCTTCTCCTCCATCAAGCTGATGTGTAATTGCTTCACCATGCTGAGGCTCAGGCTCTTGGGAAGGACCACAACCTTACAGATGTCTTACCCCCTAGCTGTGCGTCCCATCCATTGGGGGCAACCAACCTGCTGCATCACACTGAATATTCCTTCCATAAAAGAATAGGAGCTATGCTTGGTGCCTGCAAGCCCAGCACACCTTTTAACATGCACACAAATCCACTGGGATTCTGCTAAAACACTCATTCAGAAAGTAGGACTGAGATTTTGCATTTCAAACAAGCTCCCAGGTGACACTAAAGCTGCTAGTCCAGGTACTATACTTGGAACTTGAATGTTTAACTAGCTCCCATAATCCAACAACTATTAGGAGAGCTGAGACTACAGTGATGCAAGTGAAGCATCTAAGGCACAAAATTTTAAGGTGACACACTCACTTGCAGGGGCCTCCCTTACACTTGCATGACCCAAGAACGAGTGCCTCCTTAAATTGTTTGTCCTTAGTTGCCTCACTTGTTGTTGTTGTTGTTATGTGCCATCAGTAGGACCCGACTCATAACGACCCCTCCTTGGGTTTCCCAGGCAACATCACTATGGAAGTAGATTGCCCAACCTTCCTTCCGAGGAGTGGCTGGTGGGTTTGAACCGCTAGCCTCTGGTTAGCAGTCAAGTGCCTTAGGCACTATGCTACTTGAGCTCCTTGCTTCACCCTAATTCCAGCTTTGGTCATTACTAATAACATTTTGGTGGATATCCCTCTAGACTATTTTCTAAAAAGGCAGTCCCCAGGTTATAAACATTCGACTTATGTGCAACCAACACCAACTCGTAAAGCTTATTATATTAAAAATTTGGGGTACATACAATAGTTCATGGAGCTCTGGTAGCGTAGTGCCTAAGGCACCTGACTGCTAACCAGAAGGCTAGCGGTTCAAACCCACCAGCCACTCCTCGGAAGGTAGATGAGGCAATCTACTTCCGTAGTGATACTGCCTCAGAAACCCAAGGAGGGGTCGCTGTGAGTCGGGTCCAACTCGATGGCATATAACAACAACAACAACAATAGTTCATAATAACAAACAGGCACTACCTTGTGACGGGCACAAAAACATTATTATTATTATGTTAAAGATGTTTTTAGTGTATCTGGAAGTGTTTCTTTAATGTTTTTCATTCATACAAAGAAAGGTACACTAAATACTGTATACTAAGATAAACACTTGACTAACTGATGTTAGATACAAACCACAGCTAACTGTTCCAACTTACATACAAATTCAACTTAATGACGGATTTAAAAACAGAACTCATTCATAATCCAGAGATTCCTGTACATACATGAACACATAATGAGATCATACTGATTATGAATATACTATATGTAATTGTGCATAGAATATTACATTACAGTATTATACTGTTTTGTTTGTTTTCAATTTTAATTGTGATTTGGGTTGAAAGTTTACATAGCAAATTCATTTTCCATAAAGCAATTCATACACATTTTGTTTCATGACATTGACTGCAATTCCCCACAATGTAACAGCTCCCTTCCCACTTCTTCCCCATAGTTACCTCTTCCCCTGAGTATTATACTCTTTTTGCTTGTTTATATCTAAGTGTTTATGTTTTTAAAACTTCAACGTCTGACAATTTAATCTCAGTCAACAAATTCATTTCATAATGCTGCTCTTCTAAAATGGGAACAGTGGCTTTCTCCGAATGAAGGAATTATGAGTGGTTATTATCTTATTCTTTATACTTGTCTGTGCTTTCCAAATTTTTCACCTTGGGCACACATAACTGTTTAATTTAGTTTTTACTTCTATCAAAGTAACGCATGTGTAATTGAAAAGATCAAATGATCTACAATACTTTAATGACAAACAGCAGTTCCATGCCCCATCCATTCCCACTGGATTCTCTCAGCAAAAGCTGCTATTTTAAAAATTTCCTTGATGAAAATGAAGATTTAATTTTCTTACACTGCAGCTTCCAAATAACTTCTTATACCACTGCAATTCTTCCGTTGTACTTATTAATTACCTTTCGCAAGACAACAGTTCAATCTGCCTGGTGCTCACAAATTGTACTGGGTCTCTAGATAGCCAGGAAGCCATTAGCGAAAGGGTATCAGGACTTCACTTCAGTGCTTTCATGAAGGGCTTGCTCCATAAATATCACATTCTTCTGATCATGTCAGCATATGGAAAGTAGCTTTTCTTACTTACAAGAATCAGACAATATGCAACTGGAAAAATTCCATAATAAGCTAAACCCCAAACCAAACCCAATGCCATTGAGTTGATCCCGACTCAGAGCAACCCAATAGGACAGAGTAGAACTTCCCTATAGGGTTTCCAAGGCTATAAATCTTTATGGAAGAAGAATGCCTCCTCCTTCTCCTGTGGAGTGACTGGTGGGTTGAAACTACCAACATTTTGGTTAGCAGCTGAGCACTTAATCACTTCACCGTGAGGGCTCCTCCATTATGAGCTGTTGTTGTTGTTGCTGTTATGTGCCATTGAGTCGGACCCGACTCATAGCAACCCCTCCTTGGGTTTCTGAGGCAGTATCACTACGGAAATAGATTGCCCAACCTTCCTTCTGAGGAGTGGCTGGTGAGTTTGAACCGCCAGTGTTCTAGTTAATAGTCAAATACCTTAGGCACTATGCTACCAGAGCTCCTCCATTATGAGCAGTCCTCCCTCAAAAATTGAGATGATGACTCTTCCTCGCACACCTCAGTTTATGCCATGAGTGAAGGGCTTAAATGGAACCCTACCTACTGCAGGTCTCCCCCAGGCTAGGTAGGTACACTTAGTGGACCATAAACTTATGCTGGACTGCAAGTTTCTGCTATGTGTGCAGGGGACCAAAGAAAACATCCTCTTCCCGCAGTTTTAAATCCCCAGCCTAAGTGACTAATTGTATCATTTTAACCCTGCTAACAAACATCCTACTGCAACATGCCCCTTGACTTTCAGAGGAAAGGGAGTGGTTAGCCTAGAATGATATCTACCCACCAGCCACTTCTCCAAAGGAAGGTTGGGCAATCTACTTCCATAGTGATACCACCTCAGAAACCCAAGGAGGGGTCGCTGTGAGTCGGATCTGACTCAACGGCCGTGCGTTTGGTTTTTGTTGTTGGAACAAACATTAGGCCTCTGTAGGGTACTGGTTTGTTCTGAAGCTTGAAGATGCTAGCAGGAAGAGAAAACCATGACCACATGGCTTGTCTGAAGGACTTGATTCTCACACCTTCCATGCAGGAGACCCAGGTTCGAGTCCTGACCAATGTACCTCACGCACGGCCACAAGCCATCCCTCAGTGGAGGCCTGTGTGTTGCTATGGGGTTCTGAATAGGTTTCAGCAGCAATTCCAAGTAAAACAAACTAGGACAAAAGACCTTTCACCAGCTGATGAAAACCCTATAGATCACAATGGTAAGATCTGCAACTGATCATGGGGATGGTGTGTTGCGCATGGGGGCTGACTACCAACAACAACACAACTGAGCCAAGTGGTCCAACATACTTACACTCTCTTCTATACCACTTTTTATTTCCCCTGGGCTTTGAAATTGCCTTGATTTTTCTTTTCCTTTGCATAGTTTTGTTTTAAAATATTTATTACTTGAGTTCTCTCCAGGCTCTACCAAAACTGGAAAACTTCTTTCAATATGGTTAAACTCACAGTTAAGTCTATCACCTCCATTTTTCAATCTGGGATCATCCCTCCTGGAGATCTCCATCTTCTGAAGTAATAGAAACTGCTTGTTTATATCCTCTCCCACCCTGTTTGGTTTTTTTCCTTTTTCCCCCTCTCCTTAGTGTCCTCCTACTTTATTCTGTGGCCTTCCTTTTAAACATCAACCATTGTTGTTGCTGGATGCTGTTGGAAGTCAATTCCAATTGCAAGCAACTTCATGCCACAGAGTTGAACTGTCCCATAGGGTTTTCTAGGCAATAATCTTTTCAGAAGCAGATGGCCAGGTCTTTCTCCCACAGAGCCCTTGGCTGGGTTTGAACTGCCAACCTTTCACCATCAGGGCTCCTTAAACATCAACCATAGCTCCCAGGAAATATTTCCTAGGTGAATTAAGACAACCCATCAGAGAATTGTGCTAGGGTTGACAAAGTGTTGAAAGATCCATAAGGTGGGTGGGAGGGTCAGCAAGTACCTCCTCCACCCCCATTCAGCTGTCTTCTCATTGCTACTTGGTCTATGTCCATGTTCTGCAGAAGCACAATCAAGAGTTCTGAAATTCCCATTCTTTGTGACATTATCTATAATTTATTAGGATCCACATAGTTGAATGCCTTTCCATAGTCAATAAAACACAGCTAGTATCTTTTGATATTCTCTGGTTTCAAGCAAGATCCATCTGACATCAGCAAAATATCTCTCATTCACATTCTCTTCAGATTTACAAATGTATCAACACATAGTATAATGATAGCTTTGATCATATGTTTTTGCTTTTTTAGAGCTTTGAATTTCTTTAAGCTCAATGCTTAACAATGGAACCAAAGTAATTGGGAAGTCTTAAGAGACATAAATTTAAAATTAATTTTTTCCAAATGGCTGCATTTGTTCATCGCGATGAGTCAGTGGTTCTTTGGGAATTGAGGGTGAAAAATCTCAAAAATTAAAGAAGAATGTGAAATGTGGCCGGTCAGTATCCAAATGACACAAATTTTTCTCACTAACCCTTTAGCAGTGAAAACATTAGGACAGAAAGAATTACGCAAGCAAATGCAGTCTCAAGGTCTCATGAAAGGGAGAAAGAGAACTATAATTTCTGAGTAAAAAGAATGCTGGAAAAAAGTTTCCAAAAGCCAAAATAAATCTGAAAGCCAAAAGTGGAAGGAATTAAAAAGAAAGAAAGAAATGGAAGGGATAAGGGGATAAGAAGTCCACTGATCTCATTGCACTTAGATGGGACCCTCCCTGCAAAACAAGGGAGTTTATGAGGCTCTCAAGGTTCCTGAGGGGGTGTTAACAGGCTTTCTCAATTAATGGAGTGGGGAGCTATGTGAATCACAAGTCTCTCTGAGACTCCCTCAGCAATATGCTAAATCTTCCCATATTTGCAGAGGTTCCAGAACTGTCCTATTTGCTGATTAATAGTTGGCTTCATAAATTCCTTAAAATGTGAGGCATGTGAATGCCATTTTTTCCAAATAGAAGTAATGGGACACTCCCCTCAAAGTGTTCCATATTCATATATTTGACAAATGCTGGGTTAAGTAAAGGTACAGGTTTAATTACTGCAGGACTTCAGATAGGACCAGTAATAACTTGTAACAACTCTCTATCAGGAACATCTGTTATACAGGATTTCCCAAATTTATTTAAGATGCTTCATGGAACACTGCTTAACATCTCCCAAAACTAGTGTTCTGAAGAACCGTGATCTAGATGACCACAATCAAGATAAGAGTTTAGGAAAGGAGCCAAGAAGATCACTCGCTAGTTCTTGTCACTTTTGGTAAAAGGAGGCCCGACAGTCCATTAGTATCTCCTAGACTTGAAAAATGGTAGATTAAATGAGCTCATAAATTCCCCTCTAATTCTAAATTACTAGTAACAGTTTCAGAATTCAATACCATCAGAGCTAGAAGGGAACCTAGAGGTCAGTCATCAAATCTTTTCATTTTACAGATGTGGCAACTGACCTAAAAAAAGGAATTCAGTTGTCCAAAGTCATAAAGTTAATTAAATTGCAAAACTCATTTAGAATCAGGTTTCCCAACTTCCTGTCCACTGATCTTTCTCCTATAGTGGGATGCCTCTCCATGTGACTGGATCCACAGACTAGCAAGAGGCTGTTACACACAAATTTTGTCAAATTTATCTATGAGCGAAGAACAAGATCTAAGCCCAGCTGATGGCCTATGTTATCTCAAACAAATCTCAATGTGATGTAACTTCATATGATAGAAGAATTCAGTCATTCATATTTGAAGGACCAAGATTTGATCTGAGGTTTCAACACTGAATTCTTAATTTATTTCTGAACCCACAGCCTCATGAAAATTGAATTGTTGGTCATGTACATAACAGGGTCCATCTCTCTTTTTAAAAGTTTTGAATAGGTTTGTATTGTTCACAAAATATACCAAGGAATATAAAAAATTCAAAGTGAAAATCTCATTCCCAGCTCTGTCTCCACCCTCCTATGTCTCACCTCCTCTTTCCATGCAGTTAGCCTTTTATACTAGTGTTTTATGTATCCTTCTGGAGTTTATGCAAATGGAAGAAGCAAATACGGATACCAAGAATAATTTATTTTTTCATTTTTGTACACAAAATGGTATGATCATGCTTTCATTAGGCAATTCTCTTCTTCTTTGGGCCTTTCTTCGTTTGTATAGAGGAGTTGCACCAAACTTTCTCTGAGATCCTTGCCCTCTGACATTTTTATATTCTACGAATTCATCAAGTCCCCTGCCATTCACTCTGCCTCTTTTGACAATCTTCAGGCTTTTGAAAAGTCACACTTGCACGTCTGGTTTTGTCAGTGACCTCAAATTTAGGGCATGGGTGTGGTTTGCAAATACTGGTATTTCGTGCATTAAGAAAATCCAGTACACAAATGTCAACATTTCCAAAGCAAATTAGGGAGTGGCTGTTTGTATTACAAATGAACTTTGCAAAATGATTCACCAAAGGCAACTTTCATGCATTTACACATATTTATTTGTTGAATAAGTAATAGTTACGTTTAGCCATGAAACACCCCACCATGATCTCCAACCACCAGCTCCCCTCCTCATGGGCCACTTCTGTTACCAGTTTCTTGTGTATCCTGCTAGGCGTATTCCTTGCCTATGCAAACAACCCATATATAGTCTTTTTTTTTTTTTTTTTTTTAATAGCATTCTAAAAGCACTGTTTTGTTCTTTGTATTTTTTCACTGACAAGTATATCTTGGAAATCCTTTCACATCAGTACCAATAGCCTAATTCTTTTTAAAGGCTGCATCATTTTCTATTGGTGGATATACCTAAATGCCTGTTTTTTGTGTTTTGTTTTGTTTAATTAAATGACTTTAGAGGTTGCTGTTGAGTCAATTCTGGCTCATGGTGACCCCCTGTGTAGAGCAGAACTGTACTTCATAGGGCTTTCAATGGCTGTGATGATCTTTTGGAAGTAGATAAGGAGGCCTTTCTTCCAAGCCACCTGTGGGTCAATTTGAACCGCCAACCTTTTGGTTAGTAGCTAAGTGCTTAACCATTACTACTACCCAGGAACTGAAAGGGATTCTTTTTCATTAGTGAACTACTCTATTCCACTGACAATCTGATGTAATCCCTGAAATCCTATTTTCAAATACCTTCTATTGCAGGAAACAAAAATATTTTATAGTACTTCCCTTCGTGTACAGCGTACAAAGGCAATGGGCAACTGTTTTTATAGATAAACAACACAAAATAGACACAAATATTTTCACCTCCAAAATCTTAACATTGAATCTCAGCTTGCATCAAGATCCTCAAAATTTAATCTTCCTAATTTTTAAAATAAAATATCCCTCTGGAGAATCTAACGTAGTACTTTTTTTTAAGCACCAATGTTTTGTCATCTGCCTCATTCACCAAAACTCTTACTAATCCACTGATGACCACTAACAGCTCTTATCTGTGGTGGTGCTGGGTGGTCCTCTGATCAGTCTTCCTAATAATAAAACTCATCTGTAATCTGCCAGTTTCTCGTACGGTGGTGACTTACACCATGGCTATGATATAGTAAACTATGCCATCAATATTTCAAATATCAGCAGGGTCACTCATAGTGGATAGATTTCAGTGGAGCTTTCAAATGAAGACAGACTAGAAAGTCCTGGCAATCTACTTCCAAAAATTAGCCAATGGAAACCCTATGGATCAAAATAGAATATTGTCTGGTATAGTGCTGGAAGATGAGCCCCTAGGTTGGAAGGCACTCAGAATACACAGTGGCTTCAACAATGGATCCAAGCATGCCAAAAATCTTGGAGACAGCATGGGGCAGGGCAACATTTCATTTTATTGTACATGGGGTCCCCATGAATCATAACCAACTCTACAGCAACTAATAACAGTCTTACCTAATATAGGCATAGGAAGAACTTTGATCAGAGTAAAGGATAACAATATACTGATCTCTCAATCTCCATGGTGGCCTAGAGGCCCCAGGCAGCCTAGTGGCCCCATGGTTAAGCATCAGGTGCTAACCAAAGGTCAGAGGTTTGAATCCACCAGAGCAAAGATGTAGCCATCTGCTTCTGTAAAGATTACAGCCTTGGAAACCCTATGGGGCAGTCCTACTCTGTCCTATAGGGTCCCTATCAATTTATCCCAGGGGATGCACACATATTATTATTTTTTATGTGGGACAATGAAAAAGGTTGAGAAGCACCATGAGAGAAAACGCAGCTGTTAGCATAGTGTTTTGCACATGGGTGTGTTCTCAGTTAACATTTTTTTGATTGGTTGGTTGGTGCTTTGGTTGATGGATATAATCAGGCACTGTGCACTCAATAAAGGAGCTCTGATGGTGCAGTGCATAAGGTACTTTACTGCTAAACAGAAAGTTGGAAGCTAAAAGAAAGCTGCTCTGTGGGAAACTCAGTGGGGATTGCTACGAGTTGAATCAATTTGATGGCAGTGGGTTTTGGTTTGATGTACTCAATAAATAGTTGTTGTTGTTGTTGTTGTTGTTATGTGCCATTGAGTGTTTTCACCCACACCACTCTGAGCTCCAGACCTGTGTATCCCAAGTGCCTCCCTGACATCTCTTCTTGAATTGACTGAAATGAAACTTCTGCCACCTAGAAGAATGAGAGGTTGATATAGAAATTAAGAACATAAAGTTGTTTTTCTTGTACACATTTAATTTGTACCTACTCTAGTAGTGATTGCAAATCTTTTCTACCTTCTTTAGTTCTTTGATTTTTCCAACTCTTCTCACATATCCACTCACTCCAATTAGCAGATCCACCACCTCCCACTTCTCAGAGACAATAGAGACCATTAGAGAGTTCCCTTATTGTTTTGGTTACCTCTGTGCTGCTCAAACAGAAAATATACCACAAATGGGATGGCTTTAACAAACAGGGGTTTATTCTTACAATTTGGAGGCTTTAAGTCCAAATTCAAAATGCCAGGCTCTAGGGGCTGGGTGAGGCCCCTTGACCTTGAGCTGCAGCTCTGGCTCTGGCTCCTGGCCCACTGAAGCTGAAGGCGTTCTTCATTCAGGCAGCTGCTGGCTGCTGAGGCTGACAAACCCAAGGTCAGCTAGTAACAAGGCACAGTCCCGATATTACCAAACCACACAGCAGGCCATTAATTCAAGTCCATTGAAAATCCCAAGATTGGCAGAGCATGGCAGGCTGCTAAATGGCACGGCTACATGCAGGGTTCAAGTGTGCCATAAGCTAGAGACCATTCCCAAAGCTGTTTCTTACATACAGGAAGCAGACCACATCCCTAAAATAGCTACTTAGCTGCTCCAATAGACTCCACCACAGAGTTAATAACCAGTCTCACCTTGGGGAACAACTACATCCAGCTGCCTAGCCACTCAAAACCAGGCCCAGCCAAGCTGACACACAAACTTAACTACACTTATCTTTTGCCACCAAATCTACAGACATTTGCATCTATTCTCATCCTTTTGGCAGGCCTGGTGGCATATTGCCTAAGGCATATGACTGCTAACCAGAAAGCTGGTCTTCAAACCCACCAGCCACTCCTCAGAAGGAAGATTGGGCAATCTACTTCTGCCTCGGAAATCCAAGGAGGGATCACTATGAGTCAAATTGACTTGACAGCAGAAAGTGAGAGCTCATCCTTTTATCCTCCATTTTAGGCCAGTTTTCTACCTGGGCTTTGGCTTGTATCACTTTCTGGCTCCTCAAGGGTCCCTTGTCACTGAGTGGCCATGTTCTGGTTACCTAAGGAGCTCTGGTAGCATAGTGCCTAAGGTACTTGACTGCTCACCAGAAGGCTGGCGGTTCAAACCCACCAGCCACTCCTCGGAAGGAAGGTTGGGCAATCCTACTTCCGTAGTGATACTGCCTCAGAAACCCAAGGAGGGGTCGCTATGAGTCGAGGCCGACTCGACGGCAAACAACAACAACAAGTGTCACTCTGACAGGAATATTCCACAAATGGGATGCTTGAACAAACAGGAGTTTATTCTCTTACAGTTTGGAGGCTTTAAATCCGAGTTCAAAGTGCCAAGCTCTAGGGGTTGTGTGAAAGCCCCTTGACCTTGGGCTTCTGCTCTGCCTCTTGCTCCCAGCCCACTGAAGCTAGAGGCATCTCTTCACTCAGGCAGCTACTGGCTGCTGAGGCTAACAAGCCCAAGGTTGACAAATAAAATGGCACAGTGCCAACGTTACCAAACCACATGGCAGGCCATTCATTCAAGTCCACTGGAAGTCCCAAGGTTGGAAGAGCATGGCAGGCTGCTCAACAATGACACGGCTATATGTAGGGTTCAAGCATGCCATAAGCTACAGACCATGCCCAAAGTTGTTTCTTATATTTGGGAAGCAGACCACATACCCAAAGGCAGCTACTCAGCTGCTCACAGTAGATTCCACCATGGAGTTGATTACCAGTCTCATCTTGGGGAATACTACATCCAGCTTCCCGGCTACTCAACCAGGCCTAGCCAAGTTGATGCACAAACTTAACCACCACAGACCATCTCTCTCATTCTCTCTTACCTACTTTCTCTACTTGCTGCTTCCTATCAGTGCTTATTCATATTCAGGAATCCCCATTCTAAAAGCCTCTTACTTTTACCTCACAGATCCAGGTACTGCTGTTGTTAGCTGGCCTTGAGTCAGCCACCATGCCAACACCAGGGTTGTCATTGGCTGATTTTCAGAAGTAGGTGGCCAGTCCTTTCTTCTTAGTCCGTTACTCTGGAAGCTTCGCTGAAACATGTTCAGCATCAGCAATATGCATGCCTCCATGGGCTGACGAATGGTAGCTGCACTTGAGAGGCATTAGCTAGGAACCAAACCTGGGTCCCACATAGAAGGCAAACTTCACTATTCCTTTCACAGCCAAATTTCTTGAAAAAGTTGTCTCTGTTTACTACCTCTATTTCTACACCTCTAACCTGTCTCAAGCTCCTGCAACTTCACTTTCTTCCCACAACCTTCTGACACTTTTTGGACTAGGTCAACACCAATGTCCTTTGCATTATTTAATCCAATAGACCCTTCTTGGTCTTTATTTAGCTTGATCTCCCTGCATGCAGCATTTGTCACTATCAACCAGTCCCATCTCCTATTTAAAAAAAAAAAAAAACTATATTCCTTGTTGTTGCAGAACAAAAGCCATTTTGACAGTTTCTACATGTCCAATTCAGTGACATTGATTTCAGTATTCAAGTTGTGCAACCATTCTCACCCTCCTTTTCTGAGTTGTTTGTCCCCCATTATAGTCCTTTTTCCTTAAAGTACTCTGTTTCCTTACCCTCTTCCTCATCACAATATTTTGTGAATTGTCCTGGATGGCTCAATAGGTAATTGCCAGCCCAGGCATGGTATTTTCTTTCTACATTCACAAACACCTGGTTATCTCTAACTCATCCTTCAGGACTCAGCTCAGGGAGCCCGCCACTGTTCCCCAAGGCCAATCCACATGGCTTTCCTCTGCTTTGCCCAAGTAGCAATTTTCACAGGTTGCAACTACATGTGTTAGGGTCATTCTGTTCCCCCAGCCTTTCCCCTGGGTTGTATCTAGTTTCCAGTGGCTTCTGTGGTGACAAGAGTCAGGAGAAAGTGGCTTTCTTGTTCTTAATATCACTGATTGTGATGGCCTGATTAAGATGAACTGAGAGATCACACAGTCCTCGTGCATGGTAGTTTAAACTGATCTGAGTGATTCTCTTCATGCTCCTCACAAATTTTATTTTTTTCCTGTATTATCCTAGACATTATTCAAAGCAATCCCTGAAGGTAGCTTGACTGCAGCCACATAGCCCCTTAGGATGAGATTTCACTAAACAAGACTTGAAGATACCAAAACAATTATTACCACGGGATTCTTCTCATTTCATTCCTGACTCCCAACCCAGCAGGCATGGTTCAATATGGAGGCACAGCACAGGGCCTGAAAGACAGGCTATGTTCTCTAGATACCTTCCCCTCAGCCCAGGGATCTTGATCTTACCTGGAGGTAGAGTAGATTCTTTCAAGCCTCATGTATTGTCTTTATGCAAGAGTTTGTTCTGTTTCTCACAGAGTCCTGGCTCAAAAGCAGTAAAAAACTGCTTCGTCTTTTGGCTGGGGGTCCCTCGGAGGTGCAAATGGTTAATGTGCTTGGCTGCTAACTGAAAGTTTGGAGATGAGTTCACCCAGAGGTGCCTTGGAAGAAAGGCCTAATGATCTACACCCAAAAGGTCTGCCATTGAAAACTCTATGGGGCACATTTCTGCTCTGACACACATGGGGTCTCTATGACTTAGAATTGATTTAATAGTAACTGGTGGTCTTTCAGGGGGACCACCTTTCCCTGAGTTAAGTCAACAAAGATTCTGTTTACCAAATGGAGAGTAAGGACATCAAAGTCAATTGGCATAACAGCTCACAAAGACAATGTTCTATATCCTACTTTGGTGAGTAGCAACTAGGGCCTTAAAATCTTGTGAGCACTCATTTAAGATGCAATTATTAGTCTCTTCCTCTATGAAAGAAAAGAAGAGAAAGAAAATCAAAGACACAGAGAAACAATTAGTCTAAAGGACTAATGGACCAGTCTCCACAACCCTGACACCAGAAGAACTAGATGGTGCCCAGCTACAGCTACTGCTGACCACTCTGAAAAAGATCACAATAGAAGGTCCTGGATAGAGTTGGAGAAAAGTGAGGAACAAAGCTTAAAACCATTAAAAAAAAAAAAAAAAAAGCACACTTAACTGGCCTGATAGAGACTTGTGGGTACCCCAAGACTATGGCCCCTAGACAACCTTCAAGCCTGGAACTGAACTTGCCCCCATGAATCAACTTTCAGCCAAAAAACAGACAGGCCTATAAGGTGAACAATAACATCAGGGAGGTACACACTGCGTAGAACTATCAACCATATGAGATCAAAAGGGCAGCATTTGTCCAGGGATAAAGCTCTGAAGGCAGGAAGACATAGGAAGGAAGCACAGGAAATGAGAAACACAGGGAGGAAATGAGAAGAGTGCAGTTACATTGTGGGGATTACAATCAATGTCACAAAACAAATTCTGTATGAACAGTTGAATGGAAAACTGATATGCTCTCTAAACTTTCACCTAAATCACAATAAAATGTTAAATAAATAAATAAAAAGAATGGGGGTGTAGTGCAATGGATCACTATTAAATAGGGTTTCTGGCCATGATCTTATAACTCCCACCAAATGATTGGGTGGGACAATGCAAAGAAGGTGCTTGTGGCCCACCAAAGGGATTGGACAGCTTGCTAATAGTGCAAATAAGGTGCAGGTCATCCTTATGGGGGTGGGGCCATACAAATAAGGTATATGGAACTCTAATGAGGGGAATAGTCAGCTTTGCCTTCCTGCTAGGCTTAGTTTGAGCCATTCTAGAGGCAGAAAGGGAGGAATTCACTACCACCAAGAAAGAAGAGCTAGGAGTGGAACATATCCTTTGGATCTAGGGTCTCTGCACTGAGAACTTCCTAGACCCAAATCACAGAGAGCAAGCTGTAACACTGGAGATGGCTCAAGATGAAAAGAAGCAGGGACAGAGAAATGGCAGCAGCAGAATCAGGAGACCAGCAGGAGACAGCATGGTGGGTTTCCTGGGCCACAGAGTGAGAAAGCTAAGTGTCTTCAAGCAGGAGGCTTGCTAACAGAATGAGGTGAATCCAGGCATTTGGTGGAGCTAGGCTTGTCAACCCATGAAGCTAGAGAGCTAAATGCTTCTGAATTGAGGCTTAGTGGTGGGGTGGGGTGCCTCTGGGCACTTGTTGGTGGACCTAAAGAGCTTTGTCACCCTTCCTGAGCAGGACAAGAGGTCCTGACGGCTGGCCCAAGAGGTCTGAGTGCCTGAAGGCTAAGAGGCCAAGGGCCAGGAGAGGTCTGACTATGAGCATGGCTGAGAAGCTGCCCTGATCAAGGAACTGTATCCTGATCCTGAATTATAACCTGTTATTTCCCTAATAAACTCCACAATTGTGAGTATGATTTGTGAGTTTTGTGTAGCCATTGCAACAAATTATCGAACCAAGCAAGAAGTAAAGAGTGCTATGGAAGGGACAGCTGGTATCAGAAATGGTAAAAAGGTTGGAGAGAAGAGGTTTGTCTGACTTCTGCTTCATAGGAATCAGCCTTTGGCTGATGCTGATGGTAATTCTTTCTCCCTTTCCCAAAATTAGAGATCAGATGCCTCCACCATGACATTTTTATAGGAGGTAAGGCCACAGAGAAAAAAAATCTTGGGGACAGAAGTCATTAGTGATATTCCAAAATAGCATCCATTCACACTACTATGAATATAGAGACAGTTGAATCCAGAATTGTCTCATGGTCCTTATGAGGTAGCCAAATAGGTATAAAAACCGATTGCTATTGAGTCAACTTTGACTCATGATGACCCAATGAGTATCAGAGTGCAACTGTGCTCCATAGAATTTTCAATGCTGATTTTTCAGAAGTAGATCACCAGGTGCTTCTTCTGAGGTACTTCTGGATGAACTTGAACCTCTAACCTTTCAGTTAGCAGCCGAGTTTGTTAACTGCACCACCCAAGGATTCCAAAGAGGTTTAGCAAAGCCGGGGGGGTGGGGAGCAACTGTAAAATAGGAAAAGAAGAACTTTCATCTTGAGCATTACACAGAAGAATTTCTGAGGGTAGAATGTGAAGATTTTGTGATTGTTGAATAGCAAAGGGAATGAGTCATTTGTGAATGTTAAGAAAAATAAGACACGTGCTTGTGTCTAAACATAGCTAACAACAAAGTTAGTAATCACCCACATATCTTCCCTTAATTACCTAATTAATCTAATTACCTCCTAGCATCTCTGTCCTTTCTCTTCCTACATATCTGTAGCCATTGTTTATTACCTAAATGAAACAACACAGTCACTCCAAACAAAAAACCACTTGCTTGAAAAAAAATAAGAAAAAGACTCCCATCATACTTTCTTTTAAATCTGCATTAAAATATTCCTGTTTTTGGAAACTCAAACCCAGCAAGGACAATCTAAGATGCAAGTCAAAGGCAAAGTGACTTTACTGTAAATACTTCTGGTTCTCCAAGGGGCAGGAAGGACTCCTGCGTCCTCTTTCTTTTTGACACAACAGAACAACAAGCCCCAAGTATCTGCCTGTAGATGAGTAAGAACTTGACACCCTGTCAGGGTAGAGTCTGTCCAGTTCCCTACTCTCTCAATACCAAAATAGAAGGTGGCTGATAGAGAAAGACTTAAAATAGTTAAATATCTTCTCTTCATGTTGACATCTCCATGATGGAAATGTTGCATTGGGGGTCCCTGCAGAGGACTCTCTCCCATGATACTCCCTATCTGCTTTTGTTTCGTTTTTGGATGCTCTGCTTTCTTATTCTAACTTCAACTTCTCTTTGGGGAGATAGCTTTGGAGAATCTGAAATAATTGGGCTCTAGGGAGAGCTGAGTTGCAAAGCTGAAACTCACATGAACTTTCAAAAACTATTTTTCCCTATACCATATTCTTATTTCAAAATTGTTTTGGTGGTGCAGTGGTTAAAGCACTCAGATGCTAACTGAAAAGTTGGCAGTTCAAACCCACCAGCCACTCTGTGAGAAAGATGAGCCAGTCTCTTCTATAAAGATTTACACCCTAGGAAACCCTATGGGGCAGTTCTACTCTGTGCTAAAGGGTTGCTATGAGTTGGAATCAACCCAACAGCAGTGGGTTTGGTTTTGGATTTTGGTCCAATTATTCTTCCAAATATTTATATTCCAAGTATTCTGTTATTACTAGTATCAATCACTTATATTGAGTGCCTACTCAGTGAACATGATAGTAGGCCTTTCAGTTAGATTCTTCTGTTGTTATAAAAATATATATAACACATTTGCTAACAAATGCTGGCAAGGATGCAGAGAGATCGGGGCTCTCATACACTGCTGGTGGGACTGTCAAATGGTACAACCACTGTGGAAAGCAGTATGGTGATTCCTTAAAAAGTTGGAAATAGAAATACCATTTGATCCAGCCATTCCATTACTAGGTATATATCCTAAAGAAGTGAGAGCTATGACAAGAACACACATATGCACAGCCATGTTCATCACAGCACTATGCACAATAGCAAAAAGTTGGAAACAACCTACGTGTCTATCAACTGAGGAATGGATAAGCAAACTATGGTACATACACACAATGGAATACTATGCAACCCTAAACAATAACATAGAATCTGCAAAACACTGCATAATGTGGATGAACTTGGAGGACATTATGCTGAGTGAAATAAGACAATCACAGAAGGACAAATATTACATTAGTCTGTTATTATAAAAGTCAAGGAAAGTTTTATCTATGGAAGGAAATTTTCTTTGTTGGTTACCAGGGGTGGGAGGGTAGGGTAGGGAACACTGTAAGATAGGTAGAGATAAGTACTGATTTGGGTGAAGAGAAGGACAGTGTACCAAATGTGAGTCATCAACATGGTGGCATTGAGGAAAACATAGAGAGGTACATGGGAGGTACAGACAACAAAGATGAACCCATCTGCACATACAGTACTGCATTGTCAGTGAAGGCAAACATGGTTATATGGGTGGATAGATGGGTGGACAGGCTGTACTATTAGGTATGTCTATGCAGCAGGGAGTGTACCCAAGACCACGTACAGGGTTGGCAGACAATGGTTCTACAAGTATATTTGTACATTTTGTAAGAATTCCCAGGGGTATAGTAGAGCTGACAAGGGACAAGGTTGTAGTCACTTCTTGGTCACAGCCAGCTACCCAGAGGGAATGAGTAGTTAAACCTGTGGGCTCGGTACCATAGTAACAGGGGACATCAAGCTCAATTGGCATAACATACTACACAAAACATTGTTCCACCTCCTACTTTGGTGAGTAGTGACTGGGATCTTAAAGCTTGCAAGCAGCCATCTAGATGCAACAATGGGTCTCTCCTTGTCCACAGCAAAGAAGAATCAAGAAAACTAAAGATTCATGGAAACTATTAGTCCTAGTGACTGGTACACCATGCGATCTTCAGCCTATACGACTATGAGACCAGAAGAACTAGATAGTGCCCGGATACCACTGTCAACTGCTCAGAGGGGGATCTATGTAGGAGATCCTGGATAGAATGGGAGAACAATGTGGAACAAAACTCAAAATCATTTGGGGGAGGGGCGGAAAGGGAGGGGCCAGGTTTGCTGGTCTGATAGAGCCTGGTGGAACCACTGAGACTATGGCCCCTAGCTGCCCTTCAGGTCTGGAATTGAACCCACACCTGTGGCTTCCAGTCAAACAAAAGACAGACATTTCAAGTGAACATTTACCTGAGGTAGATACACTCCTTGGAGAGAACAATCATGGGAGAAAGAAGGGCTGCTTATGCACAGGGAGACAGTTCAGGGGACAGGAGTGCATGGAAGGATGGACACAGGGAAGTGGTAACTGTTAGGAGGAAGTGGGAGAGGAGCTGGAGCTGTTGCATTGGGGTAAATTATAGTCAATGTCATGAGACAACGTGTGTGTGAACTGCTGTATGGAAAGTGAATTTGCTCTGTAAACTTTCACCTAAATTCCAATATAAAATATACATATATTTTAAATATATATATATATATATATATATTTAAACACATTTGCCAATTCAACCTTTTTCATATGTATAATTTAGTGATATCAATTACATTAACTGTGTTGTGCAAGCACCATCCATAATTGTTGCCAAATTTCTCATCACCGTAAACAGAAACTCTCAGTTAGATTCTCTCTTTTTTTTTTCCTTCCCCAGTTAGGTTCTTTTAATAAATTCTCTGACAGCTATGAGAAGCAGCAATTGTTACTCCTATTTCAGAGATTAGAAAACTGAGATTCAGAAAGGAAAAACCAATGAAAGGCTGTTGTTAGCTGCTGTAGAGTTGGCTCCGACTCGTGGTGTCCCCATGTGTTGCAGAATAGAACTGCTCCATAGGATTTTCTTTATGGAAGTAGATTGCCAAGGCTTTTCTTCTTTGGTGCCAGTGGGTGGGTTGGAACTGCCAACTTTTCAGCTGGTAGCCAAGTGCAAACCGTTTGCATCACCCGGGACCTTTAATAAAAGCAGACAGGCATTTTAACCAAAAGCCAATAAAGTTCAAGTTTCAGAGTTCTCACTTACACAGGCCCCTTTCAAGGCCCTATACTTCATTCAATATTCATAAATTTCAATATTCTTCTTCAAAAGAGCTTTCAAAATTGCATGAGCTTCTGTCCCTACAAAATCTGGATCTGCTCCTTGTACGGAGTCAGTATTTGAATCCAGAAATATCTGACCTTGAAGTTTGTGTTCTTTACTTACTACTATTGTACATCATAAAATACAAGAGCCAGAATACCCTACTCCTACTTCCTAAATTCCCTTTGACCTTTAATACTCCAATAACTTTAACAGAGCTCTCTGATAAAATCACACTCAAATCACCCCTTTGGAGGGTCAGAGGCATATATCAGTAGATGTTCACTTATTACTGTGCAGCAGGGAATATGAGAAAGGCCCTATACCAGGGTCATTCAAAGTCTTTATTCCCCCACTTCTTCCTTATCTGTGTGAGTTTAGGCAAGTTATTTAACCTTTCTGCACCAGATTTTCCTCTTCTGAAAAATGGGTATTATAATAATATTCTTACCTCATAGGTACTTGTGTGTGTGTGCATATTTGTGTGTATGTGTGTGTGTGTATTATATGAATTAAATGTATTTTTTAAACTGCAAGTCAGGATCCATTACTGGGTCATTAAAGCATTTTAATGTGTTGAGTCAGCTAGCATATTTTAAAACATCAAATAGAATCAGGCATAAAATCAAGCAAAAGATATCAGAATGCATTGCACACAGTCAGGATAGAAGATTGTCTGCAAGATTTTGTTTTCATTGACTGAACACCTACTCCTCATTTATCAACTATCTCATTATCCAACACTTCACATTTATGACCATAGTGGAAAATCTACTATCCCATTATTTTGTTTATTAACGACATATATCTGGCAGTAAATGTGAGGCAGAGAGTAACGCTGGCTGTGATGAGGAGTTTGTTTGATTGTTTATTCATTTGGAGACACTCCATCAACTCTGGAGTCAGGTTGGCTGTAATGTTTACTGAAGCTGCTTGCCAGGCCTGGATCTTCCATAGTGCTGCTTTGGGTTACTAGCCAAGAGCAGACCATCTGTGCCACCAAGGATCTTATGCTGGCTGTGATGATAAAGGTTATGTGTCAACTTGGCAGAGCCATGATCTAGTGGTCTGGGAGTCATGTTATGATGAGATTTGGCAGTTATGTAAGGATGTGGTGTGACAGTTATGTAATGACATAGTCATCTTCCATTTTGTGATCTGATGTGGTTATCTTCCATTTTCTCGTAATGCTGATTTTTCCATAATGACCTGATCTTTGGAACCTAACCATATCTGTCAATAAATGAAGAATGGTGTGGTATATGAATCTGTAGGTATGAGTGTATTGCATTGCCCTGTAAAATGTATTTCTTCTTGTGAATTATCATAAAAAAAAAGGTTTGAAAACCACTGAATTAATACAGGTAAAGCAATCAGAGGTATGTTAGGAAATTTGTGAGCCACTCAGTAAAAATTAGCTATCATCATAGTGCTAGTCCCCGTGGAGGAGCCAAAGTAGCACATGGTTAAGCACTCAGCTGCTAATTGAAAGGTTGATGGTTCAAACCCACCAGCTGCTCCACAGGAGAACAGACCTGATAATCTACTCCTATAAAGATTCCAAACCAAAAACCAAACTCATTGCCATCCAGTGGATTCTGACTCATATGACCCCCACTGGTTTTCCGAGGCTGTAAATCTTTATGGAAGTAGATTGCCCCATCTTCTTTCCATGGAGCAGCTGGTGGACTTGAACCACTGACCTTCTAGTTAGCAGCCAATTGCCTTATCCACTTGGCCATCAGAGCTCCTTCCTGTAAAGATTACAGCCTATGAAAACCTAAAAGGGAGTTCTACTTTGTGTTATAGAGTTGCCAAGAGTTGGAATTGACTCAATGGAACTCAACAACAACTAGACCCTGTGGAGTAACACAGGTGTGCTTAATATAGTCCAAATGCTTCATTTGTATTCTATCCTGTTTCATGTAATCCTAATATATTTTTCAAAATAGTGTTTTATTATTATAAAAGTATGTATGTGCACTATAGAAAGTTAGAAAATGCAGATAGGCAAGAATAAGAAAATATAATTATCTCATTACCAGAGATTACACTATTAACATCTTAGTGCATATCATTATGAATCTTTTCCTATATACAGTCTTTTTTAAACCAAATAAAACAATACTCTTGTATCATTTTACAACCTTATTTTACTTCAACAATATCTTTCTTTTCATTTATCTCTCTCGTTCTCTCTATACATATGCACATCCACCCACCCACATACACATACACAAGAAACTATCATCACAGTCAAGATAATGAACATATCCATCACCCTCAAACTTTCTTGTGTCCCTTGGAAATCCCTCCCTTCTACTCTTTTCTGTCCCACATACCCAAACAACTACTGAATTGCTTTCTGTCACTACAGATTAGTTTGCATTTTAGAGTTTTATATAAATGGAATCATGCAGCCTTTGTGTGTGTGTGTGTGGGGGGGGTGTATGTGTGTGAAATCTGGCTTCTTTTATTCAGCATAATTATTTTAAGATTAATTTATATTGTTGCATGAATCAGTAGTGTTCCATCATATAAACCAAAAACTAAATTCATTATGGAAGCAGACTGCCTCATCCTTCTTCGGTGGAACAGCTGGTGGATTCAAACTGCCAAACTGTTTGGTTAGCAGCCAAATGCCTTAACAGCTATGCCACCAGAGCTCCTTTATTCCATTATATAGATATGCCAAATTTTTTCCATTCATCTATTGATGAGCATTTGGGTTGTTTTCAGTTTGGGGCTGTACAAATAAAATTGCTATGAACAGTCACATACAAATCTTTGGACTAACATAAGCTTTCGTTTCTCTTAGGTAAATACCTAGGAGTGGAATGGGTGAGTCATATAGTAAATATATGTTTAACTTTTAAGGAAATTGCCAAACCATTTTCCAAAGTGGTTGTACCATTTTGCATTCCCACCAACAATATGTAAGAGTTCCAATTCCCCTGCATCCTTTTCAACTTTTGGTATGGTCAGTATGATCGATATAGTGTGAATTAAGACCAGTTGACAATCCTTACTTGACTCAATTTCTTTAGAGCTTGCAAATAATCATTCTAATATTTCTGCATCAGTTAACTGTCATTCTTCAGTAAAAAATAAAGCTTTCTCTCACCAACTGAGATTATGCACTTACCTTAAATTTAGTTCCCACTCAAAGGCAGATTAAATATGTAAGTCTTTCCCTCTAACTACCAATTTTCAAAATAAAAGGGCTGTTTTAATTCTCGCTGACCTTTTTGATTTAGGTAGGTCTTTCTTTTTTTTTTCCCATTTTGTAATATCAAAATAAGACAGGAAAACAGCTTCAGGAAGTTGCACAAGGCCTCAATCCCAGCCAACAATCAAGAATCCTAATAAGAGTTTGCTTCTAAAATAAAAGTTCTTGGCTGCCAACATACTTTGAAGATTTGCCAGTGAGTACACCTGTATTGGGAGCATGCCTCCTAGAAACATGGCCAAAGTCTAGTGAGAAAGATCTCACCTCTCTGTCATTAACCCCCTTACTGGTGGCAAGGTCATAACTGTCTGGTAATTCACAGGCTGTAGCTGCTCTTCTGTGGCTCAAAAGTCCTCTGATACACTCCACTGACATGAGAGCTCCCTTCATTGACTTTTGTCAGGGTGGACTGCTTTTCTTTCAGAAATTGGAATTAATCAGGGATGACCTTCTGGGCTCTTTTCCATGCAAGGATAGGGGCAGAAAGTAGCAAATGGCAGAAAAGCAGGCATCTAAAAGGTGAGATTAACTAGTGGAGTCTGAAAGGGACACAGAAGCTAAGGAGTGAACATAGTTCATTGAGCTGGAAGGCTCTGGTGTTGAGATCCAAATCAAAACCAAAACCACTGCCACTGAGTTGATTCTGATTCATAGCAACCCCCACTGGGTTTCCGAGGAGGTAAACCTTTATGGAAATAGATTGTCCCATCTTCCTTCCATGGAGTGGCTGATGAGTTTAATGAACCATTAAATGAACCACCAGCCTTCTTGTTAGCAGTGAAATGCCATAGGCACTGTACCACTAGAGCTCCTTGGTATAGAGAGATAGCAGTTGTTGAAAGGCACCTACTCCTCACTTACCGACTCTTTCTTTATCCAAAATTTCATATTTATGACAATAGTAAAAAATCTACTATCCAACTATTTTGTGCATTAACAATGTTTATCTAGCAGTAACAAATGCCAAGGTGTGAGGCAAGAGTAACGCTGGCTGTGATGGTGACGGTTATGTTTTAACTTGACTGGGACATGATTCTCAGTGGATTGGCAGTTACGTAATGATGTACCCATCTTTCATTTTGTGATCTGATATAGTCATGCTCCATTTTCACGTATTGTCTATTTTTGCATAACAACCTGGTCTTTGGAACCTAACCACATTAACAAGTGAGGAGTAGGTGTATTCAAACCACTCCTGTGTTTGTTGGTGAGTAACTTCTTCTCTGAGATTCCCCACTGTCACTCTCAGGACCCAGGCCCTTCTCTTGCCACCCTCCCATCACTGTTTTGACTGGTTAGCACCCAGGCTTAACTATGGTTAAGTGTCTTGAAAACTCAATTGGGTGTGGATACAAACTGGATTGGAATTCTGGTTGGTATGACCTCTCACCCATATTCTATCTTGAACACAATGTTGTCAACCATAGTCTGAGACCACTGGGACACAGTATAGATTCTGTCCACACTTGAGTCATGTATTTGTAGGTACTAGGTTGTGATGCCACATGAATTTCTTGCTGTTGGGGTCAAAGGTTTTAAAAATCCAGGTTAGGGCCTTCTGAGCAATGGTGACTGAGGTATATGGCTTGTTCCTAGAATAGAAGGATAAGGTGGCCAGGTGGTGGATGGGGCCAAATATAAGATCAAAAGGCTCATGGTAGTCAAGAATGGCTTGGAAGCAATGAATCTCAGATGTGGGGCACTGGATGGAAAGATGGTGAACTGAGGATATGAAGTATGTCAGAGATATGGGCAAGAAGCACGTGTGTCTGGATATATAGTTTGGGGTGGATAGATAAGTGCTTAGTCAAAGGTAAGGCAAAAAACTAATGTCCTGAGAGTAGATGAGGTCTCTTACAGACAGACTCATTCAGGCAGCCAAGAAGAGGCATGTGTTAGACTGGGTTCTCTAGAGAAACAAAAACCAGAAAAGCTTATATATATATAGAGAGAGAGAGAGAGAGACAAAGAAAGAGAGAGAGAGAGAGAGAGAGAGAGAGAGAGAAATTTATCTTAGGAAAATGGCTCACAAATGTATAGAAGCCGGCAAGTCCAAAGTCCCTGGAGCAAAAATCAGGCTGGAGGCTTTTCTTAGCTTCTGCAACTGCAGGGGGCCAAGAAGCTCAAGGTTGGCAGGCAGTACAGTGGCTGTTGACTCCAACGAATGACGAATCCAAGATCTCCAGGCCGAATGGTGGGCTGCTCACTCACGGAAAGTTGTAAGCAGCACAACAGAATCCTGATCCACAGAAGAATATCTCTCTTCCCAGGATGTCCCAAGATATCCTGGAAGTAGGCCACACCCCTAGGGAAACTCCCCTTAACAGATTGGCCACTCAGAACACAGTCATCCGATCCCATCATGGGAACAACCACACAGAACTGGGGTCCAGCCAAGTTGACACACAGCTCCAACTATCACAAGGCACAGGAGAGGGAGGTCATAACTAGTGGTAGAGGAAGAAGCACTCTGAAGGTCACCAGAGAAGGGACCAGAGAAATGGGAACTTGGAAAACAGAGAGGGAAAGGACAGAGGTGCAAGAGGAAGGAATCAGTAGGATACAATGTCATAGGTGGCATAAAATAAGGACTCCAGAACATCTACTGGATCTCAGAGGCAGTATGGATACTGTTAACTCACTGCCGTCGAGTTGGTTCCAACTCATAGTGACCCCTCCTTGGGTTTCTGAGGCAGTGTCTCTACGGAAGTAGATTGACCAATCTTCCTTCCAAGGAGTGGCTGGTGGGTTTGAACTGCCAGCCTTCTAGTTAGTGGTCAAACGTCTTAGACACTATGCCAGGGTGTCCTAACTTAGGGGTCAATCTTGGCTCTGATAATTCTGAACTCTGCAATTGTAGGCAAGTTACTTAACCTCATGTGCCTCGGTTTTCATCCATAAAGTAGGAATAACAAGACTATCTACCTCATAAAATTCTAAGTATTAAGTAAGTATGGGTGGGTGGGTGGAGGAATGAGTGAATGCGTGCATGTGTGTGCATGTATGACAAGAGACAGATTCTAATAGGCTTAAGAGGTAGTTTAGTGCTCCATGTAAGCATGGACTAAATTAGACAACTATAAAAAACAAACTCACTGCCATCGAGTCTGTTCCAACTCATAGCCAAGGCTGTAAATGTTTACAGAAGCAGACTGCCTCACGGTTCTTCAACAGAGCAGCTGGTGGGTTCGAACCACTAACCTTTATGGTTAGCAGCCAAATGCTTTAATCACTACACCACCAGAGCTGCTTAGACAACTATAGTATACAACTATTTTACAACTATTTTAAAGCTTGCGTTTCCTTAGCTATAAACTAGAGATTGGTCTGTTAAGTCTAGGAACTCTTTAAGGAAAGAAAGGAAGAAAGACAGAAAAGGAGGGAGGAATAGACTGTCATATTGGAGCTGAATAAAGACAAATCTTTTTCAAAACACAGAATAAGTACACACTAAAAATTGTGACATCTTGATATCTCCACTCTGCTCTCTTCAGTTGCTGTTTGTAGTTGCTTTTGAGGCCAAACTTATTTCCCCCATGTTTGTGATTTCCAGATGCATGCCAAGAGTTGCTGAAATAAATATTTTTTCATATCCTAGCTCTGCATGAGAAATCCTTTAATTCTGGCCTGGGATCCCTTCCAGACCTCTTTGTAGGTCTGAGATACCAAATAAGGTAACACATACAGCGGCAGGCATTGAAGTTCAGGAGCCACGGAGAGTGGAGGTGAAATCAAAAAGGCAGGAGCTGAGTTGATGGGGGGTGGGTTGTGGGAGGTGCAGCAATTGCGCTGCCTGGGGAGGGGGCAGGGCACAGGGAGGAAAGACATCTGTTCATTTTACAAGTTGTTTCTTGGGTTTCCCAGAGGAAAAGGAGAGCAGAAGACAAAACACCCAGAGACACCTTAGGCAGCTCTTCCAACAGCCACAATTTCTGAGCATTTCTGCTTTCCACTCCACAAAGAGACTGATTTTTCAGCTGCCCGGACTCCCGCTTCTCTCCTCTCTCATATACACCATACATACACACACACAACCCATACTCCAAGCTCTAGAACCAGACTATGGGGTTTGAGTCCCATCTTCACCCCTTAAAACCTGTGTGACCTTGGGCAAGTTCTCTGTATTCTAATTCCTGCTTGTTCCAGGTAGTACAATTACATTTTATAAATCAAATAAATTCTAGGAAAAAGCAGAGTAACCATTACTGGGGTGGTAAGTAGGGCAAGGAGTTTGCTGCATGTGGAGAAATGTATTTGGTGACAAAGGGCAGTGTCAGGAAAATGGAATTTCCCAAATGCACTTAGATAACACAAACTTCAGTAATCATGTGACACTCCCAGGCCTGGTGCTCTTTGGGAATTGATTGTGGGCCAATTAAAATGAAAGCTGCAAAGCCAAATCATATTTTAGATATCTAGTAGAAAGAATTTATTGATTTTCATTAAAATATAATGTAGAAAAATTAGACCACACAGAGACACAAAAAGTTAAAAAAAAAAATCCTCAACCATCTTACCAACTAGAGGTAAATATTATCATTTTGGTATATATAACCTTCTCTATTTTTTTAATCTATGTCTCTCTCTCTCTCTCTCTCTCTCTATATATATATATATACATATGCATACATGTACGCACACACATATTTATTTATATGAACATACTTATATATGAATGTATTTTATTATTTTTTATACTTACATGATTCATACCTACGTTCTATTCTGTAATCTATTTCTTTGCTTTTGGTGAGGGGTGAGAACAGCTGTGAATCAATCCCCTTAATTCTCTTCCACGACCACCAATTCAGTGTTTCTCAACCTTTTTGAATTATGTGTCCCATTTTGAGAGGACTAAACTTTGGTGGCATGGTGCCTAAGGCATTTGACTGCTAACCAGAAGGCTGGCAGTTCAAACCCACCAGCCACTCCTTGGAAGGAAGGTTGGACAATCTACTTCTGTAGTGATACTGCCTTGGAAAGCCAAGGAGGGGCCGGTCGCTATGCGCTATGAGTCAGATCCTATTTGATGGCAGTGAGTTGTTGTTGTTGGTTTTTTTTTTTTTTTTTTTTTGAGGTTCTACAGGAAGGCTGTCTCTCTTTATCCACCCTTGGGAATGGTTCTTGTCTCTTTTCAGCTTTTATTCCTAGATTCCCTGAAGGACATGTGTCCTATATCTTCCCTTCTGTGCTTGCTTGCTTGTTTCCTTAATCTGCTTTTTTTTTTTTAATCTCAAAAGAGATTTATTTAAGACACATCCTACACTAATACCTCTCATTAACATAACAAAGAAAATCCATTCCCAAATGAGATTATAAACACAGGCATACCAAAAAACAAACACGCTGCCATTAAGTGGATTCTGACTCACAGTGACCCTATAGGACAGAGTAGAACTTTCCCCATAGGATTTCTGTAAATGTTTATGGAAGTAAACTGCCACATCTTTCTCCCTTGGAGTAGCCAGTGGGTTCGAACCTTTACAACACACATATTTTGGGGACATAATTCAATCTATAATAAACTGTAGACTATATACTGGAATGAACAGCCCTCAGTTGCTTGCCTCACCCAAAACATACCAAACAACAGTCAAAAAGGAGAAAATAAATAAATAAACAAACAAACAAACAAACAAATAAATAAATAAATTATTAAACAAACTAGGTTTTTTGGCTAGGGAATAAAACTTTACCCGGGTATTTTTCTAATTTAAATTCTAAGGTGTATAGTAAGCAATTAAAACATACTTGGGTAGACCAGAAAGAGACATGGAGCAGCAGCTGTGATTGATCTTGGTCCTTACCTTTCTGCAGTAAGAACAAGGCCTAGAGAATTTGTGCAAGTGTGGTCATGCAGAGCGGCTGGGGAAGTGTGAAGAGGAATGGGAATGAGAGCTTTCATTTAGTGCTTATTTTTGATGGGCATTTACTGACTATCTTCTCTGTGCTAAGCTGGCTTGGGTCTCCAGGCAGGCAGGGATCTTAAGGGTGGCAAAGAAAGGTCTGGGAAGAAGCTGGGAGCTAGTCTATCTCTTCTGAAATACTGAACATAAAATGTTCCCTAGTCTATGAAATGTTACGCTACTATCACATCAATAGCAACCTAATCATTCTTTTTCTCCATCCTTTCCTCCTCGTCTCCTTTATCTCTTATTACAAAAAATTTCAAACAAATACAAAAGTAGGCAGGAGAGCATAATAAACCTCTGTACCCATTACATGCCATCAATAATTATCAACTCACAGTCACTCTTGTGTTATCTGCAATACCAACTTATTTCCTCCATCCTTATATTACTTTGAAGCAAATCTGGAACATCAATCCATCTGCTAGTACTTAAGTAAAAACTAAACTCGTTGCCATGAGTCATTTCCAAATCATAGCAACCCTCCTTGGGTTTCAGAGGCAGTATCTCTAGGGAAGTAGATTGCATCTCTAGGGAAGAAGATTGCTCAATCTTCCTTCCGAGGAGTGGCTGGCTGCTGAGTTTGAACTGCCAGCTTTCTGCTTAGCAGTCAAATGTCTTAGGCACTACGCCACCAGAGCTCCCCAATAGCTCCTCCAGACTCTGCAGTCTGCTTAACAAACTCCATTCATCTGTGCTGATCTGGTAATGTCCTATTTTCACCATCATAGTTGAGGGACAATTTTGCTGGGTATATAATTCTTAGTTGGAAATTTTTCTTTCAGGGTTTTATATATACCATCCCATCGTCTTCTTGCCTGCATGGTTTCTGCCGAGAAATCCGAGCTTAGTCTTATTGGTTGCCCATTGTAGGTAGCTTTTCATTTTTCCCGTGCTGCTTTAAGGATTCTTTCTTTGTCTTTGGTTTTGGTGAGTTTAATGATGACATGTCTTGGTGATTTTCTTTTGGGATCTATCCTGTTTGGGGTTACTTCCTGAATGGATATATTCTCATCTTTCATCATACCAGGAAAATTTTCTTCCAACAAATCTTCGACAATTTTTTCTGTGGTTTTATTTGTCTCCTCCTGTTCTGGAATTCCGATTATATGTAGTTTATTCCTTTTGATGGTATCCCACATGATCCTTAGGCTTTCTTCATTTTGTTTTGATCTTTTTTCTGATTGATCCCTTTCCAAAGAAGTGTTGAGTTATTTGCCTTCAATCTCACTAAGTCTTTCTTTCACTGATTCACTTCTATTCCTTTGTCCATTCAATGTGTTATCTATTTCTGAAAATTTAGTATGAATCTTCTGGATTTCAGTCTGTAGATTTTGTATCATTTCTAATTTTTCATTCATTTTGTCATTGTGTTCTTGTATTGTCTTTCTAAATTGTTCTAGGGTTTTCTCTGTGTTTTCCTCAATTTTGTCAGTGTTTTCCTTGATCTCTCAATTCACTGAAGGTACCTAAATAGAATTCTTTTGAATTGCTTATCAGGGAGTTCCAATGCTGTGTCTTCCTCAGGGATGTGTTTTGGGTCTGTATCCTGGCCCCTTGTTTCTCCTGCTTTATCTTGCTGCCTTGTGTGGACTGTGATGCTCTGCTGTCTCCAAAGCATTATGACGTTTTTGTATTTATATTGAATTGGTGATTTTATGTTGGAGTGACTTGCCCATGATTTTTGTTTTCTTTGGATGTTATCTACGTAAGCAGAGTACTGTGCTGTGCCAAATGGCCGCCGCTTGTAAACATTCAAAATGGCTGTGCCCTCGGTCACTTTAAATATCCAAAATGGCCACCACTTGTAAACAATCAAAATGGCTGTGCCCTCTGGACAGCCAAAAGTCCACAGCTCAGGTTATTTCCCTCCTTGCTGTTTCCCTTCCTAGTCATAGGCCTTCAGCGCAGTTATCCCTGCAGCCCCTGGCAACCAGGGCTGATCTTTAGGTCAATTCTCAGGTCCCAAGACCACTTGGCAATATTCAGGCTGTTGGTTCCATCAGAGTAGCTGACAGTCCACTACTCCAACCATCTCTGTACTCACTGTTTTCGTTCAGGTTTTTCCACTAGTGGTGCCTAATCCACTTCTGTATACTTCCTTTCAAAGCTCAGGGGCCCAGGATTATCTTCTGTATCTCTGTCAATTGTTTTCTCTTTTCTTTGTTGAAAAGGGTCTGCGTAGCTTGTCTGCCTAGTCCGCCAACATACCAGAAGTCCAAGAGCAAGTTTAAGAATTTCTTCCAACATCTATTTTGGTCTTTTCTTTCTTTCCTGTCCTTTTGATGACCTTTTGCTTTGCTTTGACCTTGTCCTCGATGTCATCTCACAACTCATCTCATCTTCAGTCATTAGTGTTCAATGTGTCCAATCTATTCTTGAGATAGTCTCTAAATTCAGGTGGGATATCTCAAGGTTGTACTTTGGCTCTCGTGGACTTGTTTTTAATTTTCTTCAGCTTCAGTTTGAGCTTGGATACGAGAAATTGGGCCCCCGGTCTTGTTCTAACTAATATTGATGTGGAGTTTCTCCATTGTCTCTTTCCACAGATATAGTCAATTTGATGATTCCTATTTATTCTGATGAGGTTCATGTGTATAGTCATTATTTATGTTGTTGAGAAAAGGTATTTGCAATGAATAAGAATTAGTCTTGCAAAATTCTATTATGTGATCTCCAATGTAGTTTCTTCACCAAGGCCATAATTTCCAACTACAGATCCTTTTTCTTTGTTTCCAACTTTTGCATTCCAATCACCAGTAATTATCAATGCCTCTTGATTGCATGTTTGATCACTTTCAGATTTCAAAAGTTAGTAAAAGCCTTCAAATTCTTCATCTTTGGCATTAGTGGTTGGTTAGTAAATTTCAATAATAGTCCTATTAACTGGTCTTTCTTGTAAGCAAATAGATATTATTTTGACAGCCTTGTACTTCAGGATATAACTTGAAACGTTCTTTTTGACAGCAAATGCAATGCTGTTCCTCTTCAAGTGTTCATTCCTAGCAGAGCAGACCATGTGATTATCTGATTCAAAATGGCCAATACCAATCCTTTTCACCTCACTAATGCCTAGGTTATTGATCCTTATGCTTTCCATTTCATTTGGATGACTTGCCGTTTTCCTAGACTCATGCTTCATATGCTCCACATTCTGATTAATAATGGATTTTTTTGCACCTGTGTATTCTCATTTTGAGTCATGCCACATCAGAAAACAAAGGTCTCAAAAGTTTTACTCTATCCACATCATTAAGGTCAACTCTACTTTGAGGAGGCAGCCCTTCCCCAGCTGTATTTTGAGTGCCTTCCAACCAGCGGTGCACATCTTCTGGCACTATATCAAACAATTTTCAGGGCTAGTCATAAAGTTTTCACTGACTAGTCTTTTTCAGAACTAGATCGCCACATCCTGCTTTCTAGTCTGTCTTAGTCTGGAGACTCCACTGAAACCCATCTACCATAGGTGACCCTGTTGGTAGTTGAAATACCAGTGGCATAGCTTCCAGCATCACAGTAACATGCTTGCTGATATGTAAATAAATACATGTATAAAATGAATATTTTACATATCATTGATACAATCTCAAATATACTTGCCATTCTCTGTGCCACACTTTTTTGTTTTGTTTCTGGTTGGTATAGTGCCTAAGGCATTTGACTGCTAACTAGAAGGCTGGCAGTTCAAACCCACCAGCTACTCCTCAGAAGGAAGGCTGGGCAATATACTTCTATAGTGATACTGCCTCGGAAATTCAAGGAGGGGTTGCTATGAGTTGGATCTGACTCCACGGCAGTGAGTTGTTTTTTTTTTAACTCACCACAAGGAATTTACATTCCATGGACACTCTCTCACTCTGTCTTAGTTATCTTGTGCTGCTATAACAAAAACACCACAAATGGGTGGCTTTAATGAACAGAGGAGGCAGCGGCAGGGATCCAGATGTGGTGAGGGAACCCAGGCCACAGCCCACGAGTGGCAGGCAGGAAAACAGAGGAAAGGAGAGAAAAGGCCAGGGGAGCCAGGCTGGGACAGAGCAAGGAGGCAGCAGCAGGGATCCAGGTAAGGGGAGGTTGGATAGGTTTCAAACAGCTAAGGGACATAAACTTGTCTATTGGTTTGTCCTACTGTGGTGATGTGTTGCTGTGAGGCTTGAGGCTATGCCACTGGTGTTTCAAACCCAGTGGGGTACACATGGTGCACAGGTTTCAGCAAGGCTTGCAGACTGAGACAGACTAGGAAGAAGGAAGAGGCCATCCACTTCTCAAAAGAATTGGCCAGGGAAAACCTTATGAATAGCAGAGAAACACTGTCTGAT
>NW_006921646.1:5344874-5369238 GCF_000298275.1 Orycteropus afer afer
TGGGAGGGGAGCTGCTGCATTGTAAATTTTGGTCAATGACATGAGACAAAGTATATGTGAACTGCTGTATGAAAAGTGAATTTACTCTGTAAATCTTCATCCAAATCCTAAAAAAAAAGATTGCTTAAATGGCTGCTGTATTCCTTTGGGACTATTCTGCTGCATTGTTAAATCTTAGGCCACTTCTCTCCCCGTGGACTGAGAGTAGAAGGCACAGCATATCCTTGAGATAGTCTAAACAAACTGACTAATACTCCTTGCTGATAGCAATTGCAAAACCTAACTGCTCTGTAATCATTGGGCTCTTATCTCCAGGTGCAGGACACCTTGTTATAGCCCTCATTTCATTCAAGCAAAAGAAAACATCTTTCTGAGCAAAGCACACGACTGGAAGAGAAGCCCATTAGCTTCCAAAAAAGGATTACTTCAGGGATCTAGAAGAGGAATGTCATTCAGCTTCCAAAAAAGGATAACTTTCAGACCCAAGCCCCTAATTTGCTGATTGTGCAACTTCTGCATTTTGCTCCCCTATACGGCGTAGTGCATAAAGCATTTGACTGCTAACCAGAAGGTTGGTGGTTCAAACTCACCAGCCACCCCACAGAAGGAAGACTGGGCAATCTACTTCCGTAAAGATTTACAGCCTTGGAAACCGAAAGGGGGTCGCTGTGAGTTGGAATCCATGGCAGTGAGTTTGGTTTTTGTTATATCTACTGTGTGTAGAACAAAGAGCTCAGCTCAGCTAGTGTACTTCCCCCCACCTGGCTGATGCCCCACTGTACAGTGTTTCATTAAAGCCTTACTTTTAAAATCTGTAGCTCTGAGCAATTTTTTCTCGGCAGGAGACAAGAACCTACCAGAAGGAACCACGGAGACTATGGCCCCTAGTTGCCCTTCAGGTCTGCAATTCAACCCACACCTATGGCTTCCAGCCAAACAAAAGACAGGCATATGAGTTGAACATTTACCTGAGGTAGATACATTCCTTGGAGAGAACAATCATGGGACAAAGAAGGGCTGCTTATGCACAGGGAGACAGCTCAGGGGGCAGGAGTGCACGGAGGGAGGGAACGGGGAAGAGGTAACTATGAGGAGGAAGTGGGAGGGGAGCTGTTGCGTTGTGGTAAACTGTGGTCAATGTCATGAGACAAAATATATGTGAACTGCTGCATAGAATGTGAATTTGCTGTGTAAACTTTCACCCAAATCACAAAAAAGAAAAAAAAAAGTATAAACCCACCAGAAAAAAAAGCCCATCAGAAGACTCATGGGGTCCCCATCCTGTGACACTAGCACCTAGACAAGAGTGGTGGTTATAAACATCTAAACATAAACTCACTGGCATCGAGTTGATTCCAACTCATTGTGAGTCCAACTCATAGTGACCCTGTAGGACAGGGTAGAATTGCCCCATTGGGTTTCCAATACGGAAGCAGATTGCCTCATCTTTCTCCCGTGGAGCGATTGGTGGGTTTGAACTGCCAAACTTTTGGTTAGCAGCTGAATGCCTTAACCACTGCACCACCAGAGCTTCTATACATTTAAATTCATCTCATCATTGAATCTTGTTAACAGCAAATAGCTATATTAGTGTTTGTGACTCACAGTGATGGTGTTATTAAACCCCAATCAATCTGGAGATGAAGGCGAAGGGACGCAGAGTAATTAGAAGTCGGCATGAGCAGGAAAACACCTGAGCCAGGTCCAGGCCTTGCAGTGAGGAAACATTAAAATACTCCATAACAAAGCTCACTTGGATAATGGATGATTCACTTGGCAGCAGTCTTAGAAAAGAGTCCTGGTAGTACATTGATTAAGCCCTTAGCTGCTAACTGGAAGGAATGGTGGTTCAAACCACCAGCTGCCCTGTGGGGGAAAGATGTAATAGTTTTACATCTGTAAAGATCCCCACTATGGCGGAGCCAATTCCAACTCATAGCGAACCTATAGGACTGCCCTTAGTTTCCAAGGCTGTACATCTTTACAGAAACCAAATGCCCCATCTTTCTCCCTTGGAGCAGTTAGTGAGTTTGAACCACTAACCTTTTGGCTGGTTGCCAAGCCCTTTAACCACTGAGCAACCAGGGCTCCTTTTCTGTAAAGATTGTAGAAGAGGGGGGAGAAAAACCCAAACCTGTTGTCATCCAGTTCATTACAACTCATAGCAAACCTATGGAACAGGGTAGGACTGCCTGCCCCATAGGGTTTCAACCATAGTGCCTAAGGCATTTGACTGCTAACTAGAAGGCTGGCAGTTCAAACCCACCAGCTACTCCTCGGAAGGAAGACTGGGCAATCTACCTCCATAGAGATACCACCTCGAAAACCCAAGAAGGACTTGCTATGAGTCGGAATCGACTTGACGTCAGTGAGTTAATCTTTATGAAAGCAGATAGAAGGAAATAAAATCAAAAAGAAGAGAAAGCTTAGACAGAGGAGGAGAGCAAGTCAAGGCAAACATAAGTCAGCCATAGGAGAGAACTATCTAGAGAGAGAAATAAAGAAGAGAAGGTGAAAAGTTCTGCTGACCACTCTCTACCCCTTCACCTTCCTCAGAATGGAGACTCCCTGAAAAGGCCAGCAAGAGGCCTGGCTCAGTTGTAGTTCCCATCCTCTCTCTTGTAATATGAAATCCCCATTTTACAGGTGAGGAAACTCAGGCTCTGAGTGATTATATCTTTCTTTGTTTTTTCCACTAAGGACAAACCATTTAGAATCACAATAAAGGATAAGACTTCAGAAGAACACATCCAGGAGAGATAGAACCTAAGGAATTGATTGGCATATCTTTCAGCTAAGAGGGACAATTCTTAGTTGCCCTGGAATTGGCTCTTGGAGGCCTTATGTATAACAGAAAGAAAATCACCCAGTGCTGTGCTATCTTCAAGATGGTTGGGATGTTTGAGCCCATTGAAAATATTAATTGTTGTTGTTTTCTTTTCTTCTTCTTTTTTTTTTTTTTTTTGTGAGAACAGATTTAAATAAATTTTAGCAGTAAGTCAAACTTGACTGGGTAAATTTGGGAGCACAGAGACAAACTTCCTAGCTGAACTCACTGAACAGGAGAGGGAGATCTTGGTGACTCTTCTAACACAACCACAGTATTTCTCTCAAAAGAGTTTGTTATTGTTTTGGTTCTGGGTTCTGCCTTCCCTGGGAAAGTGGTAAATAGAGGAAGGAGTGTGTAAATACAGTGGCCTTAGCCAAGCTGGGCAAGGGCATCAGGAGAAAGAAGGCCAGAGGTACCCTTTCTGGCATTTGTTTTGTTATGTGCCCTCGAGTCGGACCCGACTCATAGAGACCCCTCCTTGGCCTGCCAAGGCAGAATCACTATGGAAATAGATTGCCCAACTTTCTTTCCGAGGAGTGGCTGGTGGATTTGAACCGCTGGCCTATAATTTAAATTCAGTCTTCAGAAACTTCCTTTTTCTGTTATTTGCTAAAGGTGGTTGTTTCTAGGTGGCCTGACTGGTTTAATTTGCTGATGAGTTTCTGATAAACACTTCAAGAATCCCCTATGTTGACGCCAACAGACTCAGCCAGCTGGGTCGTTGCAATTTGAGTGAGAGGCGGGAAACCAGTCAGTTGAAACTTACCAGGATCAAGCGTTTCCATGAGACTTGGGCACAATCTGGTGCCCGCTCACAAACAGCTCCTGATCTTGGGAACAACTCTGAGCCACGTTTGTAAACGCAATTCTAGTTCCAGCCCAAATGCTCACAAGAATGAATAAATTCATCTAATCATTGGATCTTGTTAGCAGCAAATAGCTATATTAGTGTTTGTGACTGACAGTGATGGTACTATTAAACCCCAATTAATTTGGAGATGAAGGCGAGGGGACTGAGAGTAACTCCGGAGTCTGCATGAGCTAGAAAACACCCCAGCCAGGTCCAGGCAGGAGATGACGAGAGCGCGCGAGCGCACGTTTCCAAGGTCTAGGCAACACGGCCCGCGCGCGCTCCCGGCAACCGCGGCTTTCGTTGCTTTTGTAATCGCTACGTCATGATTTCTTTAGCCTCTTATTGGGTAAACTCATCCAATCATGTGACTCCAGCGTGGCATATAAATACGGGCGAGAAGACGGCGGTAGTCCGCCATTTCGTGGATGCTAAAGGAGAGCTAGCATCTGTAGGAGCTGGGACGGAGAAGAACGAGAAGACCTATTTGAGCGTGTGGTTTTAGGCCTCTGCGTTTTTATCTCAAGATTTCGGTAAGAAACCAGAGATGAAAAGAATGAAATGAAAAGCGGGATTTAACAGTCTTAAGGTGGGGCCAGGCCCAATGGCGGCGCCAAATCGAGACAAAGAGGCGCCGCGGCCATTTTGTGACGTTCAGCATAGAGTGGTGGCGGGGGCTCCCGGCCCAACGTTGTATGTTTCCGGGCTTTGGGAGCGGGGATATTTATTCCCTTTCGCTAAGGAGAGCCAAGGGGGTGTGCTGAGACGAAAGAAAGGGTGGGGGGCAGTAACCGAATCGGCCTCCAGGCCGCGGCCTTTAAACTTATGGCGCCTTTTTTTTTGGGCTGCTCTTTTTTTTTTTTAAAGGAAACGCCTTAGAATTTTTTTTTTCTTGAAGTCAGTGATTAACATTGAACCGTCCAGTCCTTATTAAACCTTCTCCCTATTCGTCTTTTTTTCACGCCACCTTTATTTTCGTGTTATTTTTAACTACCACATTTTACGGGTTGAAGTTTTTATTAAGTTGGAAGATCTTCCTTACAGTTGAGCTACGTTGTTACTGCATTTTCTAATCATTAATACATAGCTCTGAAACTGATCACAAGTTTCTAAAATTTGGACTAGTGGTTTAATTCACAACTCCGGGGCACAGGGTAAGTCATGGTAAATAGGATGTGTCTGGACTGGATTTTTCATTAGATAAGTTTAATGAAAGAATTTGATGTTGGTGAAAAGCCTTTCAAGCGAAAGAATAGGGTAGGCATTTATGTAATTGAAACCGGTTTACCAGTTGATAAGATTCAGTGGCAAAGTGACGTTTGTAATTTTTTTTATTGAGGCGAAATTTACAGAATATAAAATGAACCATTTTAAAGTGTGTAGCTGAGTGGCATTTAGTACAGTGACAGTGTTGTGGACCCGTAGTAAAAAATCATGTTTGTCTTACTCAAAGGAGACCCCGTATTGAGCTGTCGCTCCCAGGCCCTGTTGGTATCATCAGGTACTTTCCCGCTCATCGCGACTCTGCAGGGTAGTATCGTGCTCCATGGGGTTTTCAGTACCATGATCTTTTAGAAGTAGATTGATTGCCAGGCCTGCCTTCTGAGGTGCTTCTGGTGCATTCGACCGCCAACTTGTTGGCTGGTGTGTAGGCCTTAACCGTTGCACGTCCCAGGTCCTAGCAACCACTGACGGTTGTGTATGGATTTATCATTCAGGATATTTTATATAAATGAAATAATGACATTTTGTGTATGCCTTTCATTTAGAATGTTTTAGATATAATGTAACATGTCTCAGTGCATTTCTTAAAATTGCTGCATATTCCATTTTATGTGTAGAACACGTTTTGATCATCAGTACATCTATTGAAGGACATTTGAACTGTTTTTAACTTTTGGCTGTTGTGACTAGTGCTGCTATGAGCTATTACATATATTTAAACCTAATACTTCCTCTTGGCTGTTAGAGGAATTTTTACTTCATGACTTTGATTTGTTTGATGATGTGTGTGGTATTAGCACTTTTCCCTGTGGAAAAGGAAGTGCCTGTAGCATTTCAAGAATAGCTTTTTTTTTTTTTTACATTTTTATTGTGATTTGGGTGAAAGTTTACAGAGCAAATTAATTTTCCATAAAGCAGTTTTTCCTCATGACAGTGACTACAATTTCCCACAATGCAACAGTTCTCTTCTCACTTCTCCCCATAGTTATCTCTTCTTTGTGTCCCCCCCCCAGATGTCTCCCTGTGCAATCATTGCCTTTCAGTTCTCACATGATTGATTTCTCCAAGAAGTTTATCTACTTAATGTAAATGTTCAGCAAGGATAGCATTTTTAAAGTAAAAATAATTTGGCTTTACTGAACCTAGTAGTAATCTTTCCTTATGAAAGCAGATTTGTATTGTATATCTGGTGGTTTGACATTAAATATTTGCTCTCTTGATCCTCAATTTTTTTTCTTTTGAAATACGACTTTTTTTAGGGTAGTTGTAGATTTGCAGAAAGATAATTCAGAATGCCCATGTACTCCCTCTCCCTTGTACAGTATCTCCTATTAACATCTTTCTCCTGTAGTACATTGGTTACAATTGAGTTCATTTGGTTTTTGAGTCTGACAAAATTGATTTGCTCCTGAGCAGGTTTTCTTTTTCTCATAACTTGTTTTGGGAATTAGGTGGCTGGTAAAGCCCCTTATTCAGTGCCCAGATTGTACTAAATGCACCTCTCCAGTATTTTCTCACTTCCCAAGTAGGTATCACCCCCCATTTTCCACTGGCTTCTTAATGGGGGGTGGATGTTTTGAGGGTAATTTTTTTTTTAAGGAGCTTCGATAGGTATGATAACTTTACTATACGTAACATACATAGTTTTTTGTTTTACTGTGACGAATAACAAAAGTATCAGTTCAATATATTTTACATGTACAATTCAGTGACATTCGTTATCGTTATGTGTGCAACATTTCCAGATTATGGCACATAAGCAGGAGCTGTACCCTTTAAGCAAAGATTCCCCCTTCCACTCTCTGGTAACCATTAATAAACTTTGATCTTTACACATTTTGCCTGTTCATATAAGTGGGATCATACAGTATTGGTCCTCTTGTGACTAACTTTACTCTGCATAATGTTACAGAATCATCTATGTTGTAATGTTTATCAGGACTTTGTTTCTCTTTATGGCTTATTTCCATTGTATATATGTGAGCATTTAGGTTGTTTCAGGGGTAACATTTCCCTTGTCTTTTTTCCTCTAACCTGTGTGGTTACCCATGTAGATTATTTGGCCGGATGATTAATACTTTTGGCTCTTTTCTTGTTGTTACAGAAATGCATCGTGATTCCTGTCCATTGGACTGTAAGGTTTATGTAGGTAATCTTGGAAACAATGGCAACAAGACTGAATTGGAACGGGCTTTTGGATATTACGGCCCACTCAGGAGTGTGTGGGTTGCTAGAAACCCTCCCGGCTTTGCTTTTGTTGAATTTGAAGATCCTCGGGATGCAGCTGATGCCGTTCGAGAGCTAGATGGAAGGTAATTTAATGATAGAAATGTTAACTAGTGTTTAGTATATTTATATGGCATCTTGCTGTGTGCACCATCAAGCAAAATTGATGTTATTGGAGATTTACATAAGCCCTTTCTACAATTAAAGCCTGTTTTAGTGGAAATATGTAGAAAAAGTTTTTTTATTCAGCTGGCATTTGAAGGATGCTTATTAAGAGATTTAATGGTAAATCCAAATTCTTCATGGATTTTAAATAACTTGGGGATGGGGGGGTGGGGGAATAGCAACATCCAGGCCATGAGCTGGCTGTTAATTGTTGTAGCTGTATGATAGCTACACAGGGATTATTTTTATGTTTGAACTATTTTGCCTAGGAAATCAGAATTTGTTAGCTCTTCATTTTCCTTTGTGTTTATAGTGTCCTCTTAGCTAAACTATTAGCTGGTAAGTAATCCCTAAAGGAGCTCTGATGGTATAAGTGGTTAAAACATTTGGATGTTAATCAATAGGTTCAAACCCACCAGCAGCTCTGCAGAAGAAAGATGAGGCAGTCTGCTTCTGTAAAGATTTATGATCTTGGAAACCCAGTAGGGGTAGCCAGGCAGTGAGGTTTTTTTTTTTTTTTTTTAAGTCTTAATAGTAGCAGAGGTTGCCCTGTGCCTCCTTCCTGGCATTTGAAAATCCTTGGGTTGCAAGAAACCAAGGAAAATCGATGCGTTTTAGAATTTTTGTTTTGAAGCAGGTCACAGTATCCTAAATTGTTGTCTCTTTCATTTGCTGTTATGAAAAAGGGTCTAAGTGCTGGCTATAAGACTATGGAAAATCATTGTTGATCCAAACAGACTGCAGAAATAGGAATTTTTCCCAATTACTGTCCAATATAGTGACTGTCTAAACTTACTGGTTGTGAACCAGTGGAAGGATGGGAGTGGGGTGACTGTGTTCCCAGCTTTAATTTTTTATCCAAGTATTGTGGGGTAAAGGTGATAAAAAGTGACCAAAATGGTTCTGTTGGTCTTTGTCTTGGAGTTCTGTTCCCAAGGGCTGGGGAGTCAACAAATAAAGTACAGTAAGATCTGTACCTGAAATAATTGCTGGGACTCAAGGGAGATGGTCACAGCAGAGGTAACGTGAACTAGTTCTTCAGGGGTGAAATTTTAAGTTCACATGCATAGCAACTATTACGTTAACATTGAGCCCATTAATCAAATTGGCTTTAACATATAAATGATTAAATACAAGGAAGCTGGTTTTCTTTACTTGTAAATTAATACTTTAAAAAATCCTTTATTACATTTGATTTGAAATTAAATGAGGAATCAGCTCAACTGTTTGTCTTAGAAATAATAAGAACTAAAACTTGTTTTGGTATTAAAAGGATTCATGGATTGGAATCAACTCAGTGGCAGCTAACAACAACAGATAATGTAGATGTGATGTTTGCTACACATTTCTTAGAAAGTTGGCTGCTGTAAGTTAAATAAATTTAAATTTAATAATTTCCCCTCCTAGAACTCTGTGTGGCTGTCGTGTAAGAGTGGAACTGTCAAATGGTGAAAAAAGAAGTCGGAATCGTGGTCCACCACCTTCCTGGGGCCGACGCCCTCGAGATGATTATCGTAGAAGAAGTCCTCCACCTCGCCGCAGGTACTTGAGAGATAGTATTTAAAGGTATTGGTGTAATGGAGTAGCTAGTAGGAGCAGGTATTTCTCTTAAAATATTTTGATGGGTTTAAAACTTAATATTGTGAAGAATAGGAGGTTTTTATGAAATCTTTGCTGGGCAGTAGTTTGGGGTATGTGAGTTGTGCTGAGTGTTGGCTTTTGTCTTTATTTAGGTCACTGTTCATGTTGGTAGTTAGTAACTTCTATCTTGGATCTATCTTCTAGTTCATCTTCTAGTTGCATCTTTCCAAATCTTCCCTTATACTTCAATTTAGGCCTTTTTCCATTTCTTGACTCCATAATGACAAAACATTACATTCAACTCCAGTTCTTCACAAAAATGTATTTTCTACTATTAGCACAATTGTAATATTTATCAAACAGACAGCTGTTTAATGTTACTGTTGGTAAAGTACAAATCATTCTGAAACTAACTTAAGTCACTGACCGATAAAGGGGGCTAAAAAGGAAGTAATCCCAGTCATCTGTTCTTCAAACCCAAATAGGAGAGAATTCAGTTTTTTTTGTAATTGAAAATGGCATCATTCTTGGACCAGGCAGTATTGTCTGGATGCTAACTCCACTTTTCCTCAAACCTCCAAAATAGTTTCTACGGGACTGAATTTACCTCTTACAGGTGAGTGCAGTCCTAGGAGAAAGGAGTTCAAAATCTTGCCCCTTTTGCTATTTTGAAAATAAAACAACACACTGTTGCCCATCATAATAAAGAGTATTTGTTAGCTAATAGATGGTTGTACTGATGGCTTGTTTTTCATTTTTTTTTTGTGCTTTTTGGTCCATCTATTAATAAAAATGAACCCCGTTACAGAGTCACCATCATGTCTCTTCTCACCACCCTCTGAGTCTGCATTAGCCAATCAACTACCCCTTTCAGCGTCATGTGACCAGCGCGCCCCATTCAGCTTGGCTGGTGTCGTTTCACATGACCCAGGCATGGCCAGTCGCCAGGTTGCACCGCCCTTTGGTTCCCGAGCATGCTGTTTTCTCTCAGCCTTCTCTCCAACCTTAACCAAATCGGCAGCAGCCACCTCGACCGCCCACACATTCCTGGCCAATCAGCTCAGCTGTTTATTTACCAAATGTCTTCACAACAACTACAGCAGCAGCCTTCGGCTAACAAAAAAGCAGGAAAAATCCACAACACCCCCTTCGCCAACCAACTAAATCCAACGCAACATCTGGCAAAACCTTTTCAGCAAATTCTTCCTGGCCGTCAGTCCGGCAGCCTCACCTCACCATTTCTAGCTTGTTGAAACCCAAAACTAGTAAGTTTTTCCTGCTTATACAGTTTACTGCTGGTTAAAATAAGGAGTAAGCGGCTTAAAGTAATTCTTTTTTCTGGATCAAAGGCTGGCTGTGCATAATTGAATGGTAACGTACATATATATTGCTTGAATAAAACTTTTAAGGGTGATAGGGAACTCATAATGTAACTAGATCTTCAAGTGAAACTTATTTGCATGTGTGAGATGCCAAACTAAAAATTTTAATATATCTAACAGATTAGCTTTCCTTTCTAGCAAAAATTTGTTGAATCCTTATCACCTTTAAATGGTTTTACTAACAGTTTTCAAAATTTAAAAACAATTTTTGGGGTGAAGTGGGCCAAGCTGAGGTAATTTTGATAAGCCTAAACACACTTGTAAATGTGATGATCACAAATGCAGTTCTAATGTAGCACTTAATGGCATCAATATTTACACCTAGCGCGTTTTCACAGAATTACACTATCCACCTGGTACCTAAGTCTTGTCATGGACTTCTAGGTTTGCATGGGTTCCAAATACTGGTTTATGGTACTGTTTTTGGAACTACCAGTGGGACTACATTTTGGTGTGGTGTTTGGGTAGTGAAGTTAGTTTGACATGAAGTTTTGCATTGGACAGATCTGCTGTGAAGCATTCTTTGTTAAAGTGAATCCATGGTTGGAATACCTGCTTTTCACTTGAGCTTTTTGTTCCTTAATCCTTCTGTGCCCTTTTTTTTTCTTTACTTTCTTTTTTGTTTTGTTTGGTTTTGGTTTTTTATTTTTTTTTGGACGATGGGTGCCAGTTCTTCGGCACATTCACTGGGCCCAACAGTGAGATTGAAAAGTTGGGAAATGCCTCACGCCATCAGTAGTAATTGATGATTAGTCTAACTTTCCTGTTTCTGTTTTTAGATCTCCAAGGAGGAGAAGCTTCTCTCGTAGCCGGAGCAGGTAAATAACTAAAATACTCCTTTTTGGGACCAGATTCTTAGAAATAGCAGTGTTGGTCTCTGCTGTTCCCAATTTATTTTTCACGTGATGGGACTAATGGTTACAGATTGTCAGTCCTTAGTGAATCATAGCCAGAGTTGTAAATTTTAAGAATGAACCAGCTTTGTGTTTTCAAGAACTGATTAGAAAACATTCTTGTTAATAGGTAATTATTTCTGACTAGTCATGATTTTCTTTGCTTGTTTAGGTCCCTTTCTAGAGATAGGAGAAGAGAGAGATCGCTGTCTCGGGAGAGAAATCACAAGCCGTCTCGATCCTTCTCTAGGTCTCGGAGGTAAGACTTTGTACCATTAAGACATTGCAGAGGTAAAATACTGAATACAGAAATACATCTCTTTTTTAGCTATTTTGATAACTTTACCTGGAAAAGAACTCTAAAGTTACGTCACTAATACAATTACGGATATAGTTTAAAATTTTTATTTTCTTCTTCTAGCCGATCTAGGTCAAATGAAAGGAAATAGAAGATCACTTTTGAAGAGGAGTAGTGGTGTACAGGAAATAACTTCATTTGACAGGAGTATGTACAGAAAATTCAAGTTTTGTTTGAGACGTCATAAGCCTGGTGCATTTTTAAGATGTTTAGCTGTTCAAATTTGTTTATTGTCTCTTGTAACGGTGACATACAAGGATGTAATTCTCTATGGTTTGAAATGGATCATATGAGGCATGTGATACCAAGAATTTATTACTTTACAATGTCCCCTTAAGCAAAATTGAATTTGCTTTGAACTTAGTCTTGCATAGACTGATAATAAACCCCTAAATCTTGCCCAGTTAAAGTGTGATGTTTTAATATTAAGGTAACAAATTGGCAAAAACTGAACAGAGAACTTTAGTTTATCATAGCTGGGATACAGGATGCAGCTGTAGTTGAGTAAGTGCTCTTTAAAAGTTGCTGAGAATGTAAGCCAGCAGATAAAGGTAAATTCTGCACTGGTAAACTAGGTTAGAGGTTTTTTAAAAGGCCGTCAAAGTTTTCCTTATGTGCAGAGATTGCCCAATTGGTGTAGAATCTGATAGGTTTCCACAGTTGTTTTAGGTCATAAATTCCTTATGTAATTGCTGTATATGAATAGATAACTATTTGTAACATCATTTATTTGGAAATTTTAGACTTCAAAGATACCAATGTCCTGCCAGTTTAAGGGTACATTGTAGAGCTGAACTTTGAGTTACTGTGCAAGATTTTTTTTCATGCTGTCATTTGTAATATGTTTTGTGAGAATCCTTGGGATTAAAGTTTTGGTTATAAATTGTTGTTTAACTTGAAGGCCTGTTTTTCCTTGCAAAACTCAAAATCTGTGAGCTTGATGCTAAGTCCGGGTATAACATTCCTATTGGAAGCCATACTTATATTTTCTTGTAAAGTGCTTTTGAAGTAATAAAGTAGTAGCATTATTGTGTTAATACAGTCAGTTGAATCCACCATTGCCACAGTCTTGGCCCATGAAAATCAGTTGGTTACATAATTCTTATTTTATAAGAAACACAATTAAGAGGCACTATGTATTAAATGTTTTGAAGTGAACTTCAGTTGTCATCCAAGTGATTGTTAGTGGTTCCCCATATATTAGTAGAAGCCAGTTTAAGGTCCATGATACTCAGTGACCATCATTTCACAGTATAGCAACCTCCAGTATGTTGTTAACACAAAGTAAGTTGCCCATAAAAAGACATCATTAGCATGAAAACTTTTCAAAGTTTTAAAAACTGCTTCCGTTTTACATAATTAAAGGTGTTGCATGGGAATTCTAAACTGATGCATCATGATGTAAAATTTCACATCGTTCAAATGTAACAGTTAATTGACTAATATGGAGGCATGCATAACCTTCCTCTTAGAATCAGGAGTTGTACTATTTCACATTTGTGTGCAAGTAGATTAAATCATAATGCAACAGTCTTTGTGGCTTAGTTTCCTTAAATGTGCTCTTTAAAGACAATTTTGATTAATACTGTTTTGACCTTGTCTTTAATATGAAAGATACACCATTGGAATAAGTTACATTTATCTAGGGATATTTTTAACATCATAAAACTTGCAGTGGTCAGTAGTCCTCTTAACCTTCCATGCAAATCTCAGTGAGAGAAGAGAGTTGGTGTCATTCGAGTTCTTTGTGAAACCTTTTAACAGTTGCATATTACAGGAAGATGGTTCTAAAACTGCCTATTGATTCATTCGGAGCTCTTTTCTGGGCCTTTTGACATTTTCCTATAAGCTACTCCTGCTCCAAGGTATGTAAGAAGTTAAGGGAATTTATGGTACAGCAATCATAATTACATTGCTTGTATAAATGCACATTCATGTGAGCATTATTTGGTAGTATACAAATCAGTAATTTTCCATAAAAAGGACTGAGTTGAGTGTGATAATACTAAAAGGAATCATCATAAAGCCAACCTTTGAGTTGTGGTACAATGGTGGCAGGTATTCACTTGATGTCACTGTTAAGAATTTAAATCGGTGGCAGGGTAAAAAAATAAGGATTATAGTTTGTATGCTATTGAGAGTAATTTCATTCTCACTTCATTGTGAATTATGTTCGTTTGTTAAGCAGAAAAGGGAGTGAAAATATAAACTGGTCAGAGAAAATGTATTTATGATATAAGCACCAGTCCTTAAAACCAACTGAGCTATAGAGGGTATTGCCACTTTTAATTAGACTGTGGTGCACTAGTGTTTCACACCCAAACCTGTATCTGAATGGGAAATCCTAGTTGCTTTGTATTTTATTGTAGAGCTCTGGTTCCTTTTACTATAGTGCTTACCAAGAATGGTGTTGATAGAAAAGATTTTTCAACACACCACATTCTGTGTCCAGGCCTAGTGACTCGGTTTTCCAGGCTGGTCTATCCCTGTAATTTGGAAGAGATCCCAGGTGATAAGCAAACCACTGGTTTAGTAATTTAATGCTTTTATTTCCAGGATCTTGAATATGATTCAGTTGTCTGATCTAGTTGGTGTTAATGTCTCTCTCTCTCTCTCTCTCTCTATCTATATATGTGTGTGTGTGTGTGTATATACACACACACATACTAGATGTTGCCTACTGTTTTTTTTTTGAGAACATTTACAGATTTTCATAGTCAAAGTAGATGGAGAAAAATTGGGTTGGAGCATATTTCATCAAAACAATCTTGTAGATTTAGTTATTTATCACCATAAAATTTCAGGAGTTCATTGGTAATCTCAAAAGAATTAAGTTATAGCACTTGTGAAAATCTGAAAAGGGATTCTTAATGTATAAAATGTGGTGTTTTGATACTGCTAACTTTGTTTCCTTTGTTAGGATCGAAAAAATTCAAGGTAAGGTTTTTACAGTCAACATTCCATAGCCTAGTTATTTCTCTTTATCCAGAACACATGACAGTAGCCAAAATGTTTCCCAAACTAAAACATGAATACAATTCAGTGCGTAATTTGGTAATAAATTTCCAACTTGCAAAGAGAAAAGATTGGATTTAAAAAGATAATGATAATAAAGGCAGTAATAATGTGAAAACTTTAAATAATAAAAACACCTCCATCAGAATCAAGTTAATGACAGTTCTCAGAATGGAACTCTGTTGTAAGGTGGGGACTGTTGTTAAGTGCTGTAGGACCCAACTCATAGCGACCCCTCCTTGGGTTTCCCAGGCAGTATTACTACAGAAGTAGATTGCCCAACAACCTTCCTTCTAAGGAGGGACTGGTTAAGTCAAGTGTCCTAGGCACTTGTATTTCACTTTACCTCCTGAGCAACATTAAGCTTTATGGAAAAGTAGTCTATAGATTGGAAGACTTTACATCCCTTTAAGACCATACTAAGTTATAAATGGGCAGCTTTGTTTTCAGTACATAACCCTACTCAGATTTCATTGGGTTGAGTTGGCACTCGTTGGTATAAGTGTTCATTTGTAGACAAGTCCAAAAATGACAAACGAGAGCCAAGGGGAGAAGCCCCTTTGTCCCTCTTTTTGGTGGGGAAGGTGTGTATGCGCTTTTCACTCATAATTTGAGAAGGAAATGGAAATAGTATAAAAAAAAAATTATGCAAGTTACTGGAGGTTTTTTTTTTTTTTTTAAACTTGCACTGATACCAGAAGTTGGTTATAATGAGGAAATTTATTTTCGGTTTACATAAAGCCACCCATAATAACTTTTCAACAAGTAATTTATAAATAAATGCTAATTGGAATGTTGATTTGTCATTTAGTCATTTTTGAGTCATACCTTTATACCGTGTGGTAGTCTGTGAGATAAGCTATTTGCAGGGAATGGCCTCATCTAATGTCTAAGAAAGAGTAAGGAAGATTACTTCCTTCAAATTCAAGGTTAGGCTGCTGTTGTGACCTTGGATGACCTTCTTTCTAGATTTAGGGTTAATAGTGAAAGGAAGATGCAGAACTTTATTGCTGTAAGGGGAAGTTGAACCTAGAGTGAGGTGGAAGATCTTAGTTGAGGGTCTTTTTGAAAAGGCTCTTAGCATTTGGCAGCAGGGTGAAAACAAATGAGTTGTAGTCAAATGGCAAGGTGTGCTAGAGGGGAACTGAAGAAGGCAGAGAGTTCCCATTTAGGTAAAGGAAAGATTATGTGAATTTGAGGTAAAGAGGTACCTTACCTATAAAGTAGTTCAGAGGACAGGAACATTTGAGAATACAGTTGCATTGGGGTTACTCAGCCATATATAAGAAGAGGATCCAGGTATCCAGTCTCATTTGTGACTTTCAAAGCAAGCATATGTGGGATAAACTGTCCAGCTTTAGTACTGGCAGAAAAGGCAAGTAGTTGGAAATGGAGTTAACGTGAAATGGCTAGCTCATGTGTCCCAGCTCTTGGGTTTAATGGGCACAAGAGATTTACTGAATTTGCAACCCTGGTTAGACATCAGTTGCCAATGCATAGCAGCCCATTTGACGTGAAGTTAGGACTGGGAGTTAGCCATTTTATAAATAGTTGGAGAAGAATAGCTTGGAACGGGCTAAGAACTGAATTTTAGGAAGTAGCTTCCTTTTGAAGTGTTGGACTGTGAAGTGGAAACATTTGGAGTGGTCAGGAAAAGGTTTGTGTGTGTGTCTGTGTCTGGCAGACATGCTAGGCCCTTTTCATATGTGAGATTTAACCACTTGAAAAGGTATCACTATTACAAAAGGGAGGAGAGGAGAAAAATCTTCACCCATCCATCATCATGTATTACTACTAAAGTAGTATAAACCCAGAAAGCAAAGTATTCAAAACCCCAGCCAGCCTTGATTCTAAAGCCCACTACATTTTTAACCTCAACCGAGTATTCATAAGATGCCATGTTATTACCACTCTGATCATTAGAATTTAGGACGATTTTATTTTTTCTAGAGTGTTCATATATATGACCAAGTATTTTTAAGATAAGAATCTTGCTAACCATTGCATCTTCAGCTTTCTTTCCCTCCTTTTTACAAGCTGAGATGGTGGTACATGTCTGAATATACTATACAAGTCTCGGAAGCTCTGGTAGTGTAGTGCCCAAAGGCACTTGACTGCTAACCTCAAGGCTGACAGTTCAAGCCAACCAGCCACACCTCGGAAGGAAGATGGGGCAATCTACTTCCGTAGTGATACTTCCTCGGAAACCCAAGGAGGGGTCACTGAGTGGGGTCCAACTTGAGGGCACATAACAACAACATAAAAGTCTTAATCTGTATAATGTTTGTGTAGTATAAGCTGTTATTAGGAGGACAGAATTGAAAACTTTTGGCACAGGCCCACCTTGCTTTGTTTTGAAAATGATTAGTGTCAATATGTCTAAAATGGAGCCCTAGTGGTGAAAGGGTTAAGTGCTACTAATAGAAAGGTTGGCTCTAACTCATCTAGTAGCCCAGTTGGAGAAGGACTTGGTGATTACAGTGGGAAACCCAACGCAACAGTTCAATTATGTCACACAGAATGAAACTTGATTAGAAGGTACTTAACAGCCTATGAAATGTTGCTGTTAAGGAGGGTGGCTCTGCTAATGTGGATGTTTGGCATTGATTTGTCCATGTTCATTATTAGCTTTCTCAGGCATGATTTTAGGCTGTGACTAGTTACGACAACACTTCTCTGTATAACCATTTTGGAAATGTAACAAGTATTGGACTTGGGATGGGGATTGGTAAGTATCAACTTTTGGGGGCTTTAAATTTTTCCTAAATTTTATTTATTGTTGAGAATATACATAGCAAAACAAACATCAATTCAATGGTTTCTACATGTACAATTTAGTGAAGCTGAATACATTCTTGTAAGTTGTACAACCATTTTTTTATTTTCCCTTATTAACATAAACTCACTGCCTCCTAAGATTTCCTGTGTATACCTTAAATCTTTTGAGTTCCTGTCAGTTTAATCCAATATAGAGAGCTCTAAAGAGTAATGTTCAAGGCACACCTTTTTTCTTTTTTTTTTTTAAACTAATTTACTAAACTTTACAGTTTTAAGATAATTTCATGGGAGAGAATTGTTGGTCTAAGGTTTAAAGATTATCTCGGCAATAGTTGCAGGTTGATCCACCATCCTAGGGTTCATGAAGTCTAGAGTTCATGAGAAATTCTGCATTTTCCCCTCTTTTGATCAGGATTCTTTATGCAGTCTTTGATCAAAATGTTTAGTGATGGTAGCTGACACCATCCAGTTCTGGTTGCATGGCAGAGGACATGGTGGTTCATGGAGATGATTAGCCATGCATTCCGCCGCCTCCTGACTCCTTACTGTTCAGGTGAATAGAGACCAAATGTGCTTTGAATGGCCATTTGTGAACTTTTAAAAGTAGACATTACATAATGAAGTTGGAGATAGAACAGAAGTACTCACTAAACAAGAAGCCATGACCCTAAACTTCCAAACCAAAGAACTAAACTGCATGATGTGTTTGTACATAAAGAGCTTCAGCAGCTACTCTCTTTTGTCATTGTGTGAATACTTCTACCACAACTTTCGCCAATTCAACTTTTTACAGGTATACACCTCACAGTAGTTGAGTACTGTAAAATGTGCTCCCCTTTCCTCACTCTGCTACCCCTGGTAGCCATTAATAAACTTCAGTTTCTATACATTTACCTTTTGTCATAAATTTTATGAGTCAAAATATTTGTCCTTTTGTGACTGGCTTATTTTGTTCTGCAAAATTACAGTATTAAGCTTCATACTGTAGCATGTGTCAAGACTTCATTTCTCCTGACTGAATAGTATAAAGAAACTTCAAAAATGGTGTACAAGGATTTTTTTTAATGGGATCTTAACACCTGAGGATTCTGTACCCAGACAAAATTGCTGCAAGGATTCATGAGCACGTTGTTTCTGTGGTTTCAAAAACAGGGTGGCCAAACTTAGGAGGCTGTTGTGTGACATTTTTGAGTTACTAGGGAGTGGGAGGGGATACTGGTTAAAAGTAGGCAAGCTTAAGTGGTAAGATTGTGACAGGAGCTGGTGATCATCTTAACTGTCCATCAGCTGCCATTTGTTAAGTCTCCATTCTTTTCCTCACATGAGTTTAATATTCAGTAGAGTTGAATGAAAGTAAAGGTTTTACAAAGTCTGTACCATGTGCCTCATTCAACACTCTTGAACCAGGACCAACTTGGATGTGACCACACTAGGCAGGAAGAAAGTGATGGAAGAGTGTTACTGGAAGGGGAGATGTGATCATTTCATTTTACTCTGAGGAGGTTCAAGCACATCAAGTTGTCCAAGGTTACAGCCCTGTGGTTATTACCCTGGGGCTGTAACTTGGGACCATGTGTAAATTAACTGGAGGGGGACTTTAGGGGTCATTTAGGCCAAGTCCTACGTTAGAAATGAGTAGGTGAATTTATCTAAAGTCACATGGGGACATTGGCATAGCTGGGAGAAGGACTCGGCTAATTCAGGGAGCAGTAAAAATGTTCAGACTTTAGGGCTTAGAAGACAACAGCCAGTGTTTGATTTCTGGTTTCCACATTACAGCTGTATAATTGGGACCAGCTACATGATCTGGACTTTGGTTTTCTCATCTGTAAAATGGGGATAATTGGAACCAACTGCCTCCTACTGTTAATCTAATGAGAATTTAGTGATGTGTTGGATACATAACGCTCAGCACAGGGCATGCCCAGTGCTCAGTAAATAACTTCTGTGGCTAGCTTACACTGGCATGTAGCAGGCACTTTTTAAACAAAATTGACTCCTGGTGCTGGGCAGGCAGGAGTGTCCCCATTATTTGCATACTGGGAGTGGGCTTTTACTGACCTGGTTGGTCATGGGCCACTTTGGATCTACTGCCTGATTGGGGGGGGGGGGCGGGGGGCGGGGGGCTGTACCATTGAGTTGGATCAATGTAAGAAAAGAACTTCAGAAGTCACAGTTAAAACCAAAGCCATTATCCTAGAGTTGATTCTGACTCAGTGACTACAGGATAGAGTAGAACTGCCAAAGCATTTCCAAGGCTAGAATCTTAGCAGAAGCCCAGAGTGCTGGTGGGTTCAAACCACCAATCTCATTAGTAGTTAAATACCTTACATTGTGCCACTAGAAGTTTAAAACAGCATTAGATCACTTTTTAAAAAGCAATGGTCAAATAAGACCAATTTTCAAATATCCGGCTTTCTGGGCTATTGCTGGGCAGGTCACTTCCTTACCAGAAGTTTTGATTTTGTTTGTGGTGGGAACTGGGCATCTGTAATTTTTGGGTAATTTTAACGAGCTGTGAGGTTTAAAATTGATTTCCAATGCCACAGTGATCTTCTTGGCCACTGTGGATCCACCTGAATCCCCCCAGTTCTCCCTCTATGAGGAATAAGCTTGCCCTTTGCCTGGCATTGTGCTCACTGAGCATACCCTCTGTCCAGCCTTGTTTTTGCTCCTTAACTTAGCTAGAAGAGGCAGCCTGGTTCTCTAGAGGCTGTGGAGCTGAAAGGGACTACAAGGGCTCTCCTTTCTTTTGGGAGGGCCTTTTCTTCCACAGTCCTTGGATAAAGGTTTGGAGGACTGGGAAGAATAGGTAGTTGCTGGTGCAGAAACTCCCAGCATGCCCTAGGTAACTTGGTGTCACTGAGTAGTTGGATAAGACTCACCAAAGAATGTTTTCCTTTGCTCCTTCATCCAACACATGCACAGTACTCTTGTGGGAGAGAAGGTAGCCAACTAGATGAGAATGGAACTCAGCCATGTGCCGAGCACATTTTCAGTGAGCCAGTCAACATTGGGGTCAACCCCTGTTTACTCAAGGAACTCAGGGTACATGCTCTCGACCCTATCAGGCTTGGACACACTCCATATAACAAACAATAATGATCCTTGACTATTATGAAGTGAAATTTATCATATTAAAAAAATCAGTATGAAGCCTTGAACATAAAAAAGTAAAAGCAATGTATAAAGTAGGTATTTCAGTATGTAAATATCATATGACTGTGCTAGAGAGAAACATCATTTAAAAGAAATACTGTGATTTGAGTGACAGTTTACAGAGCAAATTCATTTTCTATACAGCAGTTCATACACATTTTATGACACTGACTGCAATTCCCACAATGTAACAGCTCTCTTCCCAGTTCCTCCCTTTAGTTACCTCTTCCCTGTGCCCTTCTTTCCTATGCATTCCTGCCCCCTGAGCTATCTCCCTGTGCAAACACTGTCCTGTTCTTCCATGATTGATCATTCTAAGGAGTGTATCTACCTGATGTAAATGTTCACCCTATCTCTCTATTGTTTGGCTAGAAGCCATGGGAGTGAGTTCAATTCCAGACCTGAAGGGTAGCTAGGGGATATAGGCTTGGGGGTTTCACCAGACTCTACCAGTTCCATAGGCTGAGGTTTGTATTCCTTGGACTAATTGTTGCCATGCATAGAGACACACATCCTGGAACCCATTCCATACTTGACCTATAGGGAAATTGAGAGTGGAAGCAAAGGTAGACATCTATTCTGAAACTAGTCAGGAAGGAGTAATAGACCATACTTACTGGAATATGGTAAGGGAGGGGAGAAATAAGCTTTAATTGAAATAGGGATGGCATGCCAAGACAAATAGACTGCTGAATTGGAGAAAATGAGGAAGTACACACTCACAAATGAGCTCGGCCTTATTTACAAATGTAATGTAAGAATAACTTCCTTATTATAGTAAGGATCAGGGTGGTGACAAAGTATCATAATAGTATCTATCCCATGGGGTTGTTATGAGAGGTTAATACATGAATTGTTCTCAATACAGTTCCTGGCACTTAAGTATCTATTAGTATTAAGTATTATATCCAATGATCGACCAAACCCACTACCATAGAGTTGATTCCAACTCACACCAACCTTCATTGGATTTCCAAGGCTATAAATCTTCACAGAAGTAGATTGCCCTATCTTCCTCCCGTGGAGCACCTAGGGGGTTTGAACTACTGACCTTATGGTTAGCAACCCAATGCCTTATCCACTATGCCACCACAGCTCCTTATTCTATGATAGAAGGGAAATTAAAAAAAAAAAAAAAAAAAACCTGAGTAGTCAGAATACACAGGGTAATACTCAATTATTTCTAGACATTGCCTTTCTTCTGTAATGATCTTTAATCCTAAGCTTTTGCAAAACTTAAGGGCATGTTATATTGTATAACTGTGGTGTGTTCTGTGCCTTGGTCATGGGCAATTCTTGGTATGCCAGACGCTTAATATATCTGTGCCTTTCCCCTAAAGCCAGTTGTAGACTCTGGCTAGTGTGACAACCAAAAAAGACCTGATCATTTTCTCAACCACCCACTAGGAGGCAGTCCTGCCCCACTGAGAATCACTGAGTCAAAATCTTTTGACGGAGGTCAAACATCTTTCTGCTCAGTAGAACTGAGTTTGCTTTGACTGCAAAGTCGTCTCCACCATGAGAAATACAATACTAACAGACAATAATTGCTATTCCTTTGCTAAGCTTTTTACATATATGTATACCACCAGCTCATTTAAACCTCAAGGAACTCGGGGTACATGGTCTCGACCTTATCAGGCTTGGACACACTCCATATAACAAATAATAATGATCCTTGACTATTATGAAGTGAAATTCATCATATTAATTTAAAAAATCAGTATGAAGCCTTGAATATAAAAAAGTAAAAGCAATGTATAAAATAGGTATTTCAGTATGTAAATGTCATATATGACTGTGTTAGAGACATGTTGTTGTTTTTTATGTGCCGTCGAGTCAAACTCGACTCATAGCGACCCCTCCTTGGGTTTCCGAGGCAGTATCACTATGGAAGTAGGATTGCCCAACGTTCCTTCCGAGGAGTGGCTGGTGGGTTTGAACCACCAGCCATCTGGTTAGCAGGCAAGTGTCTTAGCCACTATGCTACCAGAGCTCCCTGTTAGAAACATACATCATTTTAAAAAAATTTTATTGTGATTTGGGTGACAGTTTACAGAGCAAATCCGTTTTCTATACAGCAGTTCATACACATTTTGTTTTATGATACTGACTTGAGGGAGGTTCTGTCATCCCATTTGGAAATGAAGAAAACTAGACTTAGGCCCAAGAATCATGTTAAGTGGGGTTTTTTGTTTTGTTTTGTTTTTACGTTTATTGTGGTGAAAACATACACACCAAGACATTCACCAACATAACAACTTCCACATTTACAGCTCAGGGAAATTGACGACATTTTTCATATTGTGCCATCACATGTTAAGTGTTTTGTGTGGAAGAGGTTGTCCTTGAGCTAAGTGCTGAAGAATGGGGTTTGGCTAGCAACCAGGGAGAAGATTATATTAAGAGCCATGTCAGCCTATAGGAATGACTACGAGACCAGAACAACTAGATGGTTCTGGCTACCACTGTCAACCACTCAGGGGATCTATGTAGGAGATCCTGGTTAGAGTGGGAGAACAATATGGAACAAAACTCAAAATCATTTAAAAAAAAAAAAAAAAGGGACTAGGTTTGCTGGTCTGATGGAGCCTGGTGGAACCCTGAGACTCTGGCTCCTAGCTACCCTTCAGGTCTGGAATTGAACCCACTCCTGTGGCTTCCAGCCAAACAAAAGATATGAGGTGAACATTTACATTAGGTAGATACACTCCTTTGAGAGATCAGTCACAGGAGAATAGAAGGGCTGTGTATGCACAGGGAGACAACTCGGAGGGCAGGAGTGCATGAGAGGGAATGACACGGGGAAGAGGTAACTATAGGGAGGAAATGGGAAGAGAGCTGTTGCATTGTGGGAAGTTGTAGTCAATGTCATGAGACAGTGTATGTGAACTTCTTATGGAAAATGAATTTGCTCTGTAAACTTTGACCCAAATCACAATAAATTTTTTTTTAAAAAAAGGAAAAGAGCCATGTGCTTATAAAAGCACAAAGGCAGAAAATGAAAAGGCTTTATGTGGACTGACAAGTTTAAAACCCTATGGATTTATTCAGAGTTTAGACTTGTAGATTAGTGGAATGTCAGAGAAACCCAAGGTCCCTCTCTGGTTGGGAGTGCAAAGAGTTTGTGTGTGGCTGGTAACCAAAGGTTTTGGTGGTTTGAACCCATTCAGTGACACTAGGGAAGAAAAAGACCTGGAGTTCTTCTCCAAAGTTTGTTGTGTGTTCACAAGTTGATCCTGACTCGGTAACCCTGTAGGACAGAGTAGAACTGCTCCCATAGAGATTCCAAGGCTGTAATCTACAGGAACAGATTGTCAGGTCTTTTCTCTCACATAGCTGATGATGGGTTTGAATTGCCAACCTTTCTGTTCGCAGTCAAGCACTTAACCATTGTGCCACCAGGGCTTCTTTCAGTAAAGATTATAGCCAAGAAAACCCTTTGGAGTAACTCTACTCTGTAAAACATATTGTTGTTAAATGCTGTCAATTTGGTTCCAACTCATAGCGACCCCATGTCCCTGGTCCTGGGCCATCCTCACAATCCTTGCTGTGCTTGAGCCCAACATCATAGCCACTGTGTCAATTCATCTCATTGAGGGTCTTTCCCTTTTTCCCTGACCCTATGTGTTACCCAACATGATATTCTTCTTCAGGGACTGGTCCCTTCTGACAATATGACCAAAGTATGAGAGATGAAGTCTGGCCATTCTCTCTTCTAAGGAGCTGACTGTCCATCTTCCAGGACAGATTTGTTTGTTCTAGCAGTCTGTGGTACATTCAATATTCTTCACCAACACCACCTTTTTTTTTTTTTTTTTTTAATTGTGATTTGGGTGAAAATTTACAGAACAAATTCACTTTCCATACAGCAGTTCATATACACTTTGTCTCATGACATTG
>NW_006921646.1:5369803-5383480 GCF_000298275.1 Orycteropus afer afer
AAAAAAAAAAAAAAATAGATAAGGGCTTTTCTTGGTGGTGAAATTTCTATATTTTGGTTGTGTAGGGAAGTAACTGCAAATGGTAATTCTTTTAAAACACTTCAGTTTGCAATCCCAGGATAGGAAGGTCTACCCTAAAACAGCCTAATAGCACAAATTCACACCAACATGTTAATATGCATATGACTGAATGTTATGTATTAAAAAATACTTTTTAAAAATTCACTCTACAGGGGAAGAGCCTCAGGCCAGGGAGGTAGAGGGATTTGTTCCCTTATAGAGCCAACTGGGGCCATTTCCAGGCACTCGGCCTCCTGATTCCTGGTCCAGTGCTCCTTCTGTGTGACCAGCCATAGTATGTCAGGGGTCAACCCCTCACCCTGCCCATCTCTCTGGCACATATAATGCCTCATATGATGGTAAATAATACTTGGCACAAGAAGTCCACATAGATCGGATTCACCCAGCAACTTGTGACAGTGGCAGCCCCAAAGGCTGTCTGTCTTGTGATAGGCTCTGTATCAGTCCCCTCACTGGCCAGATTGTTGCTTGAGCAACAGGCAGACACCTGTGAGCATGAGAATGTCAGCGGCCCTTTTAAGAAGGGTTGTCCAGGACACGGAGGACTTGTCTGCTTCATTCCTCTGGGTGGCTCAGCATTGCTCCATCAGCCTCAGTTGCAGTATCAGGGTGGGGCAGCATGGGGTGGGGCACAGAGTTATCAGGGCTGGCCCTTGTTGGTCACAGACATGTTGGCAACAGGTGGTGGCTTGGGGCACAGGAGAACAGATGGGCTACCCACTCATAGGGTTTCAGACATACCACATATCTGCATTTGCCTTTTCAAAGGATCTGCTTGTAGATGGCAGGACCTTGTAAACTTTTTATCTTGCTCTTTTTTTCTGTCTTGGAGACAAGCGTGCATATTAAATCATTATTAGGACAAGGGTGGGAGGGGAGGAGAGGGAACACTGCAAAAAAAAAAAGTAGTAGTCAGAAGGAAAAAAAAATCATTATTAGGAGAGGTTTCTTATAATAGCATAATTAGAATTTTTGTTTAGAGAATGAATTATATTGCCACTGAGTAAAACAAGTTGCAAACTATTTTTATACAGAAAAGGTTTTTTTTAATGTAATATATATATATATATATATGTATATATATATATATATTTGCCGCTTAACATTTTTCACGTGTATAATTCAGTGACATACATTATGTTTAGGACATTATGCAACCATCGCCACTGTCCATTTCCGAATTTTTCCATCGTCCTTAACAGAAACTCAGTACTTCCTAGACAATGACTCACAAATACTTTACAAATAAGTTTGTACATTGAAATCTTTCTGGCCATATTATTCAATGCCATTATTTAATAACCTAGTCTTAAAGAGGGAGCTCTGGTTGTATAGCACCTAAGGCATTTGACTGCTAACCAGAAGGCTGGTGGTTCAAACCCACCAGGCACTCCTGGAAAGGAAGACTGGGCAATCTACATCTGTAGAGATACCACCTCAGAAACCCAAGGAGGGGTCACTATGAGTCGGGACTGACTCGATGGCAGTGAGTTTGGTTTTTCGGTTTAGTCTTAAAGAATCCTGAAGCAGGTTCTTGGAATATGGATCTGATCAATAACAAATTCACTGCCATGATTCCTACTGTAAATCTTTATGGAAGCAGACTGTTGCATCTTTCTTCCATGGAGCAGCTGATGGGTTCAAACCACTGACCTTTTGTTGAGCAGTTGAATGCCTTAATCTTTACACCACGAGAGTTCCTACGGATCTGGTAGGGAAGGCTTTTCTCCGGGACTCTGGTAATGTTTCAGGAGATGAAGAAGGTTCTATTTTCCCTGGAATTGGAGTCCTGACCTTAATAATCCTGTCAAACATTTCAATAGCCCCTCTTGGCACGGGGGCTTTCTGAATGGTGAAGCCTCGACTCCTTTAAGACACTCAGTTTCCTCAGCTGCGGAGCGGGAGCCACACTGCTTCCTTTCCAGCCTTATTGGGACAAAAAGATGAGGGAATGTGTGTAAAGCCTCACCAACTGCACCTGGACAATTGGCATAGAGGCCCTGAAAGACGCCAAGGTCAGCTTCATCCTTTACATCATCAACTCTACCCTATTCCCTTTAATTATTCATTTTTAGTTAAAAAGTAATCTATGACCGTAGTAGAAAAATGATAGAACAGACCCGATAGCTTCAGATTTTCATAAAGAAGTTTTGCTCTAGTCTCACTTTTTTCCCCTCATTTTTTTAAACTTCCGTGTGCTTAGGGTGGGAAATTTCTTCATCTGTGCTTAGGTGGTGTTAGGGAGGTGACATCATGGCCCCACATTGCAAATGAGGAAATTGAATTCCAGAAAGAGGAAGGGCCTTCCTCAAGGTCACACAGATAATGAGAGGCCTGAGCTTGGCTTGAAACCCACAGCTTTGTGAGTCCAAGCCCAGCACTGTGAGTCAGGACCACAAGGGGCCCTAGAGGTGACCCTTTTTGTACACGATGAGTCTCAGACACTTGTTCCCAAAACAAGCTTTGTGCCCCCAATACCTTATTTCCCTCATGATATTTTGTGAGATAGTGACCATTCCCCACCGAACACAAACAACTGCTTTGGTGTCTGTCCTGACCTAGAGTCCTGGGACTAGACAGGTGGTGAATAAACAACCTGATAAATTTGGGGTGTGTAGGCCCCTTAGTTTTGCTTCCACAGGGATTGTCAGTCAGCATTGCCCTGAGGGCACTGAGTCTGTGGCTTCCTGCTTGCCAGCATATAAATGCTGTCATTCTGGACTTTTCCCTTGCTTGAAAGGGTGTTCTTTAATCTGTTTTTGCTTTCTTGGTTTTTTTTTTTTTTTTGGTCATTAACACTTGGTTTTCTTGATGGCTATCTTGGTATTCCCAGCAAATATTTTTACTGTTTTCCAAAAGGAAAACAAATATGGGATTGCTTCAATGGCAATTGCAATTCAATGGCAATCCCATGTTAAAATTACTCATTGAGGTGGGTGGGGTCGACTGCATTGTGGGCTATGATCCAGGTTTCCTGAAATCTATTAGAATAATTCTAAAGAATGTCAAGAAGATAAAGATAACAGCCAGTCAACCTTAACTGAATGATGATCATGAGCAATCCTTTGTGATCCCCATAAGGGCCCTGCCATATGCTGGTTCAGCTGGCACCCCCACCCATCCTGTGCCAGCAAGGTGTGCCTGTGAGACATCAGGGCTCCTGCTGGCCCTGAGGTGAAGGAAGAGGGGTTCTTCATATATTCTGTTTGCCCATCTGTAGAAGGGGTCAATTGAACTAGGGGTGGCACATGCCTTGGCTGGTAGCCTGCTTGTTTCTCCATGCTGTGCCCCTGGACCAAATGACCACAGCATCCTTTCAGCCCAGCTCTGACCCAGCCTTAAAACACTGCTTCAGGCAGAACTGGCCCTTGATAGGACAAGAATTTGCCATGTCAGGTCCAGATGGTCTCTAAGGTACTTTCTAGCACCGACATTCCAGGATTCTGTGACTCCAGGAAAAAAACATTTTTTTTTTTTTTTAAGTCCATTTCTTCATGAGAGTGAAAGGTACAGATGGTCATCTTATCTGGAGGGAAGGAAAACCAGTAAGTACATACCAAAACCGAAAAACCAAACTCATTGCTTTTGAGTTGATTCCAACTCATAGCAATCCTACAGGACAGAGCAGAACTGCCCCATAGGGTTTCCAAGACTGTAATCTTATGGAAGTGAAGTAGCACATTTTTCTCCTGCGGAGTGGGCTGGTGGATTCAAACCTCTGACCTTTCAGTTAGCAACCAAGCACTTCACCATTGCACCACTGGGGCTCCTATAAGTGCCTATCAAAACCCAAAAACCAAACCCACTGCCATTGAGTAGATTCTGACTTTAGTGACCCCTGATTGGGTTTCCAAGGCTGTAAATTGCAAATGGCCCCATCCTCTTCTGTGGAGCGGCTGGTGGTTTTGAACCAGTGACCTTTTGGTTAGCAATCAAATGCCTTAACCACTACACCACCAGAGCCCCTTGTAAGTGCATACAGTGGGTGCCAATTCATCTAAAGCAGCACCAGGTTATACAACAGTCTTTGTTATATAGGGATTAGACAAGTAGCAGTATTTGATCAGGATTGGAATAAATTTACTTAGTCCTAACAAAACTCTATTAGAGTTATTGTAGATGTGCAAACTGAAGCTTCAAGAAAAAAATGATTGAACACCCTAGAGTGTGGGAATGCCACAGCTAGGACTAGCCCCCAAGGCCTGACTGACTCCTTAGGCCTGTGCTCTTTCAGGCATACCTCGGTTTGTGTAGGGCTATTAAGAGGCAGGACATTGGGATTCACATGGGTTTAGAGGTTTCTTGGTGAACATGGGTACCCACGAAATACCTGGAGGGGGATGGGTTTTTTTACCAATGGGTGTAGACATTACAGTACTGAAGGATGTTGATGAGGACTGAAGACCACTGGAGCCAGGAATCGACTCTCTCCACCACTGGATTACTTATCATTATTCAGATCAACAGCAGGAAGGTTTGGAATAAAGTCTCCAGGGAGCACAGAAGGGATCCAGGTCTTTGGTGGAAGAACATAGCTGTCAGAGTCAAAGTTTGCTCCTGGGAACATCATCGTGCAGGCCTGGGCAAGTTACTTTGCTCCCACAGCCTTGATCTTTTCATCTGTAAAATGGTACTAATTATACTACTTCATAGGGATATTGTAAGGTTTAAATGGAAAAATAATAACCTTTACGAAGTACCTGGTAGGTGTCAGGTATGGTTTGCATGTATTACTGTAATTCATTTAATTTTCACAGCAACCTTTAGTGTAACCCACTGCTGTTGAGTCAGTTCCGACTCTTAGCGACCCCTCGAGTTTCCAAGGCAATATCACTACAGAAGTAGATTGCCTCATTTTCCTTCTGAGGAGTGGCTGGTGGGTTTGAGCCACCAGCCTTCTGGTTAGTAGTCAAATGCCTTAGGCACTGCGCCAGCAGCGCTCCCATAGGTGCTACTATTGTCTCCATTTTAGGAAATAGGGACTGATGAAATAACCTACCCAGTGTTACCCAGCAGCAAGTGGGTGAGCTGGGATTGGAACCCAAATGGTCTAGCTTCAGAGCAGGTATTTGTTAAGAACATTTTAGATGGATAATGAATTCTTGGGCTGGTGGTAGAGAATCCTAGACAACAACTTTCTGAGAATTACAGGCATTCAAAATGGACAGGCCTAGGAAGGCCTTAGCTTAATGCAAGGAGCTCTGGTGGCACAGTGGTTGAAGGAGTGGGCTGCTAAGCAGAAGGTCAGTGGTTTGAATTTACCAGCCGCTCTGCAGGAGAATGAGGAGGCAGTCTGCTTCTGTAAAGATTTACAGCCTTGGAATGCTATGAAGCAGTTCTCTGCCCTGAAGGGTCACTATGAGTCAGAATGGACTCGATGGCAGTGGGTTTGGTTTTGGTTAGTTTAACCCACTGTTTAATGTGTGAGGACCTCAGAGGTCAGATGGGAAGGGCCTGCTGATGGTTCTGGTCAGTTGGTGGCAGAACTGAGGTGAGGTTTCAGGCCTCTGGATAGCCATGCCCAATTAGGGGTATCCAGATTGCACAATCCTGGGTTGTGTTCTAGCAAATGCAACTCATGGCGGAAAAAACAATCTTTTCCTCAAGCATTAACACAAAGAGTAAACTCTAAGGCCCTGCCACCCACTGGCAAGGTTGTATCCATTAACCCTGCTCCCAAACACATTCAACGTGTTACATAAAAATGGTATTGAAAATAATGGGTAATAAGACACTATGCAATACTATGTGGCAGTTAGAAAAAAGTGGGCTGTGTTTAGATGCAGGTCAGACAGAGCTTGAAAACAGTGCTGAGTGGAAAGATCAAGCTGCATCTTGATGCCACTTAAGTAAATTAAAAACACATGTGCACAAAGCACTGCCCTTTAGAACACATACAAATAAAAGCATCTAAAAAGGCTGCCTGTAGGGTGGAGGAACAGGAGAACCTCTGTACCTAGGGCTGAAAATAAAATGGAGTGAAAACAGGAGACTTGACAATATCCTTCTGCCTGAAAAACCAGGGCTGTAGGAGGAAAGATGAGGGCACGTCAAAGGCAGAGATCTGAGAGTATCACAGATGGGACGACGAGTGAGGTCCAGGGGAGGGTCAGACACACCTGCTTCCATCAACCCCAGCTGCAGGCCAAGGACCAGAGACAGACCCACTGAGGCCTTATTGAAGAGCAGTCTCTTGTCTGGTTACTGTCAGGGGGGTCATACAGTCACTTGCTTTTGCTCTTACCTCACCAAGGTGTAGCCAGATCTACAATTAGAATGATCCTAAGGATGTCAAGAAAGTATGGATTAGATAAATAATTCCATGTAGGAATTAATAATTCCATGCAGGTCATCAGTTACAACATGGGCTTCCCTACCATGGAGACCCTGTGATAGGGTGCGGTTGGCATACCTGACCATCTCCTGTGCCAGTGGGGTGTACCTAGGAAACATCAGATCTTTCGGTGGCTCTGAGGGTCAGGTGAAGGAAAAGAAGATCTTTATTTTCTTAGTTTGTTGATCTGTAGAAGGTGGACAGTTGGATGCAGACCTCACATAACAGCTCACTTGGCTTCCAGAACCTTCTTGGAAGTGGTTAACCCCTGGATACAGAGCCTACCATTCTCAGCTCAAGCCACAAGGTGGCAGTGTGGTCAATGCAGGGTCCTAGAATCCAGGAAGGCAAGAAAGCCACTTCTCAACTCCAGGGCACCGGTGTGTCCCGGTTTGCCTGCAGTTACAGGAAAGAGGGACTATGGTCCTTGGAGAGTGGCTCATTTATTTATTAAGCATGAAATGAGGCAGAAACCTGTAACTCCAGTGGCTTGGGAAGGACAGCAAGTGTGGCAAGTGTAATTTTCTAGAAACTGTATCTTCAAGCCTGGCAGTCTTCTGAATCCACAGAGATGGGTGAAAGTGTGTGTGTGTGTGTGAGTGAGTGAGAGAGAGAGAGAGAGAGAAAGAGAGAATATATGAGTGTGAATATATGTCTATGTGAATATGGATGTGAGTGAGAGTGACTGCTGTGGGGGTGTGACTAAGTATGAGAATGAGTGTGTATAGAGAAAGGAAAGGGGTGTGGCAGGCCCAGGTGTCACCAGAGAGGCTGGGAGGAAACTATAAACTTGGGCAATGTCCTCCTTATCAGGAAGCCCTTCTCCTGCGTCTATAGGACTAGTGAGCAAAGTTCATACAGATAGCAGCGCCTGGGAGGCAAGAAGCCTGGTAGTGGAATTGGAGAGGAGGAGGTGGGGGACCTGACACCTGAAGATTCTAATGGGAAAGGGCCACAGTGAACTCCTCAGATCCCCAGATTCACAGCATGAGCCCTCCCTCAGCACAGCTGGCTTCCAACCAGCCTGACCAGTTTGTGTGGGGTGGAGCATTCTTCTCTCTGAACCTCAGTTTCTTTATCTGTAAAATGGCAAAAACATTCAGGCCTACCTTCCTGGCTGCATGTGAGGATTAAGAGAGCTATGTATGTAAAAACACTGAGAAGAAGGCCTAGCATGTAATTAGTGCTTGGACTGTGGGTGTGAGGGAAATAAGAAATCAGGCTATGTGGAGAGCCCTACAGCGTGCCTAGTCCACAGCAGGCACTCATCAAGGTCAGTGTCCTGTCTGTCTTTGTCCCCAGCCTTCCAGGAGGACCTTTCTCAAGAAGTAGTGTGTGCTCGGGCCCTGGAAGGGTGTTTGCAGGGATATGCCTGTCTGGAGTGGGCTGTTAAGACTGCGGAACTTTGAGGTCCGCTGCAGCTTCCACCACTCCGTGTGCACGGGACTCCAGGCCATTTATAGTACCGACTCATGCCTACTCCTGCTCAAGTTTCTCCCTTGTTTTCTTTTTCGTTTTTATTGAGGACTGGATGGAGAGCGTTTGGTGTCATCGGGGATTACTTTTAAACCACTGTCTCACATTGAGAGCTGGCTTGAGTCAACTGGTCACCATGGAATTTCTTTTTTTAGTACATAAACAGCCCAGTTTTAGGCAGCTGTTGTCCCCGCCCAGGGCGGAAAGCAAGCCTGTGGATGTGGAGCTGCCTGGTTCGTATTTCTTGGGCAAATAGATGCCATGTCTCTCAACTCATCAATTAGGAAAGCCCAGAAAAAGGTGGCTGGGAGACCACATGTCTGGTTATTCAAGTGGCTTCACCTGGAAAGCCCTCTCTGAATGTCAAAGCCACAAGATAAAGGGCATAAATAGAGGAAACACTGTTTTGGAGCCAAAGCATAAAAAACCCCAGCCAATCCACAAACCGCTGAGCCTTTCCTGAGGGCCTGTGTTGTGCAGGTTCTGAGCCTGGGGTGGGGCTTTTGAGGGGAGAGGAGGCTGGAGTGGGAAGTTGAAACATGGGGAGGAATTATGCTAGCTGGGGTAAGGGCCCTTCAGGAGGGGGATTATGAGTAAAAGCACAGATAAAAGAATGTACAGTTATGATGTACATAGGGTTCTGTTTGAGCATAGTGCCTAAGGCACTTGACTGCTAATCAGAAGCCTGGTGGTTCAAACCCACCAGCCATTCCTCCGAAGGAAGGTGGGGCAATCGACTTCCATAGTGATACCGCCTCACCTCAGAAACCCAAGGAGGGGTCACTATGAGTTGGGTCCAACTCGAAGGCACATAACAACAACATGAGTCAGAGACCACTCAATGGCACCTAACAACAACACAGTTATGTTATGGAAAAGTTTGATTGGAACAGGGAATTTACAGTAGTAATAAATTCAACCAACATTAATTGAGCATCTACAATGTACCAGATACCATTCTATACATTGGGATAGATCGTGACCAAAATAGGAAGCCCTCCTTTATAGACATTCTAGCGAAGAACAGCAACACAACAACAAACCAAAAACCAAACCCGGTGATGTCGAGTCGATTCCAACTCATAGTCACCCTGTAGGACACAGTAGAACTGCCCCATGGGGTTTTCAAGGCTGTAGTATTTACGGAAGCAGACTATCACATCTTTCTCCTGCAGAGTGGCTCATGGATTTGAAATGCCCACCTTTTGACTAGCAGCTGAGTGCTTTAATCACTGTACCACCAGAGCTCTTTACACATAATAAAAGCTAACATTTGTCGGAAGCTTACTACATGCCAAGCACTGTTTCATGCACTTTATATTTATTCATTTAATCCTCAAAGTACCCACAGGAAGTAGGTAGTGTTATTAGCACCATTTCACAGATGAGGAAGTAATGGCAGAGAGTGGTGGAGTCAGGATTCAAACCTGGAGCATGTGTTCTGAACCATGACACTCCACGGCTCTACTACTGGCAATAATGAAGTGGTGAGAGGTTGGGCTGGCCAGGCAATGTCAGCTGGTCTAGAAGGCAGTGAATTAGGAAGATTAATCTGGGGTGGTGTACGGAGTAGATCAGGGAGCAGGGGCAGGTGGCTGGAGGAACCTGTGGGCTCAGGGGCTAGTGCAGGCCCACAGCCTCACTGAACAGGGGCTGGTGGCAGCTGGTGAGTGAAGACAGAAGAATCAGTCAGATTAGTCTTGGAACATTCCTTAGGCCAAACCTTGCCTGGAATTACTAGGCTTGGCAAAAATCGTTCCTTCCCTTGTGAAAGAGGACTACCACGCTCATTGTGAATTATTCTTTTTATTATCATTAATTGCAATTCATAAGGGGTGATGAAGGCTTTCTGGAGCATTGGGTCCTGAGCCCACGATGAGGAGCTGAAGGGCCTCCCAGCGTCATCTGGAAGACACAATATTTTGCACAGTGTCCCTTCTTCGTCCTTCTTCCTGGATTCTATCAGCCAATCCCCTAACTCAGTATTTAGGTGAGTCCCATCTCACTCTCGTTGTCCATCTCCCCTCTCCCAGGCTGGATTGTAGGACCCTTCACAATTCATCATTGGTGACCAGCCTGCAGACCCCTGTGCACGGCTGGGGACTTGCTTTTGTATGGGGCGACTCCATTACCTTTGTCTCCTTGTGTGCCAACAACGGCCATACCCGCTCCAGACTCCCAGAAACACATGCCAGGTCCCCGTTTCAACCTCTTCCAATGTTCATCTGTGTTTCCTGAACGGATGTAGGCTCTCACTCTGGGTTAGGTAAGAGCAGCCAACTTGACTTTTTGGCTGCCACTGCCCTGCTGCTGCCAGTCTAGCCTCATAAAATGCCCCTCCCCACACCTGCACATTCGCCTTCTCAGCCACAAGGCTTGGCCAGGGCTCCTTCTCCATCTGCCTGGAGGAAAGGCCCTGACCCCTGGGATCCCAGAAGGGCCCAGAGGGCAGGCACCTTTTGCGTCCAGGCCTGTTCTCTCTTGTGTCCCCCTTAATCCTTTTTCTCCTTCCCCCTAGCTCTGCTCTGACCCTCACTACTCAACTCCAACACATGCCTCTTTCTGAGGCAGGAGGGACAGCAGGGCTAGGTGCCTCAATGAGCTGGGAACAATGTCGAGTATGAATTTCAGGGTTTCCTTCAAGAACTTCCTCAGCCTGGTGGAGCCCTTGAGGGCTGGGAATTCCCGCCCGGGAATTTTTCCAATATTCTGCCAGCTGTTTCTTGTCTTTCAGAGGTTTTATTATTTTTTATCTGTTCCAACTCCTTTCACTTTCGGTACAGCACTCGGGCAGAGTGGCAGTAGAGGGTGGGGTCCTGGCATTTGCTAAGTTGGGACCTGTGGCCACAGGCAGCTGTGCCAAGAAAGCGGAAGGAGGATAACAGGGGTGGAACAGAGGACGTGAGACCAGCACCAGGGTGGCCTCTTGTTTTTCTGGGGTCTTCATGCCACTCAGCTCTGGGCAGAAGGCCTTGTCTCCAGAAGGCCCCCATCAGGAGGGCACATCTGTTACTTGGGAGGGAGACACATTATCCCAGTAACATGAATTCATTTGTCAGAGCTGCTGTGGAACAGAATACAGAAAACAAAGGGAAGAACACACGAAACACAGAGGTTTTGAAGATGAGTGTAGGAAGCGTCTGCTCATGGAGGACTTGGCGGAGGAAGTGCTGTATAGAGTAGGTCTGAGCAACTGAAAGACAACAAGGGGTTGCCAGACAAAAACTAGTTGCTATCAGTTTCTACTCATGGCAACCCCTGTGTGTCAGAGTAGAACTGTGTTCTGTAGGGTTTCCTGTTTAAAATTTATTTATTTTGTTGTTATTGTTGAGAATATACACAGCAAAACAAACACCAATTCAACCCTTTCTACCAAAAAAATACATTCTTCAAGTTGTGCACCCATTCTCAGCCTCCTTTTCTGAGTTGTTCCACGCCGTTAACATAAGCTCACTGCCCGCTAAGGTTCCTATCTTATCTTTCAAGTTGCTGTTGTCAGTTTGATCGAATATAGATAGTTCCTAAAAGAGCATAATGCCCAAGGCAGACTTCCCCCCCCCCCCACTAGTTAAGCTAAACTATTGTTTAGTTTTAAGAAGACTTCAGGGGATATTTTTGGTTGAAGGTTTAAAGATCATCTCAGGGCAGCAGTTTCAGGGGTTTAGCCAACCTTCATGGCTCCAGGAAGTCTGCAGTCCATGAGAATTTTAAATTCTGTTCTGCATTTCCCCCCTTTTGATCAGGATTCTTTATGGAATCTTTGATCAAAGTGTTCAGTAATGGTAGCCAGGTACCATCCAGTTCTTCTGATCTCACGGCAAATGAGGTAGTTGTTTATGGAGGCAATTAGCCACACATTCCTTATTTTCCTCCTATTCCTAACTCTCCTTCTTCCTCTTTTGCTCCAAGAGAATAAGGACTAATTGTGCTTTGGATGGCCACTTGCAAGCTTTTATGACTCCAGGCATTGTGCACCAAATTAGGAGGTAGAACAAAAACACTAAACATGTTATTAACCAATTAACTAGGATGCCTCATGAAATCATGACCCTAAACCTCCAAACTAAAGAGCCAAATTCCAAGTTTTTTGGTTGTACATAAGCAGGATCAGCAGCTACTCTTTTTCTTGTCATTGTTGTAAATGTATCTATCAGACAACTTGCCAATTCAACTTTTCACTGGTGTACAACTTACTGACAGCAATTATAAAAATGGGCGGTACAACCCTACCCTTAATCGGTGTGATATTTCCATCACTGTTAGCTCCCCTTTCCCCCCTCCTTCCCACTCCTGGTAACCACTAATAAACTCTGTTCTCTATACATTCGCCTTTTCTTGTCTTATTTCACTCAGCATAATGTCTTCAAGCTCTATCCGTACTGTAGCATGTACTAAGACTTCACTTCTTCTACTGGCTGAGTGGTATTCCGTGGTATGTATGGGCTGCATTTAATTTATTCATTAATCTATTGATGGACATTTAGGTTGTTTCCACCCTTTGGCGATAGTGAATAATGCTGCAATGAACACTGGTGTACAAGTTTCTGTTTTCAAGTCTTTTGGGTATATACTTAGGAGAAGTAACATCACTAGGGTTGCTGTCATCCAGTTCAGTAACTCACGGTGTCAACCTCCCCCCTCATGGACTTCCTCCCATACCAGACCATATAGAATCCTTGTTGTTGTTGTTATGTGCTGTCGAGTCACCTCTGACTCATAGCGACCCTATGCACAGCAGAACGAAACACTGCCCAGTTCCGCGCCAGCTCCATGATCCCTGCTATATTTGACCCCATAGCCGCAGCCACTGTGTCAATCCATCTCATTGAGGGCCTTCTCCTCCTTTGTCAACCCTCCACCTTACCAAGCATGATATCCTTCTCCAGAGAATGGTCCCTTCTGACAACATGACCAAAGTAGGTGAGACAAAGTCTGGCCATTCTCACTTCCAAGGAGGATTTCGGCTGTACTTCCTCCAGGATAGATTTGTTAGTTCTCTTGGCAGTCCATGGTACTTTCAGCATTCTTCACCAGAACCACATCTCAAAAGCATCAATTATTCTTCGGTCTTCTTTATTCATTGTCCACTCTCACATGCATAAGAGGTAATTGAAAATATGGCTTGTGTCAGGCACCCTTAGTCTTCAAGGAGGCATCTCTGCTCCTCAGCACTTGAAAGAGATCCCTTGCAGCCAATTTGCCCAGTGCTATACGTCGTCTGATATCCTGACTGCTGCTTCCATTGGCATTGATTGTAGAACCAAGCAATATGAACTCTTGACAACTTCAATCTTTTCTCCATTTATTGTGATGCTGCTTATAGGTCCAGTTGTGATAATTTTTGTTTTCTTTATATTGAGATGTAATTCATACTACAGACTGTATATTTATATCAGTTAAGTGCTTCAAGTCATCCTCTATATTGTTTTCTTTATATTGAGATGTAATTCATCTCAATATATACTGTATATATATATCAGTATATCAGTAAGTGCTTCAAGTCATTTCTCACTTTCAGCAAGCAAAGTTGTGTCGTCAGTGTATCTCAGGTTGTTAATGAGCCTTCCTCCAATCCTGATGTCACATTCTTCTTCATATAGTCCAGCTTCTCGGATTGTATGCTCAGCATATAGATTGAATAAGTATGGTGAAAGGATACAACCCTGACACACTCCCTTCTTGATTTTAAACCATGCAGTGTGCCCTTGTTTTGTTCAAATGACAGCCTCCTGGTCTATGTACAGGTTCCTCATGAGTCTAATTAAGTGTTCTGTAATTCGCATTCT
>NW_006921646.1:5394547-5407131 GCF_000298275.1 Orycteropus afer afer
GGTTCAATGAGACAAAAAATAACAAATGCTGGTGGGGATGTGGAGAGATTGGGACTCTCATACACTGCTTGTGTGACTGTGAAGTGACACACCACTGTGGAAAGCAATATGGCAATTCCTTAGAAAGTTGGAATTGGAGATACCATTTGACCCAGCAATCCCATTACTAGGTATATATTCTAGAGAGGTGAGAGCCAGCATAGGAACAGATACATGCATGCTCATGTTCATCACAGCTCTATTTACAACAGCAAAAAGATGGAAACAACCTATGTGTCCATCAGCGGAAGAGTGGATGACCAAACTATGGTCCATACACATACTGGAATGCTATGCAGCACTAAAGAATAATGTCTGCAAAACACCGCATAATATGGATGAACTTGGAGGACATTATGCTGAGTGAATTAAGTCAATCACAGAAGGACAAATATAGTATTAGTTCATTGTTGTGGAAGGTCAAGGAAAGGTTTATATGGAGGGAAACTTTCTTTGTTCGTTGTCAGGAGTGGGAGGGGAGGGGAGGGAACACTGAAAAAAAAAAACAACCCACATTGACCCATGTCACTTTAGTTTTGTGTATTTCACTGTATATAAATTATATTTCAATAAAATGCATTAAAAAAAACATCAGCATCAATGAAAACAACAATACGTGCTTATAGCAAGTGCCAATGAACTACGTACTGATTCAAAGCATCACTGTAAGACACATAAATGCACAGGGATTGGCTAGAAAGCTGCACACCCAATAGTGGTTTCTATGGGCAGAAAGGGAGAAGTACATGGGGTGTGTGTGTGTGTGTGTGTGTGTGTGTAAGCTTCATTGTAATTGACTGGAGCACATTAGAAGGTTCAAAAAGTAAGTAGCCTAGAGTTTTAGCCTTGCAAGTACTTACATTGATACATGTAAGCTGGGCTTACAAAAACTATTTTTGTTGTTATAACTAATCAAAGGGATATTTTTGCAAAAAAATGATAGATTTCTGTTGAAATGAAAATTTTATAGACAGTTATTTTGGTGTCCCCTCCTCTGACAGCGTCAGTGGTGTGGTCCACACTCTCCATGTTCCCTTAGCGAAACCACTGCCCAGGAGTAGAACTGCTGGGTCACATGGTGGTTTTATTTTAGTTTTTCGAGGCACCACCACACTGTTTTCCCACAATGTATGTACCATTTTGCATTCCCATCAGCGATGGGTAAATGTTCCAATTTTCCCCCATCTTTGCCAACATTTGTTATAATTATTATTAATTATGTTAGGCATCCTAGTACAATGTAATAGTATCTCACAGCAGTTTTAATTTGCATCTCTCTGATAGCTAATGACACAGAGCATCTTTTTATGTATCTGGTGACTATTTGAATGTCTTGGTGAATTGTCTACTGGAGTTCTTTGCTCATTTTATGATTGGGCTACTTTTTTCTTGTTGCTGTTAAGTTGTCTATGTTTTATTTATATCTTGATCATTAGATTCTTATTGTATATATGGTAAACCAAAAAAACCCAAACTTAACTGTCATTGAGTTGTCTCCAACTCACAGCGACCCCTCCTTGGGTTTCCGAGGCAGTATCTCTACGGAAGTAGATTGCCCAGCCATCGTTCTGAGGAGTGGCTGGTGGGTTTGAACCATTAGCCTTCTGATTAGCAGTCAAATGTCTTAGGCACTACGCCACCAGATCTCCTTGTATATATGGTATCCGAAGATATTCTCCTAGTCAATAGCTTGTCTTTTCACTTTTTTGGTAAAGTCTTTTGACGAATGAATGTTTTTTAATTTTTATGGTATGCTGTTTATTTGTTTTGTCTCTTGCTGTTTGTGCTTTTGTTACTATTATATTAAATAATCTAATGTTGAAAGCTAAGCCCGGCAGCATTGCCCTACTTTTTCTTCTAAGAATTTTATGGTTTTAGTTTGCACATTTAGGCCTTAATCCATTTCAAATTTGTGTATGTGTGAAGCATGGATTTTTTTTTTTTTTAATTGTGATTTGGGTGAAGATTTACAGAGCAGATTCACTTTCCATACAGCAGTTCACATATACTTTGTCTTATGACATTGACCACAGTTTACCACAATGCAACAGCTCCCCTCCCACTTTCTCCCCATAGGTACCTTTTTCCAGTGTCCATCCCTCTATGCACTCCTGCCCCCTGAGCTGTCTCCCTGTGCATAAGCAGCCCTTCTTTCTCCCATGATTGTTCTCTCCAAGGAGTATATCTACCTGAGGTAAATGTTCAACTCATATGCCTGTATTTTGTTTGGCTGGAAACCATGGTGTGGGTTCAATTCCAGACCTGAAGGGCAGCTAGGGGCCATAGTCTCAGTGGTTCCACCAGGCTCTATCAGACCAGCAAACCTGGTCCCACTTCATTTTTTTTTTCTCCAAATGATTTTGAGTTTTGTTCCACATTGTTCTCCCTCTCTATCAAGGATCTCCTACATAGATTCCCTTCCAAGTGGATGACAGTGGTAGCTGGGCACCATCTAGTTCTTCTGGTCTCATAGTCTTATAGGCTGCAAATCAGATGGTGTATGAGTCACTAGGACTAATTGTTTCCATGGATTTTGGTTTTCTTTATTCTTCTTTGTGAAGCATGGATCTTGTTTCATTTTTCTGCATGTGGATCCATAGGGTTTTCAAGGGATGATTTTTGGAATTTAATCACCAGGAGTTTTTTCCGAGGTGCCTCTGGGTAGACTAGAACCTCCTACTCTTTGGCTAGCAGCTGAGCTTTCAACCATTTACATCACTCAGGGACTCCAGACACCTGGGGATTTGGGTGAAGAGAACAAATTTCTACCGAGAATGACTTTTTTCACTGCATAATTAGGCTCCAAGAATGTGAGTAAGGTGAGTAGGGTCCCTTGGTGAGATGTTTCCCAGGTCATTATGGTTCCCAATGTTGGCACCATAAAACCTGTCTGTGACATTGTGTCAGCAAGATGGGGTCCTTTGGAAAATTCCTGGTGAGAAAGTCATTGACCTCCAACTTCAACAGAATGTAACAGAAAAGGCAAAATAAATGGCTAAAATCAGAAAGAGGTTTCATTTTTCACATAAAAAGAATATCAGAAGCAGACAGTCCTGGGATTTTAAAAGCCAGAGACCTGGGTACCATGCACCTCTCGGACTCTACTTGAAGGCATTTTCCCAGTGTGAAGCTCACTATGAGTGGAGCTTAATGAATGTGTCCTGTGAGGCTTCCTTCCCTCCCTAGCTCACTTCTCCATGCCACTACCTGTGCTACCTGGGCTCACATCCCAAATCCTTGTCTTGGGATCTGCTTCTGGGGAAACCCAAACCAAAATACTACCATAACTGAGCACTGACTACATGCCAGGCACCTCACAGGTGCTGTCTCATTTCTTCCCCAACCCTGTGCAAACCAAAAAACTAAACTCAAGGCCATCAAGTTGATTCCAACTCACAGCAACCTGCTTTGGGTTTCCGAGGAAGTAAATCTTTATGGAAGTAGATTGCCCAGTCTTCCTTCTGCAGCATTTGAACTACCAACCTTCTAGTTAGCAGTCAAATGCCTTAGGCACTACGCCACCAGAGCTCCTTCCAACCCTGTACAGGGGGTTTATTATTAAACCCCATTTTAAGGATCAGGCCATAACTTGTCCAAGGTCCCAGCATTAGAGGCCAGACGCAAACCAGGCTGATTGCTGTGATATCTTCTTAGGATAGATTCAGACCCAAACCTCGGGGTGAGAGTATGCAAATTTTGGAGGCTCTTGACCTCTTCTGAGGGCCAAATGTCAGTCAGTAAAGTCAAACCCAAATGTCCCTCCCACTAGCAGTGCCGAGGACCCATTGCTTACACCCTTGCTGCCAAGGACATTGCAACACCCAGAACACTCAGCTTTTCTACCTTCAGCCCCTTGGAAGGCATTCTTCCCAAATATATATTTTTTAAAATACAAAAATGAATATTCTCTAGCCTGGGAGCCTGATACTAGCCAGTGTCAGATTACCCAATAAGCAATGTAACCTCAGGCTTACTTGTGCTTACTTACTTTTAATGAACAATTTCACATTTTTTTCACATCAAAGATTCTGCTTCTAAGTGTGGTTGGCATCTGTCCGTCTCCCAATCCCACATCACCTTCCTAGAGAATCAAAGCCCCTTTTCAAATTTATAGTCTCTGATAGGGGCAGAGTACCCAGTAAGCAAGGTAAGTGCAGGCTTACTTGTGCTTACTATTCTGTAGGGAATAGTCTCACAGATGTGGTGAAATACATGTGAAATTGTTCACTACAGATAAGTAAGCACAAGTAAACCCATGCTTACCTTGCTTATTGGCTAATCTGCCCCTGATATGAGAAGACATGCAGCATATGTCTGAGTTGAAATGAAAAGGGTTGTAAACTATAGACTAATTCCTCACTTGAGTGGAACAGTGGTTTCCTGACTGCCTTCTCAGCTTTTCTTGGGAGTGCAGCTTAAACCAGATTCATCTCCTCAGAGACAGGCGAGGTGTGTGGGTGGGCAGGCGGATAAGGGGAGCGTGTGAATGAGGATCAAGAAGGAAGGATGCTGGGGATGGGAAATGTGTGGTGAGAGCCTGGGGAGGAAATCTTTGATTTCACAAATTTGGTCACTTCCTCTCCACTCCTTTTTCCCCACAGAAGTATTACTGATGGGGCCAGTGGGGCTGAGGTGGGGAGCGGGACAGTTCCCTATCTCTTCCCTGTAGATGTTTGAAGAGCCAACCAGCCACTCCCTCAACTCAGGCATGCCAAGTTGTCATTCCAAATGCCTGAGAGCAGCAAAGAGGCTCACAGGCAGCTGGAGGGAGGAAGGCCTTGGAATCCCCTCCACTCCAGCATGTGACAACGTCCCCCAGAGCAGGAGAGCAAGTGATCCTACTGGGTGGCTCCAGGATGGAGCCCCACCTGTCTGACCTCTTTCTAATAAAACTCCCCTACTAGGGTTTGCAGTTTTCAAAACACTTTCACATCAGGCAATGCCTTTGATCCTTCCAGAGCTTGTGAAGTGGGTTGTGCCAGGGTATCATTATCCTATTTTACAGATGGGGAAGCTGAGGCATTGATTAAACTGATGGTTCAAACTCACATGTTAAGTCTAACTCAAGATTTCTGGAGCCTGTTTTGGTCCTCTCTCCTACTAATAAACATAACAGTGTGATAACTTAGCATTCATTGGGCCTGATTATATGCCAGGTATCATGTAAGACTCTGTCCAAGTTCTATCTTTCAGTTCTCATAAAACCCTCCCAGGTGGATAGTCTTTTGCATTTTAGAGATGAGAAACAAAGGCTCAGAGCTGTTAAGTTGTTTGAGGTCACACAGCTAGTCCTGGCAGAGCTGGGATTTGGGCCTGTCTTGTCTGACTCTATACCCATTGGCTCTCAAAGTGGGGTCTCTGGACCAGGAGCATCAGCATAACCTGGGAACATGTAAGAAATGCCTATTTTCAGGCCCAATCTCAGATCTACCGAATAAAACACTCAGGTTTTAATATACTCTTCAGATGATTCTGATACACGTTCATGCTTGAGAACTGCTATCATAACACATTAGGGAGCTCTGGTAGCACAGTGCCTAAGAAGGCATCTGACTGCTAACCAGAAGGTTGGTGGTTCAAACCCACCAACCACTCCATGGAAAGAAGATGGGGCAATCTACTTCCATAAAGATTTACCGCCTTGGAAACCCAACGGAGGTCACTATGAGTCAGAATCAACTCATAATGCAGTGAGTTTGTTTTTTCTTTCAACATAACACATTCTTTTAACTCAGTGGATTTCAATCCTGACGGCATAATGGAATCACAGGAGGAGTTTTAATAAATACCAATGCAGGGCCAGGGTTGGGGCCCAGGCATCAGTATTTCTAAAAGATCCAGGTAAGTCTAATATGCACTCTACTGCCTCTGATATGTACTGAAAGAGGTGAGCTTGAAGGCTCCAAGTTTGATCAGAAGGTTCTAGAGTAGAGGGATGGACAGATAGACAACTGGTTCTGGAGAACCCTGAAGGGACTGAGGGTGCTGATCACTAAAGGGCATCCAGGAAGAAGAGGCCCTGGGAGGTACAGGCTGAGGAAGTCTACAGCCCTGGTCTGGCCCACAGTGCCACAGTTGTTTGTCTTGGCATTTGCCCAAGCAAGTGGCTCTGTGTAGGGCTGGGCTCCTTTGTTTGTGTGGTTTAACTGCTGGCCTAGTTTTTCCAGGGCTGGTTAGATATCCTTGCATGCAACACATCCATCTCTAGGCCAAAACATGCCTGTTCAGGGTCTGTAGCAGCTGTTTCCCAGAGAGTTGAGACAAGTTGGGTGTGGGGAGGCCTGCCTCCCGCTTCTAACTGTATCATCCTGAGCCTTAGGTTTGAGGATTGCATGACTGTATCAGTCAGGGTCCAGTCAGGAGACAGAAACCACCCCAGTTATTTTAGCAGAAACAATCTAATATAAATACTCCCACTCCTCACTTATCAACATGGTTAAATTCCAAAGACCAGGTCGTTACACAAAAAATTGATGTTATGCAAAAATGGAGGATGAAACATAAGATCACAAAATAGAGGACTGAGTACATCATTACGTAACTGCCAAATCAAATCACAGACCTGCCAAGTTAACACATAACCCTATTACAGCCAGTGTTACTATTGCTTTGCACCTTGGTGTGTGTTACTGCCAGATGTATGTTGTTAATGTGGAAAATAGTCAGATAGTAGATTTTTTTCGATATTGTCATACATGTGAAGTGTTAGATAATGAGGTAGTCGGTAAGTGAGGAGTAGGTGTAATTGTTAATTAAGTATTGAAGAAATGAAAAGGCAGAAAGAAAACACTGAAAATGTCACCAGGGTCACAACCACAGGAAGCAGTTGGAGGGCTGGAGGAAAAGGCTGTATTATTAAAATGTGCCAGCTTGGAGAAAGGGCCTGTGGAGCTGATACCCAGACCTCGGAGGGGGTGGGGCCAGCTGGTGGTGCTAGTGTCTCAGGGAAAACCATAAAGCTGGTGCTGCGAGGACTGCAACAAACGCAAGCTAGAATGTTTACGAATAGTACTGGAACGAACTTCTGTAAAATGGAAAAGTGTTGCGAGGGTAAGGAGATATTGGGGGCAGCTGAGCTTCTGGTTGTCTACCATCTCGTTGTCCTTGGGGACCCTCCATCCTCACCGGCAGGTTCATACTCTCTCCTTTCCTAGTTTTCTTCTTCCCAATTGTTCAACCAATCAGTCTTTATTGAGGCCCTGGGCCTGGGAGCTGGGTGCTGTTGTTGTTAGGTGCTGTTGAGTCAGATCTGACTCATAGTGACCACGTGAACAGCAGAATGAAACACTGCCCGGTCCTGCATCATCCTCACAACTGTTGTCATGCTTGTAGCCACTGTATGTTAGAGATACAGATAAAATAATAGCACCAACAATGGAGCACTTATGTGCCCACCTCTGCTCTGAGCATGTCACATGCATTAACTCATCTCCTATTATCCTCCTTTTACAGGTGGGGAAACTGAGGCACAGAGAAATTTAGTAACTTGCCCAAGATTATTATTTAGCTAATGAGTGGCAGAACCTGAATGTGAGCCCAGGCGGTCTGACTCCACTACCTACATTTTGCAGGACATCATGCTGTTGCCTCAAGTGCTTGAAAGACAGACATGTAAACAGTTCACTACAGCTCAGGGTGGAAAATGCCATGTGAGGAAGGCTTTGCAGAAATGGCAACTCATTTAATTCACTCAGTGAATGGTGAGCCAAAGCAGACATTCTGTCTGTTCTTGAGAAACTTCTAGTGGGAGCACAGATATTAATCAAAATTTCAAGCCCCCTCCCCCAAAAGTAAGTTACAGCTGTGACAAGTACTCCAATAAACAGACTCCTTTTGCTATGCAGGAATCCCTGGGTGGTACAAACGGTCGAAACACCCAGCTGGCAACTGAAAGGTTGGAGGTTCAAGTCTACCCAGAGGTGCTTTGGAAGAAAGTCCTGGTAATCTTCTTCTGAAAAATTAGCCATTGAGAACTCCACGGAGCACCTTTCTACTCTGACTCACATTGGTTGCCATGAGTTGGCACTGACTTGACAGCAACTGTTTTTTCTTCTTTGTTATGAAAACTTTAATCACAGGAATTTGTCTTAAACATGGAAGTGAGAGAATGCTTCCTGGAGGAAGTGATAATTAAGTAAGGTCAGAATGGATGAGTAGGAGGTAGTCAAATGAAAAAAAGAAAGAAGAGAGTGCCAGGCAGAGAGAATGGCACATGCAAAGGCCTTGAGGTGTGGGATGGCATGATAAGTATAAGGGACTTCAAGTCCTCCTCCTGAATACTGGCTAGTTGACCTTTGCCAACCTTCCGAGGCATGTAGCCCACCTGTTGGGACCTCCATCACTGCAGCCTGTGGCCAAACCTTCCTGGATCATACTGAAGGTTGGCCATCACCAGCTAGTGAGGGCCCCAGCCTCCCCCAGCCTCCCCCAGCTCCAAGTCATAAGCAGGGCTCACTGGACTTCTAAGGGAGGCCTGAAAAAGCCCCAAATCTGGGGCTACTATATGGAAAATGAAATTTCTCTGTAAGCTTTCACCCAAATGACAATAAAAAACAAACAAACAAACAAACAAACAAACAAACCCAGCTCTTTACCCACCTCCTCCCTGTAGTTACCTCTTCCCTGTGTCCTTCCCTCCCATGCACTCCCATACTTCAGGAAGAGCCTTCAGGAAGAGCCACATAGGATAGAGCGTAACATAAAGGAATCTTTGGAGAGTGAGTGAATGAGTGCACTCTATAAATAGACCATTGTTAAAAGCAGCCTCAGTGGAGACTGGGGCACAATTGAGCAATGCCCCACCCCATAATCACCAGAGCCTTAACTGGGAATCTTGGAGCCCTCAGCACACACCAATTAACTCTCACTCTTTCACTGAGTGGGAAGGCAATGATCAAGCCCATTGTACAGGGCATGGAAGGGAAAGGCAAGGCTGGAGTAGAGTGTTCCTGTCTGGGTGACCTCTTAACCTGATCTTTTTGGGGAGAGCTGGACTTTGGGGGAATGAGGGTCTGAGGAGCCACGCTTTGTTGTTGTTGTTGTTGTTTGCCGTCGAGTCGGCCCCGACTCATAGTGACCCCTCCTTGGGTTTCCGAGGCAGTATCACTACGAAGTAGGATTGCCCAACCTTCCTTCTGAGGAGTGGCTGGTGGGTTTGAACCACCAGCCTTCTGATAAACAGTCAAGTGCCTTAGGCACTATGCTACCAGAGTTTTTGTTTTAAATTTGTATTGTGATTTGAGTGAAAAGTTTACAGAGCAAATTCATTTTCCATACAGCATTTCATACACATTTTGTTTCATGACATTGACTGCAACCCCCCACAGTAACAGCTCTCTTCCCAGCTACTATATGGAAAATGAAATTTCTCTGTAAGCTTTCACCCAAATCACAATAAAAAACAAACAAACAAAAAACCCCAGCTCTTTACCCACCTCCTCCCTGTAGTTACCTCTTCCCTGTGTCCTTCCCTCCCATGCACTCACATACTGTCCCCTGCCCCCCTAGCTATCTCCCTGTGCAAACACTGCCTTTCTGTTCTTCCATGATTGATTGCTCCAAGCAGTGTATCTACCTGATACAAATGTTCACCCCATATGCCTGTCTATTGTTTAGCTGGAAGCCACAGGAGTGAGTTCAGTTCCAGGCCTGAAGGGTAACTAGTGGCCATAGTCTCAGGGGTCTCACCAGGCTCTATCAGCAAACCTGGTCTCTCTCTCTCTTTTTTTTCCAATGATTTTTTTGTTTTGTTCCACATTTTTCTCCCACTCTACCCAGGATCTTCTGCACTGATACCCCTCCGAGTGGTTGACAGTGGTAGCTAAGCACCATCTAGTTCTTCTGGTCTCATGGTCACATAGACTGAGGTTTGCACGGTGCACTAGTCCCTTGGACTAACTGTTCCCATGCGTCTTTGGTTTTCTTCATTTTTCTCGCTCTGGAGGAGGAAAGACCCATTGCTGCATCTAGACGGCTGCTTGCAAACTTTTAAGACCACAGTCGCTACTCACTAAAGTAGGATATAGAACAATGTTTTTGTGTAGTATGTTATGCCAATTGAGCTTGATGTCCCCTGAGATCATGGTACCGACCCCAAAGGTCTGACTACTCGCTCCCTCAGGGTAGCTAGCTATGGCCAAGGAGACACCACAACCTTGTCCCTTGTCAGCTCTGCTATACACTTGGACGTTCTTATAGCACATACAAATATGCATGTAGAAACATCGTCTGCCAACCCTAGACATGGTCATGGGAATGAAGCCGAGTGGAATCAAAGTTCAGCCTGCATCCCTGGTTGAAGGCAGATAGGTAAACATAGTAACTCAGTTCCTTAAGACTGGATAGAATGAAAGCTCAACTATCACCCCCACCCTGGTTAAGACAGATAGGTGGACACGATACCTCATGAATCAAAACGATACCTCATGAATCAAAGCGATACCTCATGAATCAAAGCTCAGTCCACATCCCATTACCTCAATTGGAGGCAGTTAAGTAAATATGATAACTCAGTTCCTTAAGAACTGAATGGAACGAAAGGTCAATTCACACATCCTCTCCATGTTATCCCCCTAGAAACAGGTGATAAGTATGTTAATGTGTTTCAGCAGACAACTTGAAAATTAACTTTGGCTGGCAGACACGTTGCTGGGAACTGACATTCTCCCCTCTGTCCAAGCCCCAATCAGCTGATGATGGGAAGCCCATGTGACTCATCTGGTATGCAAGCGCACCACATTAAAAATCGACTGTCCCTTTAAACTGAGGGGACGGAAGCTTCAGCCAATCCTGTTAATTCACACCCAAATTCCTGAAGTTTTTATGAATATGTATAATCTCCCTCTCCTGAAGTTCACAAAACTGTATCCCAACCTCCTTTCAGGGAGTCAGATTGGGTTCTGGCCCCAGTCTCCTTGTATTGCCACTTTGCAATAAATAATTTTCTCTCCTCTTAATCACTCGGTGTATAAACTATTTTGGCCTGATTGTGCACCGGGCAGGGACCCACGTTTGGTCCAAATTCAGGAGCACTCCCCAGTGTCTAGGCATACCTGATCACTCAGCCTGTCTGCTCATCTATCCACCTGTAGATCAATGTTTGCTGTCACTGACAGTGCAGTACTGTACATACAGAAGGGTTCATCTTTGTTGTCTGTACCTCCTGTGTACCTCTCTATGTCTTCCTCTTCCTCAGTGCCACCTTGTTGATCACTCACTTTTGGTACATTGCCCTTCCCTTCACCCAAATCAATACTTGTCTCTACTTATCCAGCAGTGTTCCCTCCCCTCCCTGGTAACCAACAAAGAAAGCTTTCTTCCATATATAAACCTTTCCTTGGCTTTTTACAACAGTGAACTATATAATATTTGTCCTTCTGTGATTGACTTATTTCACTCAGCATAATGTCTTCCAAGTTTATCCACGTTATGCAGTGTTTCCCATGGTAGGGTTTTGTAAGAGATCTGGAGAGCCTTTGGATCAGCAGGCAAGACCTTGGCCTCCTAATGGGTCAGGAAAGGGTGAGAGACCAAGATAAGACAGGAAGAAAGGGAGCTGCCCCTTCATAGGTCCCCTGAATCTCCTCTCTGCCCTGTTTACAGAAAAAAAAGTGTCTTTGGCTGATTCTGGGCTGGTTGCCGCCAAAGCAATTAGAGTAACCACTGTCAATATTCCTAGGAGAAGGGCTCCCTCCTCCCCAATTCTGCTTTCCTAAGCCCTCCCCCTACCTGACACAGCAGCTGAAGCCCCAACTAAGGGCCCCATGCTGTTAGGATCTGCATGCCTGGCGTGTCCCCAACCTTCTTCCCGACTCTAGCTGGCACTGCAGGGACCCCTGAAGGCCATCCAAGTTTCCATGAGCCCAACCTAATCAAGCACTGAGGGCCATGCCATCCTCATTGCTCTCCCTGGGAACATCTCATTAAGAGGAACATCACTGAATAGGCCCCTCCTCTGACCCCCAATGGCCCTACCTCTTGAACCCTATGCCTGAGGTGAACCTTTCACTGAACTACCTATGCAGGTCAAGTCTAACCAGAGGCTCTGAGCCGCCCTTCTGGGGCAAGGGTGAGGGTGTAAGCACAAAGCGCTTTTATGCCCTCTTGGGTGGGGGTCCTGCAGGATGCCACAACCCCAGTTGCCATCCTGACAAGGCTTGGGGCTCCTGGAAGACCAGGGGATCCCATGAGGCAAGGGATGAGATGGGCCAGGGCCCAGGGTCTTGGGCAGGGACTCAGTGGTTGATAGAAGGTATGCTCCCCATTGATTTATTGGGGGCCCAGAAGACGCTCCTTCTCCCCTCAGCACATCCTCCCATGATGTCTTTTCTACCAGGTGATGTACTGCTTGGATGGCTGAAGAGGATTTCTCTCTCCCTTCTCCTCTTTGTTCCCACCCTCCTCACTGCAACTGGAGCAGGTCTGGGAGTGTGCTTTTTTTTTCCCCCCTACTGGAAGGAAGGTTGGGCAATCCTACTTCCGTAGTGATACTGCCTCGGAAACCCAAGGAGGGGTCGCTATGAGTCAGGGCTGACTCGACGGCACAT
>NW_006921646.1:5407756-5412203 GCF_000298275.1 Orycteropus afer afer
CTCTGGACGAGGAGAGACCCATCGTTGCATCTAGATGGCAGCTTGCTAGCTTTTAAGATCCCAGTTGCTACTCACCGAAGTAGGAGGTGGAACAATGTTTTGTGTAGTACGTTATGCCAATTGAGCTCAATGTCCCCTGCGACTATGGTCCCAAGCCCACAGGTTCAACAACTCGGACCCTCTGGGTAGCTGGCTGTGTAGAACTGGCTCATACAGTCTTGTGTAAGCATTTAATCACTTCCCCTATCCAGGTCAATTTTCCTCACCAATGAAATGGCAGGGGTAAACTGGAGGCTCTTCGAGCTCTCACTGTCCTTGTCCAGAAAGCCATCTCCTCTCCCTTCCCTCAAAACTAAACTACAAGGTCCTCTTCCCACTTCTCTAACTTCATTCATCTCATCCACCATCCATCCGGCAGGACAGCCTTTTAAAATTTAGCCCAGCTCCATCTGCTTCTCCAACGAAAGGTGATAGGGGCAAGGGGTTGAACATGAACTCGGATCACGGATGCTCAATTCAAATTCTGCACCAGCTGGCAGACCATGAGCCATTACTAGCCAATGAAACACCAGCCTCCTAATCTTTAAAACAGGACTAAGGCCCATAGTGCCCCAGCTGTGGTGAAGACACATGCTTTGATATGCTGTACACATCCAAATCAAAACCAAACCCACTCCTGTTGAGTGGATTCTGACTCACAGTGACTCTATAGGATAGAGTAGAAGTGCTCCAAAGGCTTTCTAAGGCTGTAATCTTTACAGAAGCAGAATGCCTCCTGATTTTTCTCTTGTGGGACACTGCAAACTTTCGACCTTTTGGTTAACAGCCAAGTGCTTTAACCTTGCACCACCAGGGCTCATGCTGGGCACATAGTAGGTACTTACTAGATAGTGATTCTTTCTGCTTTTAATTTGCTTCAACCTTGTTTTTTTGTCCATGAAGTTTTGTTCCTCTGCTTGTAAATGGCTTAAGGAAGAGATCCAGGGAAGTGTATCTTTCCTGGTGTATCACAGTCCTTATTGGCAGACAAGCTGCTATCCACCAAGGTGCTTTTCAGTGAGTCTCCACCCATTAGTGGGCTACAAAATCAATTTAGTGAGCCACTTGAGATTTTTCATAAAATAATGAAAAACAGAGAATAGAAGATTCCAGAGTGTATCTCAGGCAGTAAGAGTATGTGTTACTCTGGGCCTGAGGGCTCAGGACCATAGTCTCAGGGGACACTAAGGTCAGTTGGCATAACATAGTCCAAAAAGACAAGGTTCTACATCCTACTTTGGTGAGTAGCTACTGGAGTCTTAAAAGTTTGTGAGCAGCCACCTGTGGTGCGACTATTCGTCTCTCCCTATCCAGAGCAAAGAAGAGTGAAGAAAATCAAAGATACAAGGAAACAATAAGTCCAAAAGACCAATAGTCCATGTGAACCCCAGGCTTTACGTCCCTGAGACCAGAAAAACTAGATGATGCCTGTCTACCACTGCTGACCTCTCTGAAAGGGATTACAGTAGGAGGTCTGGGATAGAGTGGGAGAAAAGTGTGGAGCAAAATCTTTAAAAAGACCAGGTTTACTGGTTTTATAGACTGGTGGAACCCCTTAGACTATGGCCCTTTCACATCTTGTAAACCTGGAACTGAACTCACCCCCATGGCTCAACTTTCAGCCAAACAATAGACAGGACTATAACGTGAACAGTAATACCAGGAAGGTATGAACTCATTAGAACAATCAGCCGTATGAGCTCAAAAAGGCAGCATTTCCCTAGGGATAAATCTCAGAAGGCAGGAAGGGATGGGAAAGAAGGAAGAAGGGAGGAAGTGGGAAGAGTGCTGTTACATTGAGGGGATTCCAATCAATGTCACAAGACAAAATGTAAATGAACTGTTGAATGGAAAACCAGTTTGCTCTGTAAACTTTCACCCAAATCACTCACTCACACACACACACACACACACACATGAGTGTTACTTCACAAAATCACTCACACACACAAACACACACATGAGTGTTACTTCACAAAACCTGGGTTTTGTATTGTTAGACAGGTAGAGACAAGTGTTGCTTTGGGTGAAGAGAAAGGCAACGTACCAAATGTGAGTGATCAACATGGTGACATTGAGGAAGAGGAAGACACAGAGAGGTTCATGAGAGGTACAGACAACAAAAATGAATGCTTTTGCACATATAGTACTGCGTTGTCAGTGAAGGCAAACATGGATATATGGGTGGATAGATCGGTGGACAGGCTGAACTATTAGGTATGTCTATGTAGTGGGGAGTATGCCCAAGACCATGTATAGGGTTGGCAGACAATGTTTCTACAAGTGTATTGCTATGTTCTGTAAGAATTCTCAGGTGTATAGTAAAACTGACAAGGGACAAGGTTGTAGTCATTTCTTGGGCACAGCCAGCTACCCAGAGGGAGCGAGTAGTTGGACCTGTGGGCTCGGGACCATGGTTGCAGGGGACATCAAGCTCAACTGGCATAACATACTACACAAAACATTGCTCCACCTCCTACTTTGGTGAGTAGTGACTGGCATCTTAAAAGCTTGCAAGCAGCCATCTAGATGCAACGATGGGTCTCTTTTTGTCCAGACCAAAGAAGAATGAAGAAAACTAAAGATTCATGGAAACAATTAGTCTAAGCGACTGGTACACCATGCGATCCTGAGCCTATATTACTTTGAGACCAGAAGAACTAGATGGTGCCCGGCTACCACTGTCAACCACTCGGAGGGGGATCTATGTAGGAGATCCTGGATGGAGTGGGAGAACAATGTGGAACAGAATTCAAAATCATTTGGAAAAAAAAAAAAAAAAAAAAGGGACCAGGTTTGCTGGTCTGATAGAGCCTGGTGGAACCACTGAGACTATGGCCCCTAGCTGCCCTTCAGGTCTGTAATTGAACCACACCTATGGCTTCCAGCCAAACAAAAGACAGGCATATGAGGTGAACACTAGGTAGATACACTCCTTGGAGAGAATAATCATGGCAGAACAGAAGGGCTATGTATGCACAGGGACATATCTCAGGGGGCAGGAGTGCATGGAGGGAGACACAGGGAAGAAGTAACTATGGGGAGGAAGTGGGAGAGGAGCTGTTGCATTGTGGTAAATTGTAGTCAATGTCATGAGACAAAGTGTATATGAGCTGCTGCATGGAAAGTGAATTTTCACCCAAAATCACAATTAAACTGTAAACTTTCACCCAAATCACAATTAGAAAAAAAAAAATTTAATTATGACGATTTAAAAAAACCAAACAAAACCTTGGGTTTTGGTTTTACATATTTGTAAATAGAAAAACTAATTATAATGTATCATAAGTACTATGTATTACGTTTATGTATGTTTGGTTACTGCATTGTGATTTTACATACACTTTTTTTCCCCAGTAACTTAAGTCCAAAACATTTGAGAAATACTGAAGTGGTAGAATTCTCATCTCTAGCCACTCCTCGGAAAGAAGGTTGGGCAATCTATTTCTGTAGTGATACTGCCTAGGAAACCCAAGGAGGGGTCGCTATGAGTCGGGTCTGACTGGATATGACACATAACAACGATGACAACATGCGAGAGACCTAAGTTTAATTCCCAGCCAATGCACCTCAAACGCAGCTACTGTCTGTCTCTCAATGGAGGCCTGAGTGTCCCTACGATGCTGAACAAGTTTCAGTGGTGCTTCCAGACTAAGATTAAGACCAGGAAGAAAGGCCCGGCCTCTACTTCCAAACAATCAGCCAACAAAAACCTTATGGATCACAGCAGTCCAATCTTGTTGTGCATGGGTTCTCCCCATGAGTGGGGTTGGCTCAATGGCAGCTAACAACAACAACAACAACAACTAGTGTTTATAAATTTCTCTCTGAGTAAGTTTATGGTTGTGAAACCAGCTAGGCTTGGAGTGATTGGGAGGAGGAGCTGGGCCCTCAGGCAAGAAACTGAAATGGGCAGGAGTCAGTGGGTGCAGATAAATAGCCCCAATGCCTTGGGTTCTTTCCTCCCTGTTGCCTGGGATCATGTGACAGGACTTCTCTGGGCCTAGTGTCCTCATCTGCAGAAGAGGACTTACAAACCCTACTCACAGGAGTGCTGTGAGGATTACCAGGAGCCAAGAACCCGAAAATACCCGCTGATGTAAGAGGCAGCTTGTTATTTCATCATTTCATTCAGGTCTGTCTGCTCCAGTTGGCAGATTGTGTTCTTCCTCCTCTGCCGCAGGGCAAAGAAACACCTGTGGTCCTCACTCCTCAGCAATCCCTAGCTAGGGCTGGGCCAGGGATTCAGGGGTATCTAGGAAAAGGTGTTTCAGAGGCTCAATCCCAAAGTGAGACTTTTCTAAGAAATGCATGCAGGTAAAATTAAGTTCCAGTAACCTCTCAAAGGGAGCTCTGGTGGCATAGTGCCTAAGGCATTTGACTGCTAACCAGAAGGCTGGCAGTTCAA
>NW_006921646.1:5412382-5415253 GCF_000298275.1 Orycteropus afer afer
TTTTTTTTTTTTTTTTTAACCTCTCAAAGCAGCTTCCAAAGAGAAGTCAAAGTGCCAAGAGGCTCAGAGAAGTTTTTTTTTTTTTTTTTTTAACCTCTCAAAGCAGCTTCCAAAGAGAAGTCAAAGTGCCAAGAGGCTCAGAGAAGTAGCAGTCCCCTACCCTTTGTGTAGGGAATTGGGTGTGTGTGTGTGTGTTTGGGCCAGTGCCACCCCTCCCCACTCTGGCTGGTTTCCCAGGAACATCACCCACAAGCCCGGGGTCACTTCTCGGCTGATGGCTAGAATCTACCATGGGCCCCCAGGATTGCAGGTCTGGGACAGTTCCTTCCAAGGTTGCCCCTCAGCTGGTGACTCACCAACCCCCTCCCTCAGCGGGACTATTTCTATCTACCACATGCCTTACTTCTCCGGGCTGGTGCCTCTCTGAAACCCACGCTGACAAACTATTTCCAAGATGGGAACTTGGACATGAATGGAATATCAGAATTCCTGGAGGATTTACACCCCAGCAACTGGAACAGATGTAGGTAGATGATCCTCCACCCCCCTACGTACACCTTTTACCCACGCCGCCTGTCCATCCCCTTCTGAGCCTGCCTCCAATTGTGGCACTGTTCTCTTCTCTCTGGCTTCCTCTCCAGAGCCATGTCTTGGTCATCATCCTGAGGGCCCTGGATAGAGTCAGGAGCCCTGTTTCTAGACTTAGCTCCAACTCTCATTCTCCTTATGACCTCTGTCTGACCACGTTCTGGGCCTCAGTTCCTCTTCTGTAAAACAGGGTGGGTTGGTGCCGGATGAGTTGGTACTTGCTTTTCTGTAAGTCAGATCTTTTGCTGTCCTGTCTTCCTAAAATTCTAGGAAATGAACTAGAAGAACTGAAATTATGCTGGCTTTCTTTCCCAAATAGAGAAATGGGCACCTGTGTTCCTGGGAATACAGCCATGAGCTTCTGAGTCATCAGACCGGTTTCTGGGCTTGGAATCCAGTTGGTAGGGGCAGGGGATGGGCATTCTTTCTGAAACCTACCACAGGAGGGTGGGGACTCTAGGCTGCTCCAGGTGCAGTTGCGCTTGAACCTGGGGTGAGTGTGGAGGATGGCCATTCCCCACACCAAGGCTGGGTTCGTGCCACAGAGTGGGAAAATGGGGGAACTTCTCTTTGGCAGCAGCTTTCATTGTTTACCTGCCCTTCTCCTCCTTTGTCTCAACTCAGAGACCCTCTGCTGAATTCTGGAGATATGCAGTGTCCAGGGCTGATCAGAGGGTCCCCCAGCCTCCACCCACTCAGATCTGCCCCAGTCATTCCCAACACTCACCTTCTCTTGCCAAAAAACCATCTTTTGTGAGTCAAGAAATATCCTGGGTCCCTCTGACCCAGAATTTCACTTTGAGAAATAAATCCTCAACAAATAGTCCCTTGAATGCTGTTTCTGCTATGTGAAACTGCCCTGACCAATGCTCCTCCAGCCCCTTCCTCCTTCCCTCCAGACATTGAGTTATTTGATCACTCATCCACTCAGTGTGTAGGAGTGTCTGCCCTGTGCTCTGCGCTCTGCTGGCTGCTGGGGTAAGGAGAACAAAAACAAGCCCTTACCCTCCCCTGAGGACCTGGTGGGCAGTGACAGGGCTTTTCCTTAGCTTGCGTATATTTGCTTTTGTATCCCTCTCCCCCTACCCAGACCTCAGCACCTCTCTTAGCCATCTCTGTTTCCCAGCACCCAGAACAGTGCCAGTCATCAAAACAGACCTTCTAAACACTGAAAATTACATTCAAGTGACAGAAAGGGAAATTGGCCTATGCCTAAAGTGAGTCTTTGTTATTTAGGGATAACAAAAAATAAAAGTCGATTAAGGCATAGACACTGGGTTAAGTAGTCCATGCCACTAGAATGCGCTATTTTCCGGAGGGTGATTTGGCCATCTCTATCAAAATTATAAATGCATTTACATTTTGACCCAGCAGTTCCACTTCTAGGAATTGATCTAGCGGATGGATGTTCACAGATGTGAAACGATATATGTACAAGTCCAATCTTTGCAAAAGATTGGAAACAACTTCAGTGTTCATCTATAGAAACAAAAAAACCCCTGCTGCTATAGGTGACTCTGACTCATGAAGAGCATCATGTGTTACAGCACAGAACTGATCCAAAAGGTTTTCTTGGCTATAATCTTTATGGAAGCAGGTCACCAGGCCTTTCTTCCATGGTGAGTTCAAACACTAATACCAACCTTTAAGTTAGTAGTCAAGCACAAACCGCTTATGCCACCCAAGGACTTCCTGTATAGGATAGGGATCTAGTTTGTTAAGTTATAGTACACCTATATAGAACAGAATCCTATGCTGTTATGAAAAAAAAAAAAAGAATGAGGAAACACTTTGGCTAGAAATAGAACAACCTCTAAGATACATTGTTGAGCTAAAAAGGAAGGTAAGGAAGAAGGGGAAGAGTCCATTACTCTTTGTATAGAAAATGGATGGGGCATGGGATGATACATGCATAGAAGGATCCTTCAGAAAGGAAATACAAGAAGCTGGTAACAGTAGATGACTATGACAGGAGAAATGGATGATGAGGGAGGGGATGGGAGGAAATCCCAAAATACTGTACCATGTAAATGTGTTACTTACTAAACATTAAGATTCCATTAATTATAAAGACTATGTGGCAACATGCAAAATGCTTATAATGTTAGTTAGGTGGGAAAAAACGATTAAAATTTTATACTCAGTAGGATTACAACTATGTACATTAAATGTATGTTAAAATTTCTACCTATGGAAGGATCATTCTTGGTAATTTTTATTTCCTTCTTTTTTTGTAATTATTTTCTAAAAATTTCTGTAATAAACATATATATATATTTTTTT
>NW_006921646.1:5417074-5435918 GCF_000298275.1 Orycteropus afer afer
CCCAAGGTTGGATAAAGGCAGGTGAAACCCCTGAATCTATGGCCCCTAGTCACCCTTCAGGCCTGGAATTGGACTCACTCCCATGACTCAACTCTCAGTCAAACAACAGTCCTCCTACCTGAGCAACTACACCAGGGAGAGGCACTCCTCAGAACAATCAACCATGGGAGATCAGAAGGGCAGATGTGCATAAGGAGAAAGCAAGGGGGGGGGGAGCAGGAATGCATAGGCAGGAACAATACAGGGAAAGGATAACTGCAGGGAGAAAGTGGGAAGAGAGCTATTACGTTGTTGGGATTGTAAACAGTGTCACAAAACAAAAGGTGTATGAACCCTTGAATGTAAAACAAACCTGCTTTGTAAAATTTCACCCAAATCACAATAAAAAGTTAAAAAAAAAATTAATGCTGTAAGAAAATGCATATATACTGTAAGAGAACTGTATATCCTGCATAATTTCAACTATATACACAGTGTCGAAAAAGATTGGAAGGAAATATGCAAAATGTTCACAGAGGTTGCCTCTGGATGTGGGATAACAGATTTTAAAAATATGACAGTGATCCTGTGTTACTCTTCTGACTAGGAGAAAGGAAGGAAGGGGGAAGGGAAAGAAGGAAGAAAATCTAGCAGAAAAAAATTCTTGAAAATAACAGTTGGATGGGGTGGTAAGATCATGGGTGATTTTTTTTTCTTTCTCACCAATTTTAATTGAAAACATCCCTGAGTACAAGTGATCAAACCAAATAAACCAAAATCATTGCCATCTAGTGGATTTTGACTCACACCAACTCTATAGGATAGAATAGAACTGCCTCATAGGGTTTCCAAGGCAGTAAATCTTTACGGGAGCAGACAGGCACATCTTTTGCCTGTGGAGTGGCTGGTGGGCTCTAGACATCAACCTTTCGATTAGCAGCCCAGTGTTTTAACCACTGCACCACCACAGCTCCTCAAGTACAAGTGACAGCTATTTTTTAAAAACTAATTTATTGTGTATACAGGTGCCAGGCACTCTGCTAAGAGCAGGAGACATCGAGGTAAAGACAATAGCTGTGGAACATATTTTCTGGAGTCTGGGGGTAGGACAACCATAACTAAATCAGATGAATATTATGAAAGAGGAAGTACAGAATGCTATGGGCATTGTGATTATTTTTGGTACCAGAAAAAGGGTGTTTGAACCTCAATAGCATTGAAAATGGTCTATTTCAACTACTGAACTTTACCCTGCTCTCTTCTCATGAGCATTTTTTTTCTGCTAGTTTTTGGTTAGAGAACATAATCAGCCAAGCCAGCCCAACTGTCCTTTCTCCATCAGTCAATCCTGGAGAATGAACAATTCATCAGAAGAATGTGGAAGAGGATCTGAAACGCAGGCATTTTTCCCCCTAAATTTTATTTATTTTTTTTGTTGTTGAGAATATAGACAGCAAAGCACACACCAATCCAGCAGTTTCTACATGTACAATTCAGTAACTTTGATACACTCTCTGCACTGTGCAATCATTCTCACCCTCTTTTTCCTGAGTTGTTCCTCCCCCATTAATATAAATTCACTGCCCCCTAAGGTTCCTATCTAATCTTTTGAATTGCTGTTGTCAATGTGATCCCATATAGACAGTTTCTAAAAGAGCAGAATGCTCAAGGCAGATTTTTTTTTTTTTTTTTTTACTAGAACTAGCTAAATTATAGTTAAGTTTTCAGATGACTTAAGGAGATATTGTTGGCTTTAGGTTTCAAGATCATCTCAGGGCAATAGTTTCAGGGGTTTATACACCCTCCATAACTCCAGAAAGTCTAGAGTCCATGAAAATTTGAAATTCTGTTCTGTGTTTTTCCTCTTTTGATCAGGATTCTTCTATGGCATTTCTGATTAAAATGTTCAGTAATGGTAGCCAGGCACCACCCAGTTCTTCTGGTCTCATAGCAAAAGAGGCAGTTGTTCATGGAGAAAGGTAGCCACATATTCCATATCTTCCTCCTAGTCCTGATATTTTTTCTTTCTCTGTTGTTCCAAGTGAATAAAGGCCAATCACTGTAGGATTACAATAGCAATTGTAGTATCTAGGATTAGATGGTTGCTTGCTAGCCTTTAAGACCCAGGCACTGCACAATGAACTAAGAGACAGAGCAGAAGCACTAAAAATGCTATTAGGCCAATTAACTAGGATGTCCCATGAAACCATGACCTATGACCCTAAACCTTCAAACCAAAGAACTAAATCCCATGAGGTGTTTGATTATACATTAGCAGCCTAAGCAGCTACTTTTTATGGGTAAATACACCTATCACATGACTTTTGCCAATTCAATTTTTTACAAATTCACAACTTATTGACAGTGATTATAGTAATTGGCTATGCAACCCTATCCTTAATGTGATTTTTCCATCACTGTTAATTCCCCTTTTCCTCCTCTCTCCTGACTATGCAAAAACATCTGACTATGTGGATCATGACAAATTATGGCTAGCATTGAGAAGAATGGGAATTCCAGAACACTTAATTGTGCTCATGAGGAACTGTACAGACTAGGAGGCTGCCGTTCAAACAGAACAAGGGGATACTGCATGGTTTAAAATCAGGAAGGGAGTGTGTCAGGGTTGTGTCCTTTCACCATACTTATTCAATCTGTATGCTGAGCAAATAATCTGAAAAGCTAGGCTACATGAAGAAGAACGTAGCATCAGGATTGGAGGAAGACTCATTAACAACCTGTGATATGCAGATGGACACAACCTTGTTTGCATGAAGATGACTTGAAGCACTTACTGATGAAGATTAAAGACTACAGTCTGCAGTATGAATTACACCTCAATATAAAGAAAATAAAAATCCTCACAAATGACCAATAAGGAGCATCACAATAAATGGAGAAAAGATCTAAATTGTCAAAGATTTCGTATTACTTGGTTCCACAATCAACACCAATGGAAACAACAGTCAAGAAATCAGACGTTGTATTGCACTGGGCAAATCTGCTGCAAAAGACATCTTTAAAGTGCTGAAGAGCAAAGATGTCTCTTTGAAGACTAAGGTGTGCCTAACCCAAGCCATGGTGTTTTAGATGGCTTCATATTCATGTGACAGCTGGACAATGAATAAGGAAGACCAAAGACAAGTTGATGCTTTTGAGTTGTGGTGTTGGCAAAAAGTACTGAAAGTACCATGGACTGCCAGAAGAATGAGCACATCTTCCTGGAGGAAGTGCAGCCACAATGCTCCTTGGAAGTGATAATGGCCAGACTTTGTCTCAGCTACTTTGGTCATGTCTTCAAAAGGGACCATTCCCTGGGGAAGGATATATCATGCTAGATAAAGTGGAGGGTCAGCGAAAAGGGCAAGACCCTCAACAAGATGGATTGACACAGTGGCTGCAATGATGGGCTCAGGTATAGCAAGGATTGTGAGGCTAGTACAGGACCAGACAGTGTTTCATTCTGTTGTACATAAGGTCGCTATGAGTCAGACTCAATGGCACTTAACAACAACCTGCCCCTGGTAATCATTAATAAACTTTATTTTCTATACATCTGCCTTGTCTTTTTAAATAAGTGAAAACCCACTGCAGTCGAGTCGGATCCGACTCATAGCAACCCCTCCTTGGGTTTCCAAGGCAGTATCACTACGGAAGTAGATTGCCCAACCTTCCTTCTGAGGAGTGGCTGGTGGGTTTGTCCTTTTGTGATCGGGTTCTGGTAGCATAGTGCCTAAAGAACTTGACTGCTAACCAGATGGCTGGTGGTTCAAACCCACCAGCCACTCCTGGGAAGAAAGGTTGGGCAATCTATTTCCATAGTGATACTACCTCAGCAACCCAAGGAGGGATCAGTATGAGTTGGGTCTGACTCGACAGCACATAACAACAACAACGTCTTCAAGCTCCATGCATACTGTAGCATGCACCAAGACTCCATTTCTCCTACTGGCTGAGTAGTATTCTATTGTATGTATGTACCTCATTTTGTTTATCCATTCATCTGTTGATGGGCATTTAGGTTATTTCCACTTTTTAGGCTATCGTGAATAGTTGTGCAATGAACTTTGATATGCAAGTTTCTGTTTGAGTCTCTGCTTTCAGTCTTTCGAGTATATGCCTAGCAGTGGAATTGCTGAGTCATATGGTAGTTCTATTTTTAGTTTTTGAGGAACTGCCATACTATTTTCCACAATGGCTGTACCATTTTGCATTTCTACCAGCCATGGATAAGGATTCCAATTTCCCCACATTCTAACCAACATTTGGTATTTTCTTCTTCTTTTTTAAATCTTAGCCACCATCATAGTGGGAGTGAAATGTTATCTTATTGTGGGTTTGATTTACATATCTCTGATGGTATGGGTAATTTTTTTTACTGCTTTGTTTAATTTTCCAAATTTTTAATAATGTGATTTTGTTGTTATTTTACTGGGAATAAGATTCTCACTGCTACAGAATGAGATTCCACTCCCCCAAAAACCTGCTGATTTGTGCTAAAGAGCTAGAGCTCCTAATTGCTTGTTATTCATTCTAAATAACAAGGTCTAAGGATTTGCTTGGATGTTGGGAGATCCATACTGCTGACATATTGCTGGGGGGAGAGAGGCTTCAGAGCATCCTTATGCCCTTAAAATGTGTTTGCAAACATTTATGGAGTCCCAACTCTGCTAGGCTTTGTACTGAGTGGTACAGAAGTGGTTATCATTTTCACAATAATAAACTGAGATTTGAATTGTCCTTTAGGCTTTTTTCCCAGGGTTTGTGTGCATGTATGTATGGTAAAATACACATAACAATTTGTTATGTACATTTTAAACTGTATACTCAGTGACATTTGTTGTTGTTGTTGTTGTTGTTGTTTGCCGTCGAGTCGGCCCCGACTCGTAGCGACCCCTCCTTGGGTTTCCGAGGCAGTATCACTACGGAAGTAGGATTGCCCAACCTTCCTTCCGAGGAGTGGCTGGTGGCAGTGACATTTAGTACATTCACAATAATCAAAAGAACTAGATGTCCAGAATTTCAGAGTTCTTCATCTGTGCCAGGAGAAGCTGAAAAGTGACTAGAAGAAGGGGGGGGGGGAGGAAAACGCCACTCAGAAAAGTATGCAGAGCCCCAGAGATATGTACCCTACAGCCCAGGAGCAGTGTGACCAGAGGGGAAATGGTAAAGTCAGGAAACCACACTGGCCTTGAAATTTCAAGATCCATCTGCATGGTCTCATCCTTTAATTTGGTGGCTGTGTGATTCCTCGAGGGAAGATTCAATCCCCAGCCTTCTGTTCCACACAGTTTCCCAGCCAGATTGGAAGAGCACTACCTGCTTCCTGTCCTAAGGAAGAAGGGCAGCTTCCTGGACCTAAAGGGACCTGGACCTGGCTTAGCTCTGGAGTGACCCCAGACCCATAAGGCTAGAGAGACTCTAAAGAGGAGCTAGAAAGACTCTTGGACAATGAATGACCTTTTGGTGACAATGATGATCTGATACTTTGATGATGATAAAGATATGATATAGCAAGAGTAACAACTCATTCACAGAACACTCAGATGTGCAAGGAAACTATGTTTCTTTTCTTTTCTTTGGCTTCTGCTGCTTCTTTTTTTTTTTCCTATTACTGATTAATCAGTCTCAGGAGCTCCACCTTGGAGAGTGGGAGCTGGAGAGTGAGGGAACAATTTGCCAATTAGGCATCTTGGTCTATTCTCATTTAAAATTGCATCTAAAAGATAAATATTCAGTCACCTTATTAATAAGGCCATTTCTTCCTTTTTCTCCCCTCCTTCCCCTGACACCTTGCAGAGGCGCACCAGGGCCTGAGGGGCAGGCTACTCTCTGCCAGGTTTCCTAAACTTCCCTAACAATAAGCAGCCATTAGGGCACCAGTTTAAAATCACCATCCCACAGTCCCTTCCCTAGAGAGTCTGATCAAGTAGATTGGGGGGGGGGGACCCACCAATCTGTGTTCTCTCTCAGGGATGTTAGGGAAATACTGCTCTGTGCCATCTCCTGAGTTCTCACTAGTCTGGCTTGCAGCAACAGCCATGGTCAAGTTCCCCAGGCTGACTTGTTAAGGGAACAGAAGCTCAAAGCATAAAATAGTCTTCTTCTCCTGAAAGCCTGACTTTTAAGATTATTATCTTTCAAGGAACCCCTGCTCCCACCCACACTACCCACAAAAAAGGGAAACTTTGTTAGTTAAAGGTGAGCAATGACTTAGTTGTACAAGCTGGTTTCTGCTGAAATTTGCTGATTCTGGGCTGAGGAGCCCCAGGGGTCAACATGATTAATGGAGAACACTACGCTTTCCAAAAAATGGTTTTAAATTTCCATTCACTAACAATAATATCTAACACTCATTGAGAGCCTACTATGAAAGGGATTTTGTTACATGCTTTCATAAATGATCTTCTTTAAGTCTTACAACAACCTTACAAGACAACTCTTCCCACTTTATGGATAAAGAAACAGGTGTATAGAAGAAATAACATGCCCTAAGGTCACACCACTAATAAGTGGAAGAGACAAGATTTGAACTGACATCTGGGTAACTCTACCCTTAATTACTAAGATGCCTCTTCCCTATTTTGAGTTTGATGCCTCTTGGAAAACATCTGGTGCAACCTTCTTATTGTATAGCTGTGGAGACCCAGGCTAGGAGAAGCAAAGTGATGTGCCTAAGGACACAGAGCTAGTCAGCAGCAAGGCTGGGACCGGACCCCAAGCCTGTGACTCTTGATCAGGTGCCCTTCCCCTTCCTTCCCCTTAGTGATTAAGTCCTGGAATTTGATGTCCTATCCTCAACATTCAGGAATTACCACTGTGGGGAGCTAATGAACTACCTGAGGACTGTGCGATCCTTCAGGGGACTGAGGTTTTGTTAAGTTCTTACCACGAGAGTGTTATTTATTGAATTGTGTTGCCCCCAAATATATATCTTAATCCCTATAACAGTTAAAATTCCATTTGGGAATGGGGTTTCTTTGTTAAGTTAATGAGGCAATATTAGTGTAGGGTGTATCTTAAAATCAGTCTCTTTTTGAGACATAAAATAGCCTATGAAGCAAGCAGAGGTGGGCCACATGAAGGTCACCAAGGAACAGAAGCTGAAAAGAGATAAGGACCTTCCCCCAGAGCTGACAGAGAAAACCCTCTTCTAGGGCTGGTGCCCTAAATTCAGACTTCTAGCCTCCTAAACTGTGAAAGAATACATTCCTGTTGGTTAAAGCAACTCACTTGTGGTATTTTGTTATAGCAGCCCTAGATCACTAAGACAAAGAAGAGCGCATTCAAGAGCATTGCTTCAGTGTTGTTGCACCATGAATTTCTATGCATTGATTTCTAACGTGCACATATCTTGACCACCATTTACAGTCTAATTCTTTTTGTGTTCTGGTTACCTAATGCTGCTCTGACAGGAATATGCCACAAATAGAATAGCTTGAACAAACAGGAGTTTATTCTCTTAGAATTTTGGGGCTTTAAGTCCGAATTCAAAGTGCCAGGCTCTAGGGGCTGGGTGAAAGCCCCTCAACCTTGGGCTTCAGCTCTGCCTCCTGCTCCCAGCCCACTGAAGCTGGAGGCTTTTCTTCACGCAGACAGCTGCTGGCTGCTGAGGTTGACAAGCCCAAGGTTGACAAGTAATAAAGCACAGTCCTGATACTACCAAACCACATGGCAGGCCACTAACTCAAGTCCATTAAAAGTCCCCAGATCGGCAGAGCATGGCAGGCTACTTAACAACAACTCGGCTACATGCAGGGTTCAAGCATGCCATAAGCTAGAGACCATTCCCAAAGCTGTTTCTTACATATGGGAAGCAGACTTACATCCCTAAATCAGCTACTCAGCTGCTCCAATAGATCCCACCATGAAGTTAATTACCAGTCTCACCATGGGGAATAACTACATTCAGCTGTCCAGCCACTCAACCAGACCCAGCCAACTTGACACACAAACTTAACCATCACACTCTGTTTTACAGATTTTTAGGAGTTGAAAATCAGGGTGAGGCCTCTCTGAACTCATGCAGGCTTGTTTCACCTTTGTAAGGTGCAAAGTCCTGAGGTGAGGAACTCATTTGAGGGTGTGAGTAATTGGGGTAAGAGGCCTTTTGAGCCCCAGTCATGGCATCTTTGTTCCAGCAAATTTCACAACCTGCAAAGGGGCAGCCCCAGCTCCCAAGTGCGGGAAGAAAAGGAATTCTAAACATTTAGTGAGTGGATCTGATATGCCAGACCCTGTGTTAAACACCTGAACAGTTACTTTGTTTGGTTCTCACTCTTACCCTTTAAGGTGGGTATTATTACCCTCATTTTACAGATAAAGAAACCAAGGCTCAGAGAAGCTCACTTGCCTGTGGTCTCACAGCTTTTAAATTACTGAACCTGGGATCTAACCTCAGAGCATACTACTGAACTCCAAAAACTGCATCTAGGACATCATGGAGCCCTCAAGAGTAAGATGCCATGAGCAAGCTTGGTAAAGGTCTGAACCAAATCCAGGGGTTACCTGGCGGACACTTTTGCCTCTAGACTCATCTCTATAGGTACTGGACTCACCATCTGCTGCTCTTCATCCTTTCTTGCTCTTGATCCTCCACTGTGCTGGAAGTTCCCAATTCCATGCTGCTGGCACTTACCTGGAACTCAAACTTCTGCCCATCTCAGCTTTGATTTTCTGCCCAAGAGGAGTGAACAGCCTTAAGGGAGAGGTATCCTGGAGATGTTAATCACTGCATGCCTACCCATACCCCTTCTGGGGGACTCCTTGCCTCAAAACCCACTCTCCAAAGCCACAGCTGATTGGTTCAAGATGGAGACCTGACCAAAGTCAGTTTAGATGTAATTAGCCCAGCAACTTGTGCTTTGTGGGACTTTGCTTAGCAAAGAGGCATTGTTTCAATCAGATGCCTTTTCAAGAATCTGGAACTGGGCACTGAGTCAGTAGTGGAACCTGAAGTTGTGATGTAGAAATAGGAATAGGAAGTGGAAAGAGATCTGATGATCCATGCCTGAATCAATGAATAAATAAACCAAAGTTAAGTATGAAGAAAATAGTAGAGTATATGTGCAAAGAGTAGCAGAAACACTATAAATATATATATATATTACAGTTCCAGTTTCCATGAGGCCATGCTGTGCAGCAGTTCCTGTTCTTGGATTCCTATGATTCTCAATATCCTTTCATTAAACTCTTTTTTCCTGAGGTAAATTGAATGGATTTCTTTTCTTCCTTGAAACCAAAGAAGCTTTGTCTGGAGCAGAAGGAAACTTGAAATAATTTATAAAGTCTGAATTTCCTTACAGTTGGCAAAGGACCCTTTGGGTTAAGATCTCCCAAAGGTTTGCCACCATGTTACACTGAGTAACATTTAAGCAGTGAATAAAAAGTGGTCATACAGTTTTTCAGGTATCTATTACTATGAATGGTATCACTCCAAATTTAGAGGCTTAAGACAACAACAATAATTTCTTTGATCAAGAATCCGTAATTTAGGCAGGGCATGGCAGGGATAGCTTGTTTCTGCTGCACTTGGCATCAGCTGCGGTGGCTCAAAGGCTGGAGGCTGGAAGCAGGTGAAGGCACACATGTCTGGAGGTTGGTAGCAGCTGTCAAATGGACCTCAGTGGGCACTGTCTGCCTGAATACCTGTCGTCCTTCCATGTAGTTTCTTCTCTTTTTTGTGCCATCATGACTGGGTTTCCAAGAAGCGTCTCTAGAGGATGAGGTGGAAGCTGTATGTTGCATAGTATCACTTTTGCTATAAGCGTAGGCCCACTCAGTTGCAAGGGGAGGAAGCACATATGATGGGTGGAGTGTCAATGTTATATTGCAAGAGCATGGTGCATGGAACTACGGTGGCTTTCTTTGGGAAACAACCTGCCATATACAGCTAATGAACTATAGATGGAGAAATTCCTTGACCCACATTCAGACAACTGCATGGAAAATGCAAGAGTGGATTAAAAGGTTTGAGAAAGCTGTTGTTGCAGTAAGGAGGTAGAACTATAAAAAGTATGTTGTTGTTGTTATTGTTATGTGCCGTCGAGTTGGACCTGACTCATAGCAACCCCTCCTTGGGTTTCCAAGGCAGCATCACTACGGAAGTAGATTGCCCAACCTTCCTTCCAAGGAGTGGTGGGTGGGTTTGAACTGCCAGCCTTCAGGTTAGCAGTCAAGTGCTTTAGGCACTACACTATCAGAACTCCTATATTGTTGTTGTTGTTGTTATGTGCCGTCGAGTCAGACCTGACTCATAGCGACCCCTCCTTGGGTTTCCAAGGCAGTATCACTACGGAAGTAGATTGCTCAATCTTCCTTCCAAGGAATGGCTGGTGGGTTTGAACTGCCAGCCTTCTGGTTAGCAGTAAAGAACTCCTATATAGAGACGTTTAAAACACAGCAGAGTGGAAACATTTAATGCAGGTACAAACAGCCTAGCAAACGTCAGTAAACTCTGGTAGTCTCACTACCTAGCAGCACATCAATATTGAACCTCAACTCTGTTGAGAAGGGAGGGGCAGGGTGATATTTTTGGATGATCTCCATCAGAAATTAATAAAATAATGTTTTTGTTTTTACATGGATAACTCCAATAACCGGAGGTTAACATGCCCTCATGATGATAAATAAATTCACTATTAAACCAAAAACCAAATTCACTGCCATCTAGTCGATTCTGATTCACAGCAACTCCCACTGGATTTTCAAGGCTGCAAATCTTTATGGATGCAGACTGCCTCATCTGTCTTCTGTGGAACAGCTGGTAGGTTTGAACCATTAACCTTTTGGCTAATAGCCAAATGCCTTAACCACTATACAGTATTTTAAATTTGGTACAGTATCCTATAATTATTTTATGTTTTACCTTCTAATAAGAAATAGCAGCCTACCTTATAGCCCTCTTGAAGATATTCTATTGTCTTCTAGTTTCTATAATTATTGAAGGTAAGTCTACTGCTACTCTATTTTAGTTCCTTTATAGGGCATATGTTTCATTTCCCTGGTTGCATTTAAGATTTTTCCTTTGTCCTTGGTGTTCAACAGTTGCTTTTACATTTTTCTTCCTGTGAGGGTGGAGGATTCTGCTCAGGGTTCAATGTGATTTTTCAATTGATAATGCATGTCTTTCTTAAATCTGGTATGGTGTGATGGATCACTTTTATATGAGTTTTCTCACTGCTGTCTTATAACTTCCACCAAATGATTGGGTGGGGGACTATGTAACTAGGGGATTGGGCTCCTGCTAGGCTTAAAATGAGCCATCACAGAAACAGGAAGCAGGGCCCTGACTATCACCAGGAACAGACAGAAGCTGAGTGTCCCCTTTGGATCTGTGGTCCCTGTGCTGAAAACATGCTAGACCTAGGAGACAGAGAGAGAGCGAGCTGTAAAACCAAAGACAGTAAGAGATGATAAGAACCTACAGCAGAGAAACAGTGGCAGGAGAGGCAGCAAACCAGGAAACCAGCAAGAGATGGCTCAGTAGGCTTCCCAGCACAGAGTGAGAAAGTTGAACACTTTTGGGCAGGCTTGCTGGAGGAGTGGGTTACCTCAGGCACTTGGCAGAGCTAGGCTCACTAGCTCAAGGAGTGAGAGGGCTGAACACCTTCAGGCATTAGGTCTCTGGGTACTTGACAGAGCTAGGCTTACCAATCCATGGAGGTAGAGAGGTTAATGCCTTCAGGCTGAGGATTACTGGAGAAGTGAGGTGCCTCTGGGAACTTATCAGTGGAACTAAAGAGCTTTGTAACCCTTGTCCAAGCAGAGTACAGCTGTGCTGGCCCAAGAAGACTGAGGCCCAAGAGGCCAAAGGGCTGAGAGACTGAAAGCAACGGAGAGCGCTGTCTGTGGGTGTGGCACGGCAGAGAACCTGTCCTGGCCGAAGAACTGTATCCTGAGTCTTTCCTCATCCTGAACTGTAATCTGTTACTTCCTTAATAAACCCCATAATCATGAACATTGTCTGTGAGTTTTGTGTGGACATTGTAATGAATTATCAAACCCAGCAGAGAAGCAGAGAGTGTTGTGGGGAGGTTTGGCTGGTGTCAGACTTAGTAAAAAGGTTGAAGAGAGGAGGTACGTCTGACCTCTGTTTCATAGTAATCAGCCTTGGGCTGATGCTGATGGTAATTCTCTCTCCTCATGAAGTTAGAGGAACTCTGATGCCATCATGCCATTTTTACAGCTGTCAGGAGCAAGATTTGTTCCAAGGGCTCCAGAAGCACAGGACTTTGTAAGAGAAAGAACAAAGGACTGTGGGAAGTGAAAAGTTTGATTCTTGGATGGTTCCTTTGGTGGTTGTTATCTATAATGGCTGAAAGAAAAGCAAGAGATATTATGCTACAGCAGCAGATAGGGAAATAAAGGATAGAAAAGTTGAGTCTGGAGGGCTTGGGGCAAAAGCCACGCTGGTTAAGCAAGATGACTGTTAGGGGGCCAGGGTCTTCTGGTTTCACCCAGCCAGAGGCCCAAGGCCATATGTGCATGAATGGGAAGATAGTCAAGGGATGGAGAAGATAAAACTGAAATGTTCAAAAAGCTTATGTATTTATTTGAATGTTCTATGAATATTGAATGTTTCTTTTAGTGCCTAAGGCATTTGACTGCTAACCAGAAGGCTGACTGTTCAAACCCACCAGCCACTCCTCGGAAGGAAGACTGGGCAATCTACTTCCGTAGTGATACCGCGGAAACCCAAGGAGGGGTCGCTATGAGTCAGATCCGACTTGATGGCAGTGATTTTGGTAATTTGGTTAGTGTTATACAATAGACCTAAATGTATGATGTAAATGAATTTTGGGTAAACATAACCAAGAGTGTGTAACTCCGCCTTTAGCCAGTACTTGATTGGATATGCTAAAAGGGGAAATATTATTTGCCCAAAAGAAACACAGGCTGTTGGTTTGTATGAAGTAATCCTGTGCATAGAGTATTAGGGGCTTAGGCAGAAACCTGAGCCCTACCTAGAATCTTTCCAGTCAGGAAACTTGCATTTGGAAAGACATGTAGACCCCCATCCCAAAACTACCGAAAGAACAGTTTTATATTTGAGGGACCTATTGCCATCAAGTCGAGTCATTATGACTCATAGCAACCCCCACTGTGTTTCCAAAGTAGTAAATCTTTACAGAAGTAGATTGCCTCATCATCCTTCCATGGAGCAGCTGGCAGGTTTGAACTGCCAACCTTCTGGTTAACAGTCAAAAGCCTTAGGCACTGTACCACCAGAGCTCCTTATATTTGAAGGAAGGACCTTCAAAGAAAGAAAAGAAAAAAAAGACTGTTTTGCTTTTTTATTTTTGAGCAAGTGGTTTGCCATTGGATGTATTAAGGCAGGAAAAGTCAGTGCCCATCAGAAGAATCCCATTCCAGAACTGGAAGTTAAAGGGAACTGGTCAGTAGACAGCCTAGTATATATACTTGCTGGGGCCATGAGATGAGTTGGAAGCAAGGGAGATGCAGCAATGAAAAGATGGGTGAGTTTGGATATGTTTCATTGACTTAGTCCATGGAAGCTAGGAATGAGAGAGAAGAGAAGGGACTGACTGGTTGGTTTGCAGTATAGGGGTGTGTGTGGACTCCTGAGTCTACGATTGGTATCCACTGACCTAGCCTATGGAGGCTAGGGATGAGCTGACCAAAACCTGAGTGAATCAAGATAGAGAGAGAGAGAGATGTTTGATACTGTGAGCTGGTGTCAAGTGCTGCAATTTGGTGGTCTGCTCTGGAGTGGACTATGCTAATGGATGCAGATACTCAAAGTTCTAACTGGTACAGAAGATTCTTCAGATCAAGGAACATGCTTGTCTACTCAGAGTACTGGTTTGATAAGGATGGACAATTTAAACACTGGCTATCTTAAAACAGGGGAGATAAAGGCATGAAGTGGCTGGCTTAAACACTTTCATAAGTGTGCTTACACTGAATGAGGGGGACAAGGGAGGATCTCCACTGAATAGATTTCTCTCTTCCTGATGGGTCTGAGGAAGAAGAGGTGGGGGATGATGCTGATAGGATTATATGATTTAGTTGTGAGTGTTAACAAGGCTAATTGTGATTGTAAAAACTAACTGTAGAAACAGGAACTGTGAAAGAGTGGACTAAGGGGGAGGCAATGCTGAACTCTTAAAGGTTTTACTATGGTAATACCTTCTGAGAAAGCAAGAGAAGAATCTTCTCTCAGTTAAATTTTATCAGAGGCTGGAGATGATGAAGGCAAGATGACTTTTGGAGAACCTGACCAGATCAGATGGATGCCTACAGCAGATTTGAGTGGCTGGTACTTTAGGACTCTTTGCCCTGTTGTTGTTGTTGTTATTTGCTGTCGAGTTGGCCCCGACTCATAGCGACCCCTCCTTGGGTTTCCAAGGCAGTGTCACTACGGAAGTAGGATTGCCCAACCTTCCTTCTGAGGAGTGGCTGGTGGGTTGCCCTACTGAAGGACTAATTGTTAATGACAGTTTTGGACTAAAAAAATGATTGTGAGGGGAAGTTATCCTCCAAGTATGAAAGAACCATGGCTAGAAAAGCCAAGGGATGACGTGTGGTATGATGGATTGCTTTTATATGGTCTTTTTCACCATAGTCTTGTAACTCTCACCAAATGATTGAGTAGACTGTACAACTAAGGTGTATGGAACCCTAATGAAAGGGATTGGTTAGTTTTGCTATCTCACTAGGCTTAAAATGAGCCATCCCAGAGGCAAGAAGAGGAGACCTCACTACCACCAAGAAGAAGAGATGGGCACGGAGCATATCCTTTGGACCTGGGGTCCCTGCACTGAGAATCTTCCAGACCTAGAGGAGAGAGAGAGAGAGAGAGCAAGCTGTAACACCAGAGATGGTGTGAAAAAGTAGCAGAGAAATGGTGGTGGCAGAGGCAACAGAACCAGGAGACCAGCAGGAGATGGCACAGTGGACTTCCTGGCCCACATAATGAGAAAGTTGAGAGTTTTTTGGGCAGGAGGCTTGCTGGCAGAGTGAGGTGCCTCCAGGCACTTGGCAGAGCTAGGCTCCCTGACTCACAGAGCTAGACAGCTGAGTTCCTTCCAGTCAAGGATTATTGGCAGAGTGAGGTACCTCTAGGCACTTATTGATGGGGCTATAGAGCTTCTTCACACTTGCCTAAGCAGGGTGGAAGCCAGCCCAGTCCAAGAGGCCTAACAGGCTGAGGGGCCGAGGGGCCAAGAAGCAGAGGACCAGGGAAAAGCTTGACTCTTGTGGGCACTGCTGAGAAGCTGTCCTGATCCAAGAACTGTATCCTGAGTCTTTCCTGATTCTGAATTGTAACCTGTTACTTCACTAATAAACTCCATAATTTTGAGTATTGTCTGTGAGTTCTGTATAGCCATTGCAAAGAATTACCAAACCCAGCAGAGAAGTAGAGAGTATTGTTGGAGGAGTGGCTGGCATCAGAATTGGTAAAAAGGACAGAGGAGGTATGTCTGACCTCTGCTTCATAGGAATCAGCCTTGGGCTGATGCTGATGGTTGATTCACTCTCCAGCCTTGTGAAGTTACAGGACTTCTGATGCCTCTATGCTATTTTTACATCTGGGAAGATTTCAGTATTAAACATATGGTCAGGATATATGACACTGGGCTACTGAAAAACCTATAATGACTTCTCTTTGCCTATCTTTGGCCCCTGTGCCTGGCATCAAAGACATGCCATTGTCTATGAGAGAAATATCATAACTTTCAAGCTGAAATAAGACAGATAAAATAGAGGCAATGTGGTAGATGGTATTATTATTATTATTATTACTTCATCTGCCAAACTTATATATGGTCATGGGTACATTCCATTTTGCCTGGACATACCTGATCATTTAGCCTGTCTACCTACGTATTCCTCAGAAGGAAGATGGGGCAATCTACTTCCGTAGTGATACTGCCTCGGAAACCCAAGGAGGGGTCGCTATGAGTCAGGTCTGACTTGATGGCACATAACAACGACAACACCACCACCTATGTATTCACCAGCATCATTATTCTTCTAGAGGACATTACTGATGCTCTTCCCAGATGCTCTCAGATCCCATTTAGATTCTATTCCCTCCCCCAACTTCTGTGTGATTTTGGTTTTAAGAGTCATGCACTTGTGACTGTTTTGGGAGGATTACTCCAAAGCCACCAAGGCAACTTCATCCAGGTGCAGAAAGCCAGAAGTGCATAGTTGCTTATGCTTATGCTCCCCTTGGAGCAGTCCTTAACCAATGACTGATGTTATTGTTGTTGTTGTTGTTGTTGTTGTTATGTGCCATCGAGTCGGACCCGACTCATAGCGACCCCTCCTTGGGTTTCCAAGGCAGTATCACTACAGAAGTAGACTGCCCCATCTTCCTTCCGAGGAGTGGCTGGTGGGTTTGAACCACCAGCCTTCTGGTTAGCAGTCAAGTGTCTTAGGCACTAAGCCACCAGAGCTCCTGTTAGGTGCCATCAAATTGGGTCTGACATATAGCAACCCTATGTACAACAGAATGAAACAATGCTTGGTCCTGCACCATCCTCTCAATCTTTGCTATGCTTGAGCCTGCATCATTCAAAATTTTACCTACAGAACCCTTAGATATTGCAACTCAAGGCTTGATTTTTTTCTTCAGTTCTTTCACCTTGAGAAATGCCAAGCATGTTCTTCCCTTTTGGTTTTCTAACTCCAGGTCTTTGCACATTTCATCATAATACTTTACTTTGTCTTCTCGAGCCGCTCTTTGAGATCTTCTCAACTTTTTTATTTCATCATTTCTTCCAATCAGTAAGTGCTGCAAGTCTTCTTCACTTTCAGCAAGCAAGGTTGTGTCACCTGCCTATCACAGGTTGTTAATGAGTCTTCCTCCAGTCTTTATGCCGTTCCTCCAATCCTGATGCCACCACTTATCTGTCAATTTGTCATACTGTGGTAGCTTGTGTTCTGCTGTGAGATTGGAGGCTATGCCACCGGTATTTCAAATGCCAGCAGGGTGGGTCACCCATGGTGGAAAGGTTTCAGCAGAGCTTCCAGACTAAGACTGGAATTTTTTTCTGAAAAAATTGGTCAGTGAAAACCTTCTGAATAGGAGTGAAATACCGTTCGACATCCTGGAAGCTGGACTATATGAAGAAGAAGAAGAAGAATGACTGATAGCTGTGGAAATATAAAAGCCCAGCTTCCTTGTCTTGAATCTGGATAAACTCTGTGGCATGGTTTACACTCCAGAAACCCTTGAAGGATCAAGCTGAGCCCAGAACTTTCCCTGAAAATATCTCTTTACTTGGCTTCATCTCATTTCCACTTCCCTACTCACTTTCAGGTTTCTCCTAGGGACATTTCCTTAATAAATCACTTGCACACCAATCCTGGACTCAGGGTCTACTTCTAGGTAATGATCCAAGACCATTACCAAGCATTCATTGCCCAGCAAGTTGCCCTGGGGTAGGGGGTAGTCTATTTCTCAGCCCATATTGAGACTAGCTTGTCTATGTGATGTTTTGACCAATGACTGTGCCTGGAAATAATGCAATGTATGCCATATCTCAGTAGAATCTTTTTTTCCCCCTAAATTTTATTTTATTGCTGTTGAGAATATATACATCAAAACATTCACCAATTCAACAGTTTCTACATATACAACTTAGTGACATGGATACATTCTTCAAGTTGGGCAACCATTCTCACCCCCATTTTCTGAGTTATCCTTCCCTCATTAACATAATTTCACTGTTCCCTAAGGTTCCGAAGTAATCCTTCAAGTTGCTGTTGTCAATCTGATCCCATACAAATAGTTCTTAAAAGACCATAATGCTCAAGGCAGAACTTTTCCCCCCAGAACTAGCTAAAATATTATTCAGTTTTAGGTAACTTCAGGGGATATTGTTGGTTTTAGGTTTCAAGATTATCTCAGAGCAATAGTTTCAGAGGTTCATCCACACTCCATGGCTCCAGAAAGTATAGAGCCCATGAGAATTTGAAATTCTGTTCCGCATTTCCCTCCTTTTGATCAGGATATTTCTACAGTATGTTATAAAAATGTTCAGTAATAATAGCCAGGCACCATTCAATTCTTCTTGTCTCATGGCAAAGGAAGCAGTTGTTCATGTAGACAATTAGCCACACATTTCATAGTTCCTCCTATTCTTGACTTTCCTTCTTTTGTTCCAGGTGAACAGAGACCAATTGTGCCCTGGGTGGCTGCTTACAAGTTTTTAAGACCCCAGGCACTATACAATGAACTGAGAGGTAGAACAGAAGCACTAAACACATTATCAGGCTAATTAACTAGGATGGTCCATGAAACCTAAATTTCCAAACCAAGCAACCAAATCCCATGAGGTGTTTGGTTGTACATAGTGTGTTGGGGTTGTATCCTTTCACCTACTTATTCAATCTGTATGCTGAGCAAATAATCCAAGAAGCTAGACTATATGAAGAATAATATGGCATCAGGATTGGAGGAAGACTCATTAACAACCTGCCATATGCAGACGACACAACTTACAATTTGCTTGCTGAAAGTGAGGATGACTTGAAGCATTCACTGATGAAGATTAAAGACTACAGTCTGTAGTAAGGATCAATCTCAAAATAAAGAAAATGAAAATCCTCACAACTAGACCAATAAGCAGCATTACAAGAAATGGAGAAAAGATTGACATTGTCAAAGATTTCATATTGCTTGGTTCCTCAATCCACACCAATGGAAGCAGCAGTTAAGACATCAGACGACATACTTCCCTGGGCAAACCTGCTGCAAAAAAGCTCTTTGAAGTACTGAAGAGCAAAGATGTCTCTTTGAAGACTAAGGTGTGCCTAACCCAAGCCATGGTATTTTCAATCACCTCATATGCATGTGAAAGCTGGACAATGAATAAGAAAGACTGAAGAA
>NW_006921646.1:5440613-5452622 GCF_000298275.1 Orycteropus afer afer
AGGGTCGACGAAAGAGGGGGAGGCCTTCAGGGAGATGGATTGATACAGTGGCTGCGATGATGGGCTCGAGTATAGCATGGACTGTGGGGCTGGCCCGGGATCGGGCAGTGTTTCGTTCTGCTGTGCATGGGGTCGCTATGAGTCGGAAACGACTCGACGGCACTTAACAACAACAACAACATGGTAGTTCTAAAGGAGCTCTGGTAGCATAGTGCCTAAGGCACTTGACTGCTAACCAGAAGGCTAGTGGTTCAAACCCACCAGCCACGCCTCGGAAGGAAGGTTGGGCAATCCTACTTCTGTAGTGACACTGCCTCGGAAACCCAAGGAGGGGTCGCTATGAGTCAGGGCCACCTTGATGGCACATAACAACAACAACACGGTAGTTCTAAAGGGGGTCTGGTGGTGCAGAAGATAAAACATTTGGCTGCTAACCAAAAGATCAGAAGTTCAAATCCACTAGCCGCTCTACGGGAGAAAGATGAGGCAGTCTGCTTTCATAAAGATTTACAGCCTTGAAGTGCTATGGGGGCAGTTCTGCTCTGTCCTATAGGGTTGCTATGAGTCAGAACTGACTAGATGGCAGTGGATTTTGGTTTGGCATGGTAGTTCTATTTTTAGTTTCTTGAGGCATGGCTGCAATGTTTTCCACAAGGGCTAAACCATTTTGCATTCCCAACAACAATGGATAGTTCTTCCAATTTCCTCACATCCCTACCAACATTTGTTTTTTTCTGTGTTGTTTTGTTTTTATCTTAACCATTCTAGGGGGAGTAAAATGATATCTCATTGTGGTTTTGATTTGCATCTCTGAGTAAAATCTTAAGAATCAACACGTGGTTCTAGAATTTCTCTTCTTTCTGGGGAAAGGCCAAGATAAGAGCTGCTCCTTCAGCCTGGGTGCCAGAATAGGATATGTAGGCAGCATCACAACTGACACATGTCACATGACAGCATTAACATGAACAAGACAAACCATTATTATTTTAAGATACTGAGATTTTGGAGTTGTTCCTTCAGGTGGCACAAATGGTTAAGCATTTGACTACTAGCTGAAAGGCTATTGGAAGACAGGCCTGGCAAACTGCTTCCAAAAGGTCACAGAGCAGTTCTAATCTGCACATATAGGGTCACCATGATTTGGAATTGACTTCAAGGGCAACTAACAACAACAACAACAACACTGCAGCCTAACCTAATGGATATAATACATATTGTGTAGCTCAGAATTTAAGAATGTGCACCTCAGAATTAGACAGCCTAGAGTCCAAGTCAAGCTCTATCACATTTTAACTGTATAACTTTGGCCAAGTTATTCAGCCTCTCCAAGCCTCAGTGTCTCCAACTGAAAAATGGGGATAATAATGATATCCACTTCATAAGATTACTATGGGGATCAAATGAATGAACACATAAAATGTTTTAAATGGTGTCTCAAACCAAAACCAAACTCATTGCCACTGAGTCGATTCCAACTCATAGTGACCCCTCTTTGGGTTTCCAAGGCAGTAAATCTTTACAGAAGTAGATTGCCCAGTCTTCCTTCTGCAGAGTAGCTGGAGGGTTTGAAACGCCAACCTTCTCGTTAGCAGTCAAACACCTATGCCACCAGAGCTCCTTTAAACAGTGTGTGCCACATGGTAAATAATAAATATTAACAAAAAGTGAACTATAATTATTAACTGCCATAGCTCATCCCCAAGTTTTCAATGCTTTCTCCCATGATCATTGAACTTGTTGGTTGCCCCTCTCCACCCCCTACCGCCTACCCACTATTCATTATACTCTTTCCACAGCTTTCACTTTCTATTTAGGGATCTATGAGATTCTGCAGAAACAGATTCCACTGTCTTCATTTGGCATAAGATGAGCCAAACAGCAGTGTTGTTGTTGTTAGGTTGTTAGGTGCTATAGAAGCAATTCTGACTCATAGTCAACCCCATGTGACAAAGTAGAACTACTTCATAGGATTTTTCATTTTTTTTTTAACATTTTGTCATGCTTTAGATGAAAGTTTACACAGCAAATTAGCTTTCCATTCAATGATCCATACATTAACTGTTTCATGACATTGGTTGCAATCTCAGCAATGTGTCAGCACTCTTCCATTTCTACTGTGGGTTCCCTATTTCCATTCCTCCAGTTTTCCTGCTCCTTCCTGCCTTATCTTTGTTTTGGGGCAAATGTTGCCCTTTTGGTCTGGTATAGTTGATTGTTCTAAAGAGCACACTGCTCATGAGTGTTATTTTACAGGCCTATCTATTATCTGGTTGAGTAGCAGCCCCCACGAATGACTTCAGTTCTGTTAGAAGGACAACTTAGGGCAATTATCTCTGGGGTTCCTTCAGTCTTTATCAGACTAATAAGTCTGGTCTTTTTTTTTTCCCCAGTGAATTTGAATTTTGTCTACATTTTCTTCCATTCTAACCCAATCTTCTATTGTGTCCCTGGTCAGAACAGTCGGTAGTGCTAGCCAGGGACCATCTAGTTCTGGTCTTATGCTACAGAAGGCTGTGGTTCAAGTGGGCCATTTGTCCTTTCGACTAATTGCTTCCTTGAGTCTTTGGTTTTCTTCATTGTCCTTTGCTTCAGGCAGTAAAAGACCAATAGTTGTATTTTAGATGGCCAACTCACAGCTTTTAAGAGCCCAAATGATACTCACCAAACTAAGATGTAGAACATTGCCTTTATGTACTATTTTATGCCATTTGATTTAGATGTCACCCAAGACTATGGTTCTTAGCCTCCAAGTCCAGTAGCTCAGTCCCATGAGGTGTTTGGTATGTTTAAGAAGTTTCCATAGCTATGCTCCCTACCTGCTCAATGCTATATGAATATATATGCAGCACATACAAATATCTATGAAGAAAAATACACAACCATATGCACATGGTTGTAGTCCTGTACAACCTCCTACATCATCTATTTAGCATACATATCTACTTGTGGAGCTACTCACAAATTATTGTTTATATTACTGTTAGTGCAGGATTGCAGATACAGTGTGTATCACAGTTGTCCTTTGTTCTGGTGTACCTCTCAGTGTCTTTCTTTGCCTTGGCCACCTTGTGCTGACTTCTCCCAGACTGTGTATTGCCTTTCCCTTCCTCAAAATTAACATATGTCTACTATCAAGTTAGGAGCTCTGGTGGTGTAGTGCCTAAGGCATTTGACTGCTAAACAGAAGGCTGGCAGTTCAAACCAACCAGCTACTCCTTGGAAGGAAGACTGGGCAATCTACTTCCATAGAGATAATGCCTCAGAAATCCAAGGAGTCAAATTTAGTCTATGGCAATGAGTTTGATCTTTTTGGTTCTACTATCTACTTAGTGATTCTCCTTCCCTCACCCTCCCATCCCTGGTAACTATCAAAGAACGCTGCTTTCTGTGTATAAACCTATTCCTGACTTTTAATAATGATGGTCTCATACAATATTTGTCCTTTTGTGATTGACTTATTTTTTTCAGCATAATGGCCTCCAGATTCATCCATGTTGTGAGATGTTCATCATTATTCTTTTTTGTTTTTAATTTTTATTGTGATTTGGGTGAAAGTTTATAGAGCAAATTCATTTTCCATACAGCAGTTCATACACATTTTGTTTCATGACATTGACTATAATTCCCCGCAATGTAACAGCTCTCTTCCCACTTCCTCCTTATAGTTACCTCTTCCCTGTGTCCTTCCCTCCCATGCACTTCCACTTCCTGAGCTATCTCCATGTGCAAACACTGCCCTTCTGGTCTTCCACAATTGATTGCTCCAAGAAGTGTATATACCTGATGTAAATGTTTACCCCAAATGCCTGTCTATTGTTTCACTGGAAGCCACAGGAGTCAGTTCAATTCCAGACCTGAAGGGTAACTAGGGGTCACTGCCTCAGGAGTCTCACCAGGCTCTATCAGCCCAGCAAACCTGGTCTTTTTTTTCTTTCTTTTTTTATGATTTTGAATTTTGTTCCACATTGTTCTCCCACTCTATCCAGGATCTTCTGCACCAATTGGCCTCCAAGTCACTGACAGTGGTAGCCGGGCACCATCTAGTTCTTCTGATCTCATGGTCATATAGGCTGAGGATCACATGGTCTACTATTCCCTTGGACTAATTGTTTCCATGCGTCTTTGCTTTTATTCATTCTTCTTTGCTCTGGGTGAGGAGAGACGCACTGTGCATCTAGAATACAGCTTATAAGCTTTAAGATCCCAGTCACTACTTACCAAAGTAGGATGTAGAACAATGTTTTTGTGCAGTATGTTATGCCAATTGAGCTTGATGTTCCCTGCCACCATGGTCTGAGCCCACAGGTCCAACTACTCAATCCCTCAGGATAGCTGGCTGTGACCAAGAAGCTACCACAAACTTGTCCCTTGTCAGCTCCACTATACACCCGGACATTCTCATACAGCACATACAAATATGATTATAGAAGCATCATCTGCCAACCCTATATATGGTCATGGGCACACTGTCCCCTGCCTAGACATACCTGATCATTCAGCCTGTCCATCCATGTGTCCACCTATAGATCAATGCTTGTCATCACTGACAACACAGTGTACATGCAAAAGGGTTCATCTTTGTTGTCTGTACCTCCTGTGTACCTCTCTATGTCTTCCTCTTCCTCAATGCCACCGTGATCACTCACTTCTGATACATTGTCCTTCCCTTCACCCAAATCAATACTTGTCTCTACCTATTTAGCAGTGTTTCCTCCCTTCCCCTCTCATCCCTGGTAACCAAATATTCTGGTTACCTAGTGCAGCTCTGACAGGAATATACCACAAATGGGTGGCTTGGAAAACAGGAGTTTATTCTCTTACAGTTTTGGAGGCTAGAAGTCCAAGTTAAAAGTGCTAGGCTCTAGAGGCTGGGTGATAGCTCCTTGACCTCGGGCTTCAGTTCTGCCTCTGGTTCTTGGCCCACTAAAGCTAGAGGCATCTCTTCATTCAGGCAGCTGCTGGCTGCTGAGGCTGACAAACCCAAGGTCAACAAGTGAAAAGGCACAGCCCCAATGTTACCAAACCACATGGCATGCCATTGATTCAAGTCCAGAGACAGTCCCAAGACTGGCAGGAAACACAGCAGGCTGCTAAATGAAGACTCAGGTACATGCAGAGTCCAAGCTTGCCATAAAGCTAGAGACCATTCCCAAAGCTTCTCTTTATATATGGCAAGCAGACCACATCCCTAAAGAGTAGCTACTCAGCAGTTCGCAGCAGATTCCACCATGGAGCTGACTGCCAGTCTCATCATGGGGAATAACTAACATGAGCTTCCCAGCCACTTAAAACCAGGCCCAGTCAAGTTGACATATAACCTTAACTACCACATCAACAAAGAAAGTTTCCTTCCACATATAAACTTTTCCTTCACTTTTTACAATAATGAACTCACACAATATCTGTCCTTTTGTGATTGACCTATTTCACTTATTTCACTCAGCATAATGCCCTCCAAATTCATCCACGTTATGTGGTGTTTTTGCAGATTCTACATTATTCTTTAGTATTCCATAGTATTCCACTGTGTGTATGTACCACAGTTTGGTTATCCACTCCTCCACTGATGGGACTTAGGTTATTTTGATCCCTTTGCTATTTATTATAAATAGCACTGCAATGAACATGGGTGTGCATATATCTGGTCGTGTCCTGGCTCTCATTTCTTTAGGATATATACCTCGTACTAGGATTGGTGGATCAAATGGTATTTCTAATTCCAACTTTTTAAGGATTGCCATACTGTTTTCCACAGTGGTTGTATCATTTTATAGTCCAACCAGCAGTGTAGGAGAGTCCCAATATCTCCACATCCTTGCCAGCATTTGTTATTTTCTGTTTTGTTGAACCGTGCTATTAGTGCTGGGGCGAGATGGTATGTTTTTTGATCTGCATCTCCCTAATGGCTAATGAAGGAGCTCTGGTAGCATAGTGCCTAGGGCCTCTGGCTGCTAACCAGAAGTTTGGTGGTTCAAACCCACCAGCCACTCTGCAGAAGTAAGACTGGGCAATCTACTTCCATAAAGATTTACCACCTCAGAAACCCAACAGGGGTCGCTATGAGTCAGAATCGATTCGACGGCAGTGGATATGGTTTGGTTTTGGAATGGCTAATGATCATGAAAATTTCTTCATGTGTTTGTTGTCTGACTGAATATCTTCTTTGGTGAATGTCTATTCATGTCTTCTGTCCATTTTTTTAATTGAATTTTTTGTCTTCTTGTTGTTGAGGTGCTGAAGTTTTCTGTAAATCTGAGAGATAAGTCTTGTCAGGTATGTCATTGCCAGTACTTTTTCCCAATCTGTAGGTTCTCTTTTTACTCTTTTGGAGAAGTCTTTTGAATCACATAAAAATTTATTTTTTAGAAGGTCCCATGCATCTAGTTTATCTTCTGCTGTTTGTGCATTTTGGGTTATGTTTGAAAGTTTATTTATGCCATAAATTCCAAACCAAAAACCAAACTCACTGCCATTGAGTCAGTTCTGACTCATAGTGACCCCCACTGGGTTTCTGAGGCAGTAAATCTTTACGGAAGTAGATTGGCCCATCTTTCTTCCACAGAATAGCTGGTGGGTTTGAACTGCCAACCTTCTGGTTAGTACTCAAATGCCTTAGGCACACCACCACCAGAACTCCTTATGCCATAAATTAAAACCATAAACCAAACTCACTGCCTTCAAGTAGATTCGACTCATAGCGACCCCACCTTGGGTTTCCGAGGTGTATCTCTACAGAAGTAGATTGCCCAATCTTCCTTCCAAGGAGTGGCTGGTGGGTTTGAACTGCCAGCCTTCTGTTTAGCAGTCAAATGCCTTAGGCACTATGCCAAATTTGCCCCTATTTTTTCCTTGAGGAACTTTATAGTTTTAAGTTTCACATTTAAGTCTTTGATTCATCTGGAGTTAGTTTTTGTGTATGGTGTGAGGTATGGATCTTGTTTCATTTTTCTGCAAATGGATAACCGGTTTTGCCAGCACCATTTGTTATCTCTTCCCCATTTAATGGATTTCAGTCCTTTGTCAAAAATCAGCTGAACATAGGTTGATGGATCTATTTCTGGGTTGTCAATTCTGTTCCACTTGTCTATGTGTCTGTTTTTGTACCAATACCAGGCTGTTTTGACTACTGTGGCTGTAGAGTAAGTTTTGAGATCCAGGAGTGTGAGATCTCCTATTTTGTTCTTCTTTGATAGTGCTTTACTTATCTAAGGCCTCTTTCCTTTCCATATAAAATTAGTGATTGGTTAATATGGTTAATTGGTTAATATTGGTTAATATGGTTTTTCCATATCCTTAAAGAATGTTGATGGGATCTGCACTTACCACCTGTCTCCTTTCCAGTCATCAGCCTCTAGTGTGTCTGTGCTGTTCTCAGCAAGCAGAGTCCTTTCTTAGGTCCCTGGAATCTGAAAGAGAATGCTGCCACTTTAAATATCCAAAATGGCTGCCCTGTTTGTAAATATTGAAAATGGCTGCACCTTCCAGACAGCTGAAAGTCCACCACTCAGTTTATCTCTTTCTTTGCTGTTTCCCTTTTTAGTCATCAGCTACCAGTGCAATTGTCCACACAGCTCTTGGCAAGCAGGGCTGATTTTTAGGTCAATTCTGAGGTCCTAATGCTACTTGGAAATATTCAAACTATCTGTGTCATCAGGATAGCTGACAGTCCATAGCTTCATTTATCTCCTTATTCACTGTTTTCATTCAAGTTCTTTTACTAGATGGTATTTAATCCACTTCTGTATCTTTCTTTTCAGAGCTCAGGGCTCCAGGATTATCTTCTTTATCTGTGTCAACTGGTTTCTCTTTTCTTTGTTAAAGAGGGTCTGTGTAGCTTGTCTGCCTATTCCACCATCTTACAGGTAGTCCCATCATTATTCTTTATCATTGTGTGGTATTCCATTGTATGTATGTACTATAATTTGTTTATCCATTCACCTCTTGATAGATACTTAGGTTGTTTCCATCTTTTTGCTTTTGTGAATAATGCTGTAATGAACATGAGTGTGTATATATCCATTTGTGTCACAGCTCTTATTTCTCTATGATATATAACTAGGAGTTGGATTGTTGGATCATATTTCTATTTCTAGCTTTTTAAGGAAGCACCATGCCATTTTCCACAGTGGTTGTACCATTTTACAATCCCACCAGCAGTGTATAAGAATTCCAATCTCCCCACCACCTTGCCAGCATTTGTTTTCTGTTTTTTTGATCAATGACATTATTGTTGTAGTGAAATGGTATCTCACTGTAGTTTTGATCTGTGTCTTTCTAATAGCTAATGATTATGAGCATATCTTTTTTTTAGCCACTGAATGTCCTCTTTGGTAAAGCATATATTCATATCCTTTGCCTATTCTTTGATTGGATTTTTGTCATTGTTGTCATTGAGGTGCTGAGGTGCTGGAGTTTTCTATATGTTTTAGAGATTAGACCTTTATCAGATATGTCATTGTCAAAACTTTTTTCCCCAGTCTGTAGGTTCTCCTCTTACTCTTTTGGTGAAGTCTTTTGATGAGTGTGGTTGTTAAGTCTATGTGTCAACTTGGCTGGGCCTGGTTGAGTGGCTGGACAGCTGAGTGTAGTTATTCCCCATGGCGAGCTTGGTAATTAACTCCATGGTGGAATCTATTGGAGTAGCTGACTAGCTGCTTTGGGTATGTGGTCTGCTTCCCGTATATAAGAAATAACTTTGGGAATGGTCTCTAGTTTATGGCAAGCTTGAACCCTTCATGTAGCTGAGTCATTGTTCAGCAGCCTCCATGCTCTGCTGATCTTGAGACTTTTAATGGACTTGAATTAATGGACTGCCATGTGGTTTGGAAATATTGGAACTGTGCCTTATTACTTGTCAACCTTGGGTTTGTCAGCCTCAGCAGCCAGCAGAAAAGCCTCCAGCTTCCGTGGGCCAGGAGCAGGAGGCAGAGCTGTAGCCCAAGGTTGAGGGGCTTTCACCCAGCCCTGAGAGCCTGGCACTTTGAACTCGGATTTAAAGCCTCCAAACCATGAGAGAATAAACTCCTGTTTGTTCAAGCCATCCCATTTGTGGTATACTCTTGACAGAGTGGTACTAGGTAACCAAAACAATGAGCGTAAGTACTTAGTTTTTAGGAAATCTCAGTTATCTAGTTTGTCTTCTGCTGATTGTGCATTTTTAGTTATGCGCAAATTATTATCTTCCTGATTTCCTTTTTGGAGTTCTTAGTGTAGAGAAATCTGCTTTTGGTATGTTGATCTTGTACCCTAACACTTTCCTGAACCCTTCTATTAGTTCCAGTAAATTTCTTGTGGAGTCTTTGGGATTTTCTATTTACAGGATCATGTCATCTGACTAGAGATAGTTTTATTTCTTCCTTACCAATCTGGATCTCCTTTATTTTCCCTTCTTACCTTAATGCTCTAGCTAGGACTTCTAGTACAATATTGAATAAGAGTGGTGATAAAGGGCAGCCTTGTCTTGTTCAGGATCTCAGTAGGAATATTTTCAATCTCTTTCAATTGAGAATAATGTTGGGAAGATGGTGGAATAGGCAGACAAACACAGACCTTCTTCAACAAAGAAAAGAGAAATCAACTGACATAGATACAGAAGATAATCCTTGAGCCCTGAACTTTGAAAGAAAGGATACAGAAATGGATTAAATACCAACTAGTAGTAGAACCTGAATGAAAACAGTGAGTAAGGAGACAAATAGAGCTATGGACTCTCAGCTGTCCTGATGGCATGGACAGCCTGAATATTTCCAAGTGGTGTTAGGACCTGAAAATTAACCTAAAAATAGGCTCTTCTCACCAAAGGTTGCATGGACTACTGACTGCATGGGTAGCTCTGATGACTGAAAGGGGAAACACCAAAGAAGGAGACAAACTGAGCTGTGGACTTTTGGCTATCTGGAAGGTGCAGCCATTTTGAATGCTTACAAGCAGTGGCCATTTTGGATATTTAAAGTGGCAACATTCTCATTCAGATTCCAGGGACCTAAGAATAAGTCCACTTGCCAAAGACAGCACAGACATATGGGAGGCTGACGACTGGAAAGGAGACAGGTGGTGAGTGCATAAGTGTTGCCAACTGGCAAATAGAGGAGCATAGTACCCCCTGCTTACTCAGATACATCCAAACAAAACAAAGAAAATGAAAATCTTGGGTGAATCACTCCAACATACAATCACCAATTAAATATAAACTCAAAAATGTCACAATGTCTTGGAGACAACAGACCATCACAGTTCACACAAAGAAGCAAGATAAAGCAGTAGAAATAGGGGACCTGGATACAGACCCAGAACACATGCCTGAGGAAGCAGCAGCATTAGAACTCCCTGATAAGGAATTTAGAAGAATTATATTTGGGTACCTCCAAAAGATTGAGAGACAAATTAAGGAAAACACTGACAAAATTAAAGAAAACACAGAGCAAACCCTAGAACAATTTTAGAAGACAATACATGAACAAAATGAAAACTTAGAAATAATACAAAATCTACAGATAGAAATCCAGAAGATTAATACTAAATTCTCAGAAATAGATAACACATTGAATGGGCAAAGGAGTAGAAGTGAATCAATGGAAGACAAAATTAGTGAGTTCAAGACAAATACCTCAATACTTTGGAAAGAAATCAATTAGAAAAAAGATCAAAACAAAATGAAGAAAAACTAAGGTTCATGTGGGATACCATCAAAAGGAATAACCTACATGTCATTGGAATTCCAGAACAGGAAGAGGAAAATAAAACCACTGAGAAAATTGTCCAAGATTTGTTGGATCATAACTTCCCTAATATGATGAAAGATGAGAATATATCCATTTAGGAGGTCCAACAAACCCCAAACAGGATAGACCCCAAAAGAAAATCACCAAGACATATCATCATCAAACTCACCAAAACCAAAGACAAAGAAAGAATCCTAAAAGCAGCATGGGAAAAACGAAAAGTTACCTACAAAGGGCAACCAAAAAGCGAAGCTCTGATTTCTCAAGCAGAAACCATGCAGGTAAGAAGGCAATAGGATGGTATATATAAAACCCTGAAAGAAAAAAATGTCCAACCAAGAATTATATACCTGGCAAAATTGTCCCTCAATTATGATGATGAAATTAGGACATTTCCAGACAAGAAGAAATTAAGGGAATTTATTAAAACCAGACCAACCTTACAAGAGATGCTATAGGGAGTCCTTTGGACAGAGAGCCAACAACAACTGACCATTAATACACATGATGACATAACCCAGAAAACAAACCAATCCAGTTACGGAAGTATCCAAAGTAAATAAGCCTACAAGATTGTAAACAGGGAACCAGAGTCATCAATTGGCAAATGAGGACAACTACAAAACAAAAAGAGGGAAAAAATTGTGTAGTTACAGAACTTCTAAAAGGTGAAGAAGTCGAAACAACTGCAAGATAGAACAGTGTTCTACACTTGGGAAGAAAATTATAAATCACAGGGTAACCTCAAAGAAAAATGATAAACCTTCACATCACAATAAAAAAAAGGAAAAGCACAAATATTTAGCAAATACTAAAACAATAGCAACAAAGGAAGTGATAACACAATTCATGAACAAAACAAGCTCAGCACAGAAAATTATATGGAACAAAGAAAGCAGCAACAACACTAAAAAAAATACATAACAAAATGACAGCAACAAATTCATATTTGTTGATAATTACACTGAATGTCAATGGATTAAATGCACCACTCAAGAGATGGAGAGTTGCAGACTGGTAAGAAAACATAACCCATCAATATGCTGTCTACAAGAGACACACCTTAAAGACAAAGACAAAAACAGACTAAAATTCAAAGGTTGGAAAAAAGATATATCAAGCAAATGGCAACCATAAAAGAGCAGGAGTGGTAATATTAATTTCTGATAAAATTGACTTTAAGACAAAAACTACCAACATGGGTATATGGGTGGATAGATGGGTGGACAGGCTAAACGATTAGATATGTCTATGAAATGGGGAGGGTATCCAAGAACATATATAGGGT
>NW_006921646.1:5468019-5503119 GCF_000298275.1 Orycteropus afer afer
ATTATGTTGAAGAATTTATTTTATTCCTATTTTGCTGAGAGTTTCTATCAGGAAAGTGTGTTGGATTTTACAAAGTGCTTTTTCCTCATCAATTAAGATGATCATACAGTTTTTTGCCCTTTGTTTTATCAGTGTGGTGAATTACATTGATTGATTTTCTAATGTTGAACCATCCTTGTATCCCTGATATCAATTCCACTTGATCATGATTTTTTTTTTTTCCTTTTGGATATGCTGTTAAATCCTGTAGGAGCTCTGGTGGCATAGTGCCAAAGGCATTTGACTGCTAACCAGAAGGCTGGTGGTTCAAACCCACCAGCCACTCCTTGGAAGGAAGGTTGGGCAATCTACTTCCTAGTGATATGGCCTTGGAAACCCAAGGAGGCGTGGCTATGAATGGGACCCGACTTCATGGCAGTGAGTTTGGTTTTTGGTTTGGTTGAATCCTGTAGGCTAGAATTTGTTGAGAATTTTTGTGTCTATCTTCATAAGGATTATTGGTATATAATTTTCTTTTTTAGTGGTGCCTTTGCCTGGCTTGGTATCAGGGTTATACTGGCTTTATAGAATGAATTAGGGAGCATTCCTTTCTGGAATAGTTTGAGTAGAATTGGTGTCAACTCTTCTCTGAATGTTTGGTAGAATTTTCCAGTGAAGCTGTCTGGGTTGTGCTGTTTTTGTTGTTGTTGGGAGTTTTTCAAGACCTCTTCAACTTCTTCTTTTGTTATGGCTCTGTTCAAATTTTCTGCCTCAGTTTGTGACAGTTAAGAGTTTTCTTGGCTGTAATCTTAATGGAAGCACATCACCAGTCTTTCTCCCATAAAGCTACTGAAAGGGTTGGAACCACCAACTTTTCAGTTAGCAGCTGAGCAGTTAACCATTTCACAAGGAAGTCTTCTTAAACAGCCAGTAGTGTACTAATAAACCCACTACCATAACGTTAATTCTGACTCATAGTGTCATAGGGTTCCCAAGGCTGTAAAGGTGATGGGAGCAGAGAGCCTCATCTTTCTGGCTAAGGAATGGGAGAGGCTGGTGGGATCCAACTGCCAATCTTTTGGATAGCAGTCCCACTCAATGGCACATAACAACAATAACTAATGCCTTAACCACACCACCAGAGCTCCTATAGAGTTGCTATGAATAGGAATCAATACTGATGGCAGTGGGTTTGGTTTGGTTTTAAGCACTGATAATCTGTTTCCCAGATGAGTGGGGAGGAAAGCTGATTTCCATGGAGTAAATCCTCCCTCCATGGCCAATTTCAAGCTACTTAAGGTTGGTCAGTCTACTTCCGTAGTGATATCGCCTCAGAAACCCAAGGAGGGGTCACTATGAGTCAGGTCTCACTTGAAGGCACATAACAACAACAACAGGGTTTAACAACCAGCTTGCAAAATTCCTGAATATTGAACAATCCGCTGGTCATTCTGTACTAGCCAGCTCCAGCACACCTCAGGCCAGCCCTCTAGTCACATAGTACATACATACAAGCTGATCCAATCAATGCACATCTCAAGACTCAGGACTTTCACAACTCTAACCAAACATAAACAATTCTTCTGCTTGTTGTAAAACATAATTCCAAACGTATTAGGTTGAACATTATAGATTGCTAACATTTGATCTGATAAAGGACACTTTAATATGATTCTGCCTAATGGAGCACATACACGAGACTGTACGGAAGAAGAAGGAAGAAAGAAGAAAGGGAAAATGGATGGATAGTAGGGAAAGAGAGAAATGCTACTAGTAAGAAACAAATCTTAAGTATAACCATTTGGGATTTAAAAAGTGTTATGTTACTTCTTCACTCCACAACAGGATATTAGTATAATTTTGGGCAATCAGCTAGCTTATTGTCTTGTTTAATTCAGCTGCATGCCTTCTGGGAAGTATCATATCATACATACACGCTTATCTAACGTCTTCATACTTCCAGACTTGCGAATTAATAAACCTAGATTTTCTTTCCTTCACGGGTGAGGAATTCAGAAAGGTCTCTTAGGGATTTTAGCAAGCACTTTTTGATTGGTTTTTGGGGAAACTCGGGGACACGGTATCACGCGAACTCTATTTTCTTGTATTATTTTTCCTTGTTGTAAATTACCGAGTCAATTTTGGGCGTTAGGGATGCTGGTGGGGCGTGTTCTTCACCTTTCCGAGTCTAACTCAGCTGAGCGATAGGGATAAACACTCTTCGTAGCCTATTAAACGAGGAAATACACGTTAATAGGCACGGCGTTTGGTCAACAGGCGCCAAAATTAAGTAGGAAAATGAAAACACTACCGACTGCGACAGGGCCTGGTTTCCAGCAACCAAGGAAAGGCTGCGTGTCCACTTCTAGCTTTGCCGCAGGCACAGGGTTTGGCGCAGCCTGGGGTCCTGCCCAACATGAAAGGCTACTCTCCGTGCTCTCGGCACCCGCCGCTGAAGTGCCATCGCGAGAGATCAGCTTCCTCCGCGCGGGAAGCCGCGTCCCGACGGCCTCCACGATGGGCGTGGCTCGCTCCCCAGAATGCCCCGCCTCCCGCAACCAGTCTAGTCTAGAGCAAGCCGCGACGGGATCGGGAGTCGCCCGGGCATGTCTTGGGCCTGGACCCCACCCCCTCCTGCCCTCACCGCGCCACCTCCCTCTAGCCACCATGTGTGTCTGTGTGTATAGGCACGCATGCATCATACCCAAGCCACCTGCACACGTGGATACCACACACCAGGCATGGATGCATTAGCACACAACTACAGACACAACTATATTTGTGTGTCACTATATGTGACACACAAATAATACATATCAGCTCCCCTATAGCAAACAAAGCACACACACGACTGCACACCCCATCACATCATGCACACTGCACATGGAGCATGTGCAAAGCGAACAGAAATCTGCTCACAAAAGGCACACGCTTCTCACCTCCCCATCCTCAAAACACAGAACCCACAACATATGCACAGCATTCCATCTGCTTGCAACCAAACACAACGTACATAACACAGACACATTAGCACACGCCTTACACATGGACACATTACAGAACACCATGCATTTTGCTAACAGACTACACAAGTCACCCATACCATGTACACTAAGTTACACTTCATACACATGCACACTACATCCTCACACAGATGACATGCAAACCACACCACTCCAAAACCAAAATATACAACATATGCATGCCTACTGAAAAACAAAAAACACATTCATTGCACACAAACAGTATGCGTACATTACCCACACCACTCTAAATCCCATACCCATACAAGCTTCTGGTGTAGTGAATTACTTCTAGCCATGATCTTTGTAACTCCCATCAAATGACTAGGTGGGACTATGTAAATGTAAGGTGCTGGTGGTCCACAAAGGGGATTGGATAGATTGCTAATAATGTAAGTAAGGTAAATGGCACCTTTGTGGGGGTGGGGCCATGCAAATGTGTATGGAAACCTAATTGTGGATATTGGTGGGTCTTGCTACCCACTAGACTTGAAATGAGCCATCCCAGAGGCATAAAGGATGTGTGTGTATCACTGCTATCAAGAAAGAACCAGAAGTGGAGCACATTGTTGGATCCAAGATCCTTACACTGAGATGTCAAGGAGAACTACAGCAGAACCAAGAGACTGCCAGTTATGTCTGACCTCTGCTTCATAGGAATCAAACTTGGGCTACTGCTGATGGTGATTCTCTCTCCCTCTCATGAAGTTAGAGGAGGTCACATGTCACTCTCATGCCCTTTTTTGCAAAACCCCACACGTAGTGGATGCATCTTTATGTATGTTCTTCACAGACACAGCAACATAAACCTAACATACAAAATCCAATGTGCCACCAGTGCCACACTTCACCCACTCCACACAAACACAGTCATACACTCATATCAATACATACAACACAGACACATATATATGTATATATGTGTGTATACATATATATGTATATGTGTGTATGTGTATATATATATATGTATACACACACACACACACACACGTTTATATATACAATACCAAACAAAACCATATCTACATTTGACCTACACAACCCCTGGTTACCCCTAGGGTGACCAACTATCCTGTGTGCCCAAGACTGTCCCGATACTAGCACTGAAAGCCCTCAGTCCCAGGCATTCCAGGAGGTTAGTCACTCACACATTGTTCAAATGAATTCTGCTTAGATCCTCAATAAACATCAATGATAGTCTGAACTGAGAAGGGAAATTGGGGACTGCAGTGGTCCAGAGCTAAGAACACCTAGAGCCACTCCTAGAGCCTCAAGTCCCTTCCCCGCACCCCTTGGAAAATTCAGCTCAGGGAGGAAATGCCTTAAAAACACTAAGTAGCTGTCAACACCTTGCAAGAAAAAAAAAGAGGCAGGCAGGTCTAACCACATCTGACTTTGGGGTTTCACTCTTGGCAAAGCACTTTTACTGAACTCACCTCACCTGATCCTTACAAAAACCTGTGAGGTAGGTAGGGTAGATGTTGTTATGCCGCTGATGCCAGAGGGGTATAGACATTTGCCTGAGGTCACACAGCACAGGGATGCAAAGCAGGTCAGGAAGTCCTGTCTCCCTATTCCCCCAACCAGTCTTTCCCCTCCAGCTGACTGTCTACACAGTTTCCCCTTTCCCCCATCATGGGGGAGACACTGGGGCTGGAATCAAGAAGCCACCTGTCTTGGGCTACTACTTTCCAAAGCCTTTCATTCCATCCTAATAGGGCAAGGTGCCCAGGTTGCTCCACCCTAGGGTGGAGTAGGCCACCACCTCTCTGTTGGAGTTTAAAGCACATATATCAAAAGGGCTCTCTGAATCAAAATAACTCTCACAAGCTCTGCCTGGTGGCCTGAAATCACAAAAGGAATGTTCCTCATCGGGGTAGGGCGTTGGTCTTGAAGGCCATGTTCAAAATGCTTCTATATTCCTGGAAAGGGCCCTCAGCCTTCAGCCTTCAATTCCCTAGCTGGAGTTGTCTCCCCTGTCACTTTATATATCACAATAGACATTACCTAATGGCAGCTTGCTGATGCAATTGGATTGTCTCTTGCAAGTCTTGCCAGAATGGGGCACAGAATGGAGAAGTTTTGATTGTGGCTGAAGGAGGGTGTGAGAAAATTTCAGCGTGATTTGAGGGGGACAAGATAGTTGAGGTATGGCAGTGTTGAGAAAGATAGAAAACACACCCCCTTGGCAGCGGTAGAAGAAACTCTGTGTCTAAGAAGGAGGGCAGAGAGAATGGCATGAACATTCCAGACATGCCAGAAAGAAGAACCGGGTCAAATATATAGGGTGGGCATATTTGATGGTGGGGTCCATGCCTGGAAAGGGGATTGATTGCTGATGGGAGACACTCTGGTTCATTACTAGCAGCAACTTGAGCAGGGCACTCAGGCAAAATATACCACTGTGGAAACTGCGGAAGAAAATGTAATGACATGGGAAAATGTTTGTGATCTGTTGATAAGTAATAAAAAAGGAGGTTACAAAACAGGACATAGAGTAGGATCCCTATTTTGTAATAGTAGTTGGCAAGACACCACAAATGTTAGCCATAGTTGTCACTGCAGCAAGGATGACTTGCACTTCTATATTTTCTAGATTTTTAGCAATGAACTCAGAATAAGATTTTTGTAAATATCAGGAAAAGACTTAGTTTTGAAGAGAATTAGGTCAGTGTTTATTGAGTGCTTATTAAATTCTACACTATTGGAACCATGGGAGATGCAGAGAAATATGAGTCGTGGTCACTGTGTTCAGATTACCTTTAAATCCAGTCATGCACAAATGTATAAGAAGGTGGCCTCTGGAGGCCAGACTGTAGGTTCAAATCTCTCTTTTCCAGCTTCTTAGGGGTGTGAACTGGCCAAGTGGCTTGATCTTTCTGTGTCTCAGTTACTTCATCTATAAAATGGGGATAATAGTAGTACCTGGAAGGGTTAGTTGAGCTGATACATGTAAACTCTCAGAGAACAGTTGTCACAGGGTAATCACAACCTAAGTGTTAGCTGTTATTGTTATTAGTGGTTAAGTTTTGCCTCTGGAGCCAGCTTGTCTGGGTTCAAATCCTTACTCTGTCTCTGTCCGGTTGGGGCAAGTAATTTGATCTCTCTCTGCCTCAGTTTGCTAGTCTGTAAGGCTAGGAGGAAAGTAATGGTGTCTCATTCATAGAGTTGTGAGAATTAACCGAGTAACTGTGACTAAAGTACTTAGAACAGTGTCTAGCACATAGATATACCAAACCAAAAACCTACTGCCATCGAGTTGATTCCAACTCATCGTGACCCTCATAGGGTTTCCAAGGCTGTAAATCTTTACAGAAGTAGTTTGCCTCATCTTTCTCCTGTGGAGCAGCTGGTGGGTTTGAACCATCAACCTTTGGTTAGCAGCCAAATGCCTTACCCACAGTACCACCAGAGCTCCTTAGATGGTTCTTGATAAATGTGAACTGCTATAACAACTATTATTAGTACAGTAGTAGAATTAATAAGGAGCTGTGGTGGCGTTGTGGTTAAGGCGCTGAGCTGCTAACCAAAAGGTTGGCGGTTTGAACCCACCAGCTGCTCCTTGAGAGAAAGATGAGATAATCTGCTTCTGTAAAGATTTACAGCCATGGAAACCTTACAGGGGTCACTACAAGTAGGACTTGACTTGATAGCAGTGTGTGGGTAGTGGTATTAGTATGGGGGAGGCAGGAGTTTGAGGAGGGGAACCACCAGAGAGCATCCTGTATAGAGCTAGCAAGGGTTCTAGGATACATGATACAGGCTGAGCTGGGCACTGGCCCCATTCTCTCTCTCTTGTTTCTCTTGTGTCCTCTTCCAGGACAGGTTATTCTGCTCCTTTAAGTCTTAAAAATGTGTTCCCCAAGTGCCCCCCCTCCCCATTATCCTAGCCCTTATTCAGCCACATGCAGGGGTGGATTTATGGTGAAGCTAATGAAGGAAGGGGAGCTTCTAGGACTCTCACTTGTAGGGAGGTACCCTGGCAATTAAATTTATAACTGTGATAATAAATTCTTAGAGAAAACTTTCATCATTGCATAAACATTGGCCCCACCAAACCTGAATCCTCCCCTGGACTTAGGAAGAGAATTCCAGTTCAGGCTTCCAAGGTTCCATTTGCTGAAATCCAGCCTCTTCTTTCCCTGGGTGTGCTCACCAGAGACATACCTGGGAAGTATTTTTGGCCAAGTGAGTCTGTTTAACTTTTGTTACTCCTCTTGTAGCCATAGTCTCTACCTGTCAACATTTGGATGGGGCATTAACCTTGGATGCATAAAGGAATAAATGCAGATGCTCTGGGTCTATTTTGTTCTAGAGGAAAACCAGAAGAGGAAATGTCTTATTCCTGGGGCATAGCAAAGCCCTGGGCAGACAGGAAAAGCTGGAAGGCCTTTTGAATATATATGAGACAAGAAACCTCTGAAATCCCAGAGTGGCTGGCAGCTCAGGAACTCTGTTACAAGGCTAATTGGGAAAATGTGCTAGTATGGAGACTTAACCAGAAGCTAAAATTGATCAATAGTCACAGGTCAGGGAGAAAAGAGCCCTATTGTGGATCAGTTCATTACTGAGACTTGCTTTCTCCTTAATTTGGAGTCTATTGAGACTGCCCTGATGGTCTACTTTATTAAACATTTATGGTTTATATTTTTTCTAAACATTTATGTTTTTTTAAAAAATACTTTATTCAGCTTTCAGTAAAAATTTACACAGCAAGTTAGGCTCCCATTTAACAATTTCTATACATATTGTTCTGTGACATTGGTTACATTTTCCACATTGCGTCAGCATTCTCATTATTTCTGTTCTGGTTGTTCCACTTCCGTTAATCCAGCTTCCCTGCCCCTTCTGATATTCTTCTCATCTTTGTTTCAGCGTAAATGTTGACCTTATGGTCTCATATAGATGTTTTTGTTTTGTTTTGTTTTCAGGGAGCACAGTGCTCACAGATGAAATTATATTGTTTATTTTATGAGCCAATCTCTGTGATTTTGATTTAGCTGAAAGGTGGCCTCTGGGAGTATTTTCAGTTCAAAGTATAAGGATATCTCAGGATGAGAGTCTGGGGGTTCTTCTAGTCTCTCAACAACAGTAAGGTAAGACACATATATATATATATATAGAGAGAGAGAGAGAGAGAGAGAGAGAGAGAGAGTGAGTTTTGTTCTACAATTTTCTCCCACTCTATCTGGGACCATCTTTTGTGTCATGGTCAGAACGATTAGTAGTGATAACCCTGCACCATCTAGTTCCTCTAGTCTCTGGGTACATAAGGCTATGATTTGTATAGGCAATTACTCCTGTAGACCAGTTTCTTCTTTGAGTCTTTGGTTTCCTTTTGCTCCAGATGAGTAGAGACAATAGCTGTTGATCTCTAGTTTTGAAGACCCCAGACACTACTTAACATACTAGGATGTAGAACATAAATGTTATGGACTATGTTGTGCTAATTGACTGAGTTGTCCCATGAGATTATAGTCTTAAGAATTCTAATACAGTAACCCAGTCCTGCAAGGTGTTTGGTTATATCTAGGAAGTATCCATGACTATGCTTTATTATATATATGAATATATGTTCAACACATACAAACATGTATATATTGATCTATAAACATTTATGTTTTTATTTTAAAATGGGTCAAATAGGGAGGAGGGGATGGCTGCTTATCTCAATGTTGGGCATGAACTCCTGGTGTGTCTCTGACTTTTGAGACTGTACTTGAGGGGACTTTTCTAGGGTATGCTCAGAACCTTGCAATTTGCTCTACTCTAGATGCTTCCTGGTACTGTTTGTGTTTGTTTCACGTGCTCCAGCTTTGTCTCCTTCATGGGATTGTCAACTTTGGGAAGGCAGGGACTTCCACATCCCAGTCCCGATAAACACTAAAGGCTGGATAGAGTTGGGGGTGGAGGCTTAAGTAGGTCTGGATGTAAGTTGTTTTCTTTTTCGGAAAAATCATTCTTGATGTGAATGACTTTTTGTTACACAGGAGGATGGGCACGTGCAAGATATCCAGGAGACCTTAGCAGGCCTCTTGTCTCTCCCCCACCTCTGAGCAGGTTTGGACTTACACTTTCAGTCACAAATTAGCATTGGCAATGAAGATCCAATTCCTCCCCTGCCGCCATGCCCACTCCTTGTGATTAGCTATATCTAAAACTATGTTGTTATGTGCTGTTGAGTGTGACCCGACTCGTAGCGACCCCTCCTTGGGTTTCCGAGGCAGTATCACTTCAGAAGTAGATCGCCCCATCTTCCTTCCAAGGAGTGGCTGGTGGGTTTGAACCATCAGCCTCCTGGTTAGCAGTCAAGTGCCTTAGGCACTATGCTACCAGAGCTCCCATCTAAAACTATGCGTGTCTGTAATAACAAAAGACTTGTTGTTGTTGTTATGTGCTGTCGAGTAGGCCCCGACTCATAGCGACCCTTCCTTGGGTTTCCGAGGCAGTATCACTACGGAAGTAGGATTGCCCAACCTTCCTTCCGAGGAGTGGCTAGAGACAGCCTAAACATTCAGCTACATAGTAGAGAAATATGCAGCAGTGAAAATGAATGGGGAGGGGGCTTTGTACATTTGTACATCATACGGGACAGCACTAACATAAATTAAGTGAAAAAATAAAACAAAAGTGCCCAATACTGTGTTTCCATTTGTGTCACAAGAATATATGCACATTTGCTTGTTGTTGTTATGTGCCGTCGAGTCGCTCCCGACTCATAGCGACCCCTCCTTGGGTTTCCGAGGCAGTATCACTACGGAAGTAGGATTGCCCAACCTTCCTTCCGAGGAGTGGCTGGTGGGTTTGAACCGCCAGCCTTCTGGTTAGCAGTCAAGTGCCTTAGCCACTATGCTACCAGAGCTCCCCTTACAGGTCCACAATTCCTTGTCCACAATTCCAAAATCTAAAAAGCTCTGAAAACCAGAAGTTTTATCCTTGGTATGTGGCAAATTAATTTGGTAGCAAACCTGAGCTAAAAGAATGGGAAGCCCTTTGCTGTTTTAATTTATTTCTGTCTGGGGTGCTGCCTTAGACCTAGGGTGACCAACAGTCCTGGTTCCCATACATGGGACTTACATGCAAAAACCAGGACTGTCTGGGGCAAATTGAGATGACTTGTCATGTTAGACTAGGAGTGTTACAGAATACAAGCTAGACTCACCTTATTACCTTTCTAAAATCTGAAAAGTTCTGGATTCTGAAACCAATCTCTCCTCCAGGGTTTCAGAGGAAGGACTGTGGACCTGAATACACATAGGTTAGTCCTAGGAGGAGACAGAAGCAACTGGTCATAGCTTTTGCCTCTGGGAAGGAAACGGGTGGCTGGAAGGCAGGGGTAGGAGGGAGAATGTTTGCTGCATATCCTTTTGCATCTTTTGATTGTGAACTCTGTGAATGCATTATCTACTCAAAAAATAAATACAGGAAATTTTTGAAAAACAAAACTCTGCACTTTTGACTAAACTACAAATAGAATTTTAAAGATTTTTGAAAAAATAAATGATCGTGTGCTGCTGTTATTGATGTCTTTGTTTGTCAAAATAATATTTGTCTTGCTGATTCTGCTGATTCTGAGAGCCCCGGAGTCTACTGGGCCCTGACTCTGGAATCAAAAGTTTCCTTTTGTGTTTTCTAAGTTAAAAGGTCTGGATAAGTCTCTCTGACTTTAGCAGCAGGTGAGCCGTGGCTCTTAATTCGGCAGCAAGCTCCACATAGCCCTTGGCCATTTTTCCTGGTTGGTTATTATTATTTTGAAAAATCAAGAATAATTGTGAAAAGCAAGTAGAAACAGGCTGGGCCAGCTGAAAATGCCTACATGGCTCTGCCCTGGGTCTTGGGTGATATAATTAGCTGGTTTTATCCAGTGGTGAGTGGGCGGCTCCCCTGGCACCCAGCAGGGCCACTGCGGAGGCCCCATGATGATGCAATGCAAGGCAAGTCTGGGCAAGGCTGAGCAGAAGCCCAGCCATCCAGAGATGCTGGTGTAATTCAGGCAAGGAGGTATGGAAGGTGCAGGGAGTTTCAGGGCTGCAGGGGCTTGGGGTGGGGGGTGACTGCCCAGAGGCAAAGCTGGCTTCTTGCAGTGCTCGGCCCAGAGCCCCTAGGGGACCCCCCCACTCCACCCTTCCTTCCCTCCTCTCTCATCCTCTTCACTGACAGAACCTATTCCTAGTTCTCTCATTTGCACTGAGAGCTTCTAGAGGTGAGAGGGGACTCTGGGCAGGGATAGATTAAATCAGGACTCCCAAAGCTGTGAGGCTGGGGGAAGGGAAGGTTTCAAATACCAGGGGAGATTTTTCAAATTACCTCCCTCAACTGACCCTCAACCAATTTTAATTCAATGGATCTGGAACTAATTCAGTAGGGCTGAAACTTGGAATATGTTTTTTTTTTTTTCAAGTTGTGGGATATATTTTAAAATTGTGTTTATTATTTAAAATGGTATTAATTATTTAAAAATATTTTGTGAAGAGCAAGCCTACTTCTACCCTGAGACAGGCAGACCATGCACAGCACAATCTACATACCGACTAGGATGGTATTTGAATGGGACCCCTGGAGGTGGGCAACACAGTGGACCAGTTCCTCTCCCCAAAAGCATCCACTAAAACTGTTTCTTGTTTCTTCTTCCAGAGAGAGTCTGTGTGAGCATAGACTAACCTAAGCATTTTTCAAAAGGGGCTTCCCTTCCCTCCTATGACGGTTGTTGAGAGTCACTGACCTAGAAGGATAAAGCTTGAATGGAGGGATTTCAGTGGAGCAGTGCCTAAGGCATTTGACTACTGACCAGAAGATTGGTGGTTCAAACCCACCAGCCACTCCACGGAAGGAAGAGGGGGCAATCTACTTCCGTAAGGATTTACTGCCTCAGAAACCCAACTGGGGTCTCTGTGAGTCAGAGTCGACTCCACAGACTCCACGGCAGTGGATTTGGTTTGGTGGTTTTCACTGATAAAGGAAGATTGAGCCTCCCCTGAATTCCCACCGCAGCAAATTGCTTTCCCTCCACACTGTGTCCAGGTTGTGCCTACCCACTCCATCAAGAACCTGTCGGGGTCCCTGTAGCTAAATTTCTAGCAGTTAAAGGGCTTTTCTTCTTAGTAATCCTTCTCCTAGGCCTCCAGGGGGTTTTCAGACAGATTTGCTGAGTAAGGGATTTTCCTGCATTTCAGTGCTATGACTTCTCAGCTGACTTTGATTTTGACTAGTTAAAAAACAACAACAACAAAAAAAAAAAACTCTAGATCAAAAGGGAGAAACAGTCCAGCTGTTTTGGGAACTAAGGAGGATCATGTCTTCCTTGTTATTGTTGTTTTTCTTTTCCCTCCAATCTCTCAGAGTGGTTATAAGATCCTAGATATGGAAGTACCCATTTAGTGGATGAAGACATGGATGTCCAAGGTCACACAGTACAGAAGTGGTACTGTTCTTCTTGTGGCTGTGTCTAGAGGCAAGAGGGCAGGAAACAGCTGTCTTGTAGAAAGGAGGGAAAGAAGAAGGGCTTCCCATCTGGGTCACTCCTCTGCTGTGCCCTAGGTGGCTGGCAGATCATCACAAATCTGTAATCCAGGGACCAATTCTCGCACCTAGATGGGATCACATAACTTCTCACTAATGATAGAATGTGGCTGGGAAATGATGCATGTCATTTCTGAGCCAGGTGCCAAAGGTATGCACATGCTTTTGTGCTTGTTTGCCTTCCTCCAGCTACAAGCAGAGATTCTGGGTCCCCAGGGGAGGTGAGGAGTCTTGGGTGTTACAAACAGTTAACACACTTGGCTACGACCTGAAAGGTTGGAGGTTCAAGTCCTCCCAAAGTTGCCTTGGAGGAAAGGCCTGGCAATCTACTCTAGAAAAATCAGCCATTGAGAATCCTATCAAGAATAGTTCTATTCTGATACATGCAGTGTCATCATGAGCTGGAGTCAACTTGATGGCAACTGGTTTTTAAAGGATGGTGGTGCCACAGTATAGAAAGACTCTATGTCTTTGAATCACCACATAGAAGTCAGCCACTGTCAAACAGAACACCCCACTGGATTCATATAGGAATGAGAAAGAAATTTCGATTGGGTTTAGTCACTGAAATTTGAGAATTTTTGTTGTTGTTGGTGTTTAAATTTTTATTGTGATTTAGGTGAAAGTTTACAGAGCAAATTCATTTTCCATACAGCAGTTTGTACACATTTTTGAAATTTGAGAATTTATTTGTTATGGTGGCTATCGTTATCCTAATACATATTGCACTTTTCTTCCTAAGTCCAGCCTTGGGCTGAGTATGTACCCAGGATATATCAGTAATTATTCCTCCCAGCAGGTGCAAGGCTTTAGAAATCAATGGAGAAGCACAGAAGGAGGCATCATCTTTTTGCCTCTGAGTTTGGCTCCAGCAGGCTCGCCAGGGAATGGAGGCTCTTGAATTCTGCAGTGGTTCTGGGGGCATTCTGACAGTGGGTGGCACTCAGACCACCCTAGGGGACCAAAGACAAGGACAAGCAACTGATGGGGGTAGGGAACCAGAGAGAGTAGGACCATAGCCAGAGATCTGGAGCTCTGGTAGCATAGTGCCTAAGGCACTTGACTGCTAACCAGAAGGCTGGCAGTTCAAACCCCACCAGCCACTCCTCAGAAGGAAGATGGGGCAATCTACTTCCATAGTGATACTGCCTCGGAAACCCAAGGAGGAGTCGCTATGAGTGAGGTCTGACTGGACGGCACATAACAACAACAAGTGTCACCTCAGCCAAAACCAGCACCTCTCCCCACCCCCATTTATTTATTTATTTATTGTGGTTTGGGTGAAAATTTACAGAGCAAATTCACTTTCCATACAGCAGTTCACACACACATTGTCTCATGACATTGACTACAATTTACCCCAATGCAACAGCTCCCCTCCCACTTCCTCCTGATAGTTACCTTTCCCTGTGTCCATCCCTCCATGCACCCCTGCCTCCTGAGCTATCTCCCTGTGCATAAACAGTCCGTCTTTCTCCCATGATTGTTCTCTCCAAGGAGTGTATCTATGTCAGGTACATGTTCAACTCATATGCCTGTTGTTTGTTTGACTGGAAGCCACAGGTGTGGGTTCAATTCCAGACTTGAAGGGCAGCTAGGGGCCATAGTCTCAGTGGTTCCACCAGGCTCTATCAGACCAGCAAACCTGGTCCCCCCCCCCCGACTTTTTTTCCAAATGATTTTGAATTTTGTTCCACATTGTTCTCCCTCTCTATCCAGGATCTCCTACATAGATCCCCCTCCGAGTGGTTGACCATGGTACCCAGGCACTATCTAGTTCTTCAAAACTAGCACCTCTTATGGCCTTTGTTTCCCCATCAATAATATTAGTCTGGAGGCAGTGGTGGTTCAGTGTAGAATGATCACCTTCCACGCTGGGTTCAATTCCCAACAACTATACCTTATGGGAAGCTATAACCTGTGTGTCAGTGGAGGCTGCTTGTTGCTATGATGCTGAGCAGGTTTTAGCAGTGCTTTCAGACTAAGACTGGGAAGAAAGGCCTGGTGATCTACTTTTGAAAATCAGCCAATGATTTTGTCAGAAATAGTCACATGGCCCTGCCTTACTGCAAGGAGGGGAACTAAGAGATATAGGAGAACACATAGATAAATGGATGACTATTACTGTCTTGGCCACATGTGATAAAATTATTTAAAACAAAGGAAACTTAAGCAAAACATCTAATATATTGTTTACTTCAGGGTGAGGAAGGACAGGCACAGGACAGTAGAAGGACACACAGGAAGGTATTAGTGATTAGTTACGTTCTAATTCTCAGGTTGAAGATGAAAACCCTTGGATCACAACAGTCTGAACAGCAACTGGTCATAGGGATAGGGTACTGGGTGCGAAGTTTTTTTTTAACAGATGAATAAATAAACCAAAAAAAAAAAAAAAAAAAACCCACAAACAACAAATTCACTGCCATTGATAGATAAATATAAAAGAGAGGGCTCAGAAACAGGGGCACTGAAGCCTAATCTCAGAGTGCAGGCCAAAAATGGCCCTTGTATAAATATTCGCTGAGTTCCAGGCAGAGGCTGCTAGGCCTAAAAGGAACAAAGATGAATAAAATATGGGTTCATCCCCTCCAGGTTCCCAGCTCAGAGGATGCACTGGGCATGTAGACCAAGCAGGCCAGCAAAACACAGCTGAGAGGCTTGTTCCTCAGGAGCTCTGGGAGCCAGAGGGAGCCTGAGAAGCTGCATCCCCAAGGGCTCAAGTGGGTTGAATCATGAAGGATCCGGAGGAGTTCAAGCAAAGGCAAAGGAGTGGAGGTGGGGTAGGTTAATCAGGGAAACTCACTCCAGGAAAAGGAAACAACGTGGGCAAAGACCAGAGAACTCTTTACTCCACAGGTGGCTTTTGTCCATAGCATTTCTGTGTCTCCTTCTGGTACCTAAAGGAAGCCTGGTGATGCAGTGGCTAAAGCGCTTGACTGCTAATCAAAAGGTCAGCAGTTTGAACTCAGCAGCCACTCTGTGGGAGAAAGATGAGATAGTCTGCTTCTGTAAAGATTACAGCCTGGAAATTCTATGAGACAGTCCTACTATAACCTATAGGGTTGCTATGAGTTGGAATCAACTCTTTGGCAACAGGTTAGTCCCTAAATGGCCTGATTAATTCATTCACACTGTGTTGTGCCACCCAGACCCCCCTGAAGGACCCAGTCTGTAGTGTTGGTAGTGTTGGCTGTTGACACATCTGAGTCCTTCTTCAGGAATTGGCCTCAGGTAAGGGAGCCCCTTTGTCCCCCTCTATCCCCACAATCTTCTGGCACCCCCACAGGTGTTGATACTGAATGCATTTTCCAATAGACCTCCTGTATACCTCAGAGTGTGTTTTCTGGGAACTCTACCAAAGGCATTCACTAAAGTGTAAATGATTACTAAACTCCAAGTGATGCTTTTCTTGGGGGTGTGCTATAGCAATAATCATAACTAAAATTCACTGTGTGATTTCTATGTGCAGAGCGCTATGCTGAGCACTTTGCCTTTCTGATCTTATTTAACAAAGAACCAAATCTAAGCCAAAGGAGTTAATTTCTAATGGTGAAATTTCAGGCTTTGGCAGAAAGCTAGGGAGACTAGAAGTGTGTTTGTGTGGCACAAATTCTGTCACAGATTTCTGTGCCTCGCTGTATGGTCAGCCCTGTCCCTGCACTGTTTGCATAAAGTCCCCAGTTAGGTCAGGTTGAGGGCTCCCAATCTCATTCTTCTTCTTCTTTTTTTTTTTTTTCTTAAAAAAAGCACAAGGCTTACTTATTTTGTTCAGTAATATAATATCTCTGTTCTGCCTCTTCTGTGTGGTCTTACTTCTTGGGAGCCAGTGTGGAGGTGAATTTCTCTGAAAGTTGGCTGTCCCTGTTTGGGACTCCCCAGACCTCTTCTGAGAAATGGTGACATTATCCCCAGCACTTCCTCTCTCTTCCTAGGCAGCTTCTGCAGCCACCTTGGGGCCCTCCTCACATTCTCCCTCCTTACTCAGGCCTAGGATTTCCATCTTTCCCCTCCATTATCTGGAGCCTGGTTGGGTGGGAGTAGAGGGTTGGTCTGGACCCTCTTGTCTTCCAGACTGAGCCTCCCTCCATCCCTAAGCTGCTTGCCTCCCAGGAGCATGCCTGGGCTGTGGTCCCGTTTGGCCCTCTGACCGTCAGGGACATGTCCCAACAAGTTGAGCTATGGCATAGAAGAGGCTGGTGGCTATTCTGTCCTTGGTTGCCTAGTTTGGGGTGGGGAGGGGATGGTAAGAGGCCGAGGACCCTCAGAGACCCCAGGGAGACCTTGGTCTGTTTGGGTCAGAGTCCTATCTCAGGGGCCTGAGTTTCTCTGAATAGAAAATGTGATTTGCAGTAGGTATCTTGGAATTAGTCTGAGATCTAGCACAGGAGTGTATGCACACACACACATGCAAGGTGAGTCAGCTCTTGTGACCTCTATCAACCTGCTCCTTTGCCCTCTTCAGCACAGAAATCCTCCCTTGAAGGACATGCCTGGTCATACACTGCAAACATTACTATTTTTTTTAAAAGTGTTTAACAGTACCAGACTCTTAGTAGGTGCTTACTAAATATTTGTTGAATTCCATTATGGTGGTGGTGGGGAGCTAGACACTATTAAAAAAATCCACTTCCCCATAAAAACAACAAAAAGAATTATTTCATTGTAAGCTCAATATCACAAAACTCTAAATAATGCAATACATGCCTTTATTTAAAAAAAAAAAAAAATCCAAAGTGAACAGACAGACAATGTTAAGTCTATTTGAAATGTCCAAAAGCTGGGGGTATTCAAGGCAGTAGGAGGATGTGCTTGTCCTCTGCTGGACATATGACAACCCAGCACTTGGGTGATGAGGGTGGAACAGAGTTGGAGGTAGGCACTGGGGAGAGGGTGTCCTGGGTTCTCAACTTCTTTGGGTCCCTCCTGAGGTCCAGCTGCAAATTCAGCCTGACTTGAGGGTCAGGCAGAGGAGGGGGTCTGGGGCTGTGCCCTCCTACTTCTATTGGGGCTCCCATCACAACAGTAGAGGAGAAAGCCTGTTCCCTGAGGTCAGCTGCATTATAGGAAGAAGACTGGGCATGTCCAGGCAGAGATTTCCAGACACTCAACAGCCCTAGATGTCAGTAATTATAGCCGTTCCAAGAGCCTGGATTCTATTTTTTAATGGGCTTTCTGTTCAAATTTACACTCCATTCTCTGCAATATTTAAAAAAAAACAAAAAAAAAAAACCTTTTTTTTTGGTGGTAAATATATAGGTAACAAAACATTCGCCATTCCAACAATCTTCACATACACAATTCACAGTATGATCATCATGTCTGTAAACTTTTTTAAAACAGAAACTGCAAATGCTTCAGGTGAAGGGAGGAGGCAAAGCGGGAGCATTCCAGGGGGCTAAGGTATGAGGGTGGGTGGGAACAGTGGACATTTCACTCACATCTGTATTTTTCAGAAGCACCAATGGACACTTCCAGAATTGTCCTTCATCAATGTCACCTCAGAAAGCTGCCTGGTCATTAGAGTCTTGGACAGTTCTCCCCATTCTAGAGTCACTGAAGCCAGCAGTAGGCAGAGCCATGGCAGGAGGTGAAAGATCTGAGTTCCAACCCTTCCTTAGCCATTTATTTGCTATGAATTAGGTCACTTAGACTCCATGTGATCTGAGTTAAGTCACTTAAACTCTCTGAGCCTCAGTTTACCCACAGTAAATGTGAGATGTGTATAGAAACACTCAGGAGATAACTCACCAATCCTTCTCGCCTTCTTCTTCTCTCTCTCTCTCTTTTTTTTTTTTTTTAATTTTGTTGTTGAGAATACGAAAACCGAAAAACCAAACTCATTGCCATCAAGTCAATTCCGACTCATAACGACCCCCATCGGTTTTCCAAGGTGGTAAATCTTTACGGAAGTAGATTGCCCCATCTTCCTTCCATGGAGTGGCTGGTGAGTTTGAACCACCAACACTCTGGTTAGCAGTCAAATGCATAGGTACTTGCCACCAGAGCTCCTTGTTGTTGCAAATATACACAGGAAAACATACACCAACTATTTCTACATACACAACTCAGTGTCATTGATTACACACTTTGAGTTGTGCACCCCTTTCCCCCCTCCATTTCTGAGTTGTTCCTTCCCCATTAACGTAGTAGACTCACTGCCCCCTGAGCTTCCTATCCAATCTTTTTAGAGTTGCTGTTGTCCCTTTGATTCCATATGTTGTAGGTGGTTCTTAAAAGAGCATAAAGACCTTCTTCCTTTCTTAAGTGCACATCTGCTGTAATCACAGTGCTTTCTTCAGTCGAGGTGAGAAGCTGGGAAAGAGGAGGGGAGATTGGTTCCATTTTCTGATTTACTGAAGACCACACTGGGCCTTTCTAAAGAGTTCTCAGTTCTCTCTTTCTGAGGCACTTGAAAAACAGTAACTTCATGCTGCTTAGATAAACTGGGCGTTTTTCATCATCTTGAAATAAAAGGGATTGAATTCTGTTTTGGCCTCAAAAATACTTGTTAGAGTGTCTGTTGTTGTTATGTGCCTTGGAGTCGACCGACTCATAGCGACCCCTCCTTGGGTTTCAAGCAGTATCACTACAGAAGTAGATCGCCCAATCTTCCTTCTGAGGAGTGGCTGGTGGTTTTGAACCGCCAGCCTTCTGGTTAGCAGTGAAGTGCTTTAGGCACTATGCTACCAGAGCTCCTAAAAACACCTCTCAATTGACTGATCAGACTCCTAGTGAGCCCTCCTTGGGTTTCCGAGGAGGCCATGTGGAGAAAGACAGCCAGGTCTTCCTGGAGGAGAGCGGCCGGTGGGTTTGAACCGCCAGCCTTGTGCTTGCCTTAGGCCCAAGGACATACCCTAGGGTGTCTAGTTTCCCCAAAGTGCTTCGAGGAGAGGTTGCCTAGTGAGAGCTCCGTGAGAATAATGAGTGGTGGGATACTGAAGCTTTTCTGGGAATTGCAAAGTGAAGCACATCATTTTTTTCTTTTTTATGGATTATTATTTATTAATACCATTTCTCGTGATTTTTTCAGCGTGTTGGGTAAGTCCTTGCCTAGAGTCAGTCGTCGGTGGGCCAGCAAGGGGGAGGAGGGCCCATCCTAACAGCTCAGTTCCCCTTCTGCAGAGCACCCACTTACTCTCCAACTGGAAAAAGCCGGATTTGTGGCTCAATTTATGGAGAAATGTGTAGAGTGCGTAAACCCAGGCAAGCGGGGGGGGGAAGCGTCCGCTACAGCTCACAAGGTTCAGAGACCTGTTAGAGTCGAAGCCTGGAACCCGCCCAGACGCGGGCGCGGAGCCTCCTGGGCCCCGGGGAAGGGCGGTCCCCGGCGGCCGCAGTGGGCCGAGCGGCGGGTCCCGCCTCCCGAGGCGTGCCCGAGATGTGGCTATATCAAGGCTGCGCGCGGCAGCACCAGCTGAGGTACAAGCGAGCGACTGCCGAAGTTGGTGGCTTGGAGACCCGGGGCCAGGCGCCAGGCGCGGATTCACAGAAGCACCGAGACTCTCAGACGAGGTGAGGGAGCCGCGGCAGGCAAGAGCAAGACTCTGGGCCGGCGACTTTGAGCTGAGTGAGTCTGCGTGTGTGTCCGTGTGTGTGTGTCGGTGTGTGCTGCGTTCGTAGTTGTTTCTGCTGCAGGTGAATGACGGGCGTGAGTCTGTGCTGTGCGCTGCGCTTTGCGCGCTGAGTGGCTGTAAGTACGCGTGTGCGGGGCCTCCGGATGTACTGGATACTCAAGGCGGGGGAGGCAAGAGTATGAGGGACCCCTTGCTACGCGCCCTTCCCCTTGAAACTCATCTAGGGCTTGGGAAGGCGTGGGTGGGGCCGCGCTCCGAGCTTGTCGCAGTAGGGGATCGCCCTGGACTCGCGTTGCAGCTAGTTCGCTGTGTGGGCAGGAAGCCCCCGCGGGGCATGAGCGGTCTCGGGGAGAACGCGGAGCAAGTTCAAGCGGACTCGGACCCCGGGCGGCTCTCGGATTTGTAGATACAGTTGGTGCCGTCTGGACCCAGGCTCCTGAAGTCCAGATACCCGACATCGCCTTGACCGACTCTCGCTTGGCGCTGAGGTCAGCGCAGGCTGTGTCCCCGGCCCTCGGGAATGTGCCAGAACACGTCCCTTGAGAGCAAGCAAGGAGGTGACTCATGGTGACAAGCAGACCCCGGGGAGAGGGCCGAGTGAGATCAGAACCCCGCCCGGGCTGGGGGGTAGTGGCGCCCCAGAAGCCCCCGGCCCCTCCCGGTCTCAGTCCCCCATCAGCACAGTGACCTACTTGGCTGGCACAGCGTGTTCCTAGGGAAGCCGGGGCACTGAGAGGTCCAGCACCTAGTGTCCGGCCCCCGCCCTGCTGCGCGCCCTCGGAAACTCAGAGCGCGGTTCCGCGCTGGACGGGTTCCGTGTCAGTTAGAGAAGCGCAGGGGTCTCAACAACCCCTTTTACTGCCACCAGGAGAAACCCCGCGCAGCCCGTCCTCGGGGTGGGACTCTGGATCCTGGGTCAGAGCGGACCCGGGGCGCGCAGACCACACGGGGGTAGGAGGCGGGAGGGGGCGCATCTTTGCGGAGTGGCGCTTTCGAGGCTGCAGACACTGCTCACGGCCTGTGTCAGCCGTATCTGGGCACTCCAGTCGCCCCTAGCCTAGCCCCAAACTACCCCCTCCGAAGGCGAAAGGATTGAGCGGAGCAGGAGAGCGAGTCTCCCTCCGGCTCAGTTGCCCAGCTCGGACCACGGACTACTGGCACGTTCAGAGCTGTCCTGGACGCCTGGTGGATACTTGGCGCTGTTCTCGTGCAGAAAAAAACCTTGGTACTGGGTTTGACACTTTGGGGCGGCCGGACAGCTTGGGCAGCTCCGTGCCTGCCTCCCTCCACGTTGCGTTTCTGGGAGGACTTTCGAGCGGTTTTGTTTTCGTTGTTCCCGTCTATTTTTATTTTCCATGGATCTGACTCATCCCGTGCTTTGGGCGTGGAGATAAGGTGGAGGGGCCAGATCTCGGCGCGCCTGTGCGTGCGTGCGTGTGTGTGTGACAGAGACAGCGCGAGTGCGCGCGGTTTCCCAACAGCAGCGGGGGTTTCGGAAGCGGGGCCCGCTCAGCGTGACGTGTTCACGGCCCGGGCCCCCCCTTCTCACTCTCCTCCTGCCCTCTCCTAGGATGACGCTCAATAGGAGTGGAAGCGGAGTTTTGGCTGGCGGGGAGCGCTTTGCAGGAAACTGACTCATCACAACTTGTCCCTCCTGCTATCCAAAGCTCTGCCCACGCACCTCCCACCCCGCGCGTGATTTCCTGGATATCAGCGCCCCCGCCCGGCCTTGGAGAGAATAGCAAACACGCCTACCATCGCGATCAGGCTTTGCCCGCCTTTCCTTCCCGCCGCTAACCCTGAGCTGATCTAATGTCCTTCTCCTCAAACTGCTACTTAAGAAAAGTACCCCATTGGTTCAACTGTATTTACTAAGAGTTTACTATTTACCTGGGGATTAAAATATGGCTGAATAGCCACCATTAGGTTTTGGTCTAAGGCACGCAGGCCAACAATGGAAGTTTTTCTTGTTTGTAAAACGAGGGTTTGTGTTTGCATTTTTTCTGAGCCGACAGTTAGGATAACCCACCTCATGGAAGAGCGAATTTTGATGGGGGAGGGGAGGCCCATGAGTGCCTTCAAGGAAGGAGTGGTAGAAAGGGAGAGGTTCCTGCAGGACCCACCTCCTCCTTGTGCCAATGGGGCATTGAGACCTAGAATCCCCACTTCAGCCCATCTGCGCCCCCTCACTGGCACTCCAAGAGAGCCCATCCGAGTCACTTGGGGAGCTGTACCAATTAGTTTCTTGAATTCCTTTCCTTTTAGATTGAGAAGGTCTAGGGAAGGAGGGCTATTAATGCATATTTTGGAAAAAGCCCCCCAGGAAACTTCAAAATTGGAAAAGAAGTATGGTGTAGGGGCTGACCACACAGAGCTCAGGGCAGATAGTCCTGGATTCAAATCCTCGAGAGGCCTGGATTCATATCTACTTGTATGCTGTGTGACCTTGGGCAAGTTACTTAACTTCTCTGAACCTTGATTTTCTCTTCTGTGTAAAGGAGCTAATATATACTCCTGTGCTAGAAGGGTAAATATTTATAAAGTGCTTAAACCAGTCCTGGCATAAAAATATATAAATAAATCTCAACCCTTGCCTTGAAGAGAGGAAGGCAAAGGTTCTTTAAGGGCTCTGTTGTGTGGGCTGATTTGCCCATGCCTCCTCTATGGGCTTTGATCCTTGCTCTTTTCAGCTGTATGATTTTGGGGAAAGATTTGTATCTTTTTGAGCTCCTACCCTTTAAACCCTCACCAATCAGTTGAGACTTGAAATTGTGGGCCCCTGCTCATTATAAAAGGTGGGGTGAAGTAGGTGTGGCACTGAGTCCAGATCTTCATCCCAAGAGGCTGCTCAGAAGAGCCTGCAAATTGGGACTTGTCCCCGGAAAAACCCAGTCCCTGCCAAGGACACATGGCCACTGTGTGACCTTGGTTTCTTCTTTAGTAAAAAGGAATCTGATTAGCCAGGGGTCCCTGCCTCGGCAAATCACCCCAAGTTTTCCCTCTCCTGAAGTGGGAGGAGAGAAGCTGGGTAGACCAGCCACCTTTAATTTTTCTTTTGCTGCAAGAGTGGGTTTCTTAGATGCAGGCAACAAAGGGCAAGGCGTCTAGACTTCAGATCACCTGATGTGCCTGGCAGGATGTGGCTCAGCCCTGGAGAAATCATGGCCTTGCCCAGCCCCACCCATCCCCTCCTCAGCCCCAGGCTATCCTCCTGATGACATCCTTGGGAAAGGCTCTCAGCCCACAGCACCTGTCAGCTGCTGTCTGAAGGAGTTGATAGCTGGGGTGGGGTGGCAGGTGGAGTGGGAATGATGAGGAGGAGGCAGGAGGAAGTTCAGCCAGAACTGAAGGTAGAGAGATACAATGCTTTCCATTTTCCAAGCACTTCTCTGTACAAAGTGTAGCTCTAGGCACGTTACCTACATTAACCCAGTCGATCTTTACACTTACCCTCTGAGACATTCACTATTACTGCCCCAGTTTTACAGACAAAGAAACTAGAGCCCAGAAAAGTTAAGTTGCTTGTTCAGGGTCACCTAGCAGACCCTAGATTCCAACCAACTCAATCTGGCTCCAGAGCCCTTGCTCTTGACCATGAAGATACAGTCTCTCAACTCTGTGCCATCAGGCTTCCCTGCAGGGGACTCACTGACCAATTGCCTGAGCGTGCTTCCACAGCCACTCTCTTTGACCTTTCATGCAGCTCTAATTTATAGATGAAGAAACTGAGGCCCAGAGACATTAAGTGACATGCTAAAGTTTTGGAAGTAACTGGTTGAGCCAGGACTAGAACCCAGGTCTTTCTGACCCCAAATTCCAGGATACTTGTAAGCTACAGAGCTGGGTCACCTCACATGAACCAGCTAATCCCCCACTGTGGGAGGAGCTGTTTATCTGGGAATTCTGGGAATTTACCTCATGATTGGATTGGGAAACTGCTGTTCTCTGGCAATTCACACGTATTTGGAGCATTCACACCTGTTAAGGATACCTCAGGGGGGAAAACAAACTGATTTCAGCTGATAATACGTGGTAGTAAACGGGACTCTGACCCCAGCTATTACAGTAAACCTGTCTTTGTTGACATAAGTCTGTCCTTCAGCTGCCCACTTCCTCGGTGACTTTGGAGGTACCAGGCTGGGCTTACCCAGTGCCTTTTGATGGTCTGGAGCCTATGGGAGGGAAGTGGTGGAAATTAGCTAGAAGAAACTAGAGATACCGTCTTAACCTCATGTTCTGGGGGTGATCACACAGCAAAGCATGGCCAGGTAAGGGAGGGTCCGATTTCCTGAGTGACCTGGGCTATACTTGTGTCTCAGCCACAGGAGCCATGTCGGAGCCATTAAGGGATGCCCGTCAGATCCCATGCAGCAGCAAGGTGTGCCGCCGCCTCTTTGGCCCCGTGGATGAAGAGCAGGTGCGCCGTGACTGTGAAGTACTAATGGAGGATTGCTTAAAAGAGGCTCGGGCACGTTGGAACTTCGACTTTGTCACTGAGACACCGCTGGAGGGCAACTACATTTGGGAGCGTGTGCAGGGCCTTGGCCTGCCGAAGTTCTACCTGCCTGTGGAGCCTTGGGGGGGTCGTGACGACATGGGAGGGGGCAAGCGGCCCTGTACCTCAACAGTTTTGATTCAAGGGATGGCCCAGGGGGACCACGTGGACCTGTCGCTGTCCTGCACCCTCGTGCCTCATTCCCTTGAGCGGCCTGAAGTGTCCCCAGGTGGCCCTGGTGCACCTCGGGGCCGGAAACGGGGGCAGACCAGCATGACAGGTGAGGACAGGTGCAGGAAAACGGGTACTACTGGGAATGGTGTACCAGAGAGCCAAAGAGCCAATCTGTTTGGTTCAGCTTGCTTACTAGGTAGAGGGGGACATAGGCCTGGAGAGGGGAAGTGATTTGCCTGAGGTCACACGGCAAGCCTGCACCCATGACATTTATTGGCTGACATCTAATAGCTACAATACTTATTATATGCCAGGAGTCCCTGGGTGGTACAAACATTAATGCTCTCAGATGCTAATGGAAAGGTTGGAAGTTTGAATCCACCTAGAGGCACCTTGGAAGAAAGGCCTGGTGATCTACTGAAAAATCAGCCCTTGAAAACCCTGTGGGGCGCACTTCTACTCTGACACACACAGGATTGCCACGAGTTGGGGTTGACTCTATGGCAACTGGTCGGTTTTATTATATGCCAGGCCCTTTGCTAAATTTCTAAGGTGGATTTCATTTAGCTCTTATAGAAATCCTATGCCATAAGATGTTTGTACCACCCTTTTATAGGCAAGGAAACAAGACTCAGAGAAGCAGAGTGATTTGCTTACGACTCCATAGTGAGTTTGCAATGGAGAGAAGACTAATGATAATAATTTTCTGGTCACTTTATCCAGACTTCACTTTCCCTTCTTAACACACACACACACACACACACTCTCATACACTCTCATACACACTTTCCGTCCCCCTTCCCTGTGTATTTTGTTCTCTTTAGCACTATTTTCTGTCAACAGCTACTTCCTTATCTGGATATTATCTGTTTCCACTAGGATGAGAAAAGGGAGAAAATGAGAAAAGGGATCTGAATTTCTTGTTCATTGCTGAATCTCCTGCACCTTGAACAGGGCCTGGCACATAGTAGATACTGGATAAATGATGACTGAATGATGCTAACGTTTGAGCATATACTCTGCCAGGCCCTGGGCCAAGGACTTCTAGAAAACATTCCATGTATTTATTTATTTTTAAAACATTTCATTCAATTCTTAGAGCACCAGGCCAATAGCTCAGAGAGGCAAAGCCAGGGCTCCCCCAGCAAATTGGCAGCCGGGTCAGAATGAATAATAATATAATGATAGCTAATATTTCTGTGAGCCAATACCATGCAGAACACTTCCCATGAATTATGTAATTGAATCTGTAGAGCAATGCTGTCCAATAGAACTCTGTAATGATGGAAATGTTCGGTTTCCATATTATCCAGTGTGGTAACCACTAGCCACATGGGGCTACTGAGCATTTAACATGTGGCTAAAAGGAGCTCTGCGGTGGTTAAGCACTTGGCTGCTAACCCAAAGGTCAGCAGTTCAAATCCACAAGCTGCTCTGTGGGAGCAAGAGAAAAGACCTGGTGATTGGCTCCCATAAAGATTACAGCCTAAAAAAAACGTATGGCGGGCAGTTCTATTCTGTCATATAAGGTTACTATGACTTGGAATCCACTCGATGGCACACAACAACAACAGAGGTGTGACTGAGGAATTGAATTTTAAATGTTATTTGATTTTAATTTAAGTAACCATATATGGCTTGTACCTATTGTACTGGGCTGCTTGGCTCTAGGGCAGAACCATGGTTGTAGGTCCAGTTACCAATTGTATCTGTGAAGTGAATGCCGTGTAAAGTCAGTGGAGGTTCCCAGAGTTCTTCCCTAAACTTGACAGTGACCCCTCTGCAGTTTGCCTTAGTTGGGTGGCTATGTTGTATACCTTCTCCCCCCCCCCCCCCCCATCATGCTGACTTCTGTTCTCTCTCCTTAGATTTCTACCACTCCAAACGCCGGCTGGTCTTCTCCAAGAAGAAGCCTTAACCCAGTCATTGGCGGCGTGGCACTCCTGGAACCCGGAGTCCCCACAAGCCCTTTCTACATTGTTTAACTTAGTCCTTCAGTTTGTGTGTCTTAATTATTATTTGTGTTTTAATTTAAACTCTTCCTCATGTACATACCCTGTTCCCCATCCCACCCCTCCAGCCTCTGGCATTAGAATTATTTAAAAAACTAAGTAAGCAGCAGAATAGTAGGCCCATCAGAGTGCTGGATATTTTTTATTATACATATCCTTATTTAAAACCTCTTCATCTTATGCTCTTCATGTCCTCTCTCCTGGAGGTAAGGGAGGACTGGCTTCATGCCAGCAGCTTCTGCCTCCCACCCTCACCCTCTGGGTGGTACTCTCTGGAGGGGCATGGCTCCCTCTGTTCACTGTCTCATGGACATTATGAATTCTGCCCCTCTCCTGGATTCTCAGACCTGAATCCCTTATCATCTGAGAAGTAAACAGATAGCACTTTTAAGAGGCCCAGCAGAGTGTGGCATCATCAGAAACTTTGGGGTCCCCTCACTTCCTCTAAGGTTGGGAAGGGTAGACTTGAAATGGCATAGCCTAGGAACAGGGCTAGGGGCTTGGCACCTTCCTGGCTCATGGCACCCATTCTGTCCTGGGAAGGCAGGGGAAAGGGAGGGTCCTGTAGCAAACCACCCCACCTTTCTGTAGGCCCTCTCTGTCCTCTGCAGGGGAGTCAGCCTCAATGTTTGATCCTCAACCCTGCTGGGGCTGCAGCTCTTTTCCAGGTGGGTTCTCAAACCCCCTTCTGCTCCTCGTCCCTCCTCTTTTCTCCCCCTCTGGTACCCTCCTGGCCCTGGGTGGCAGCTCCAGGGTGCCTGTCCTCCTTCCCCCCACAACTCAGTGGACTGGATGGGGAAGGGACACAGTAGAAGTAGAGCTCACCAGTTCTACCTCGGGCAGCTTAAGCAGCGATCACCTTCACCTCTTTCAGCTCTGGGATTGGGGACCTTAGCTTGTTGACAGGCCTCCTTGATGGGGGACCTCTCTCTGTTAAAAGTATGTGTATGAGGGGTCATATTTTTTTTCTGGGAGGAAGCAGGCTACACCAACCCCCTGGAACTCACCCAAGGACCTTCCCCATTTGCCCCACCCTTTCCCCATTTTAATGCACTTTGAGTAGCAGCTGAACAAGGAGTCAGGTATTTTAAGATGGTGGGATAAAGGCTGTGGATAGGGCTGATTTGAGGACTGAGGCTTAGCAGTTGCCTTTCCCAGCATTAAAAGTTGAGCCCAATGTTAGATTACCCAATAAGGAAGGTAAGCATGGTCTTACTTATGCTTACTTATTCATCTGTAGTAAACAGTTTCACTTTTTTTTTAAAAAAATTACATCTAAAATTCCACTTCTAGGTATATCTACCATTTGTCCCTTTCCCAACCCCACAGCACCTTAACAGAATCAAAACCTCTTTTCAAATTTATAGTCCCTGACAGGGATGGAGTACCCATGTTTTTCACTGAAAAACTGTGCAGTACAGATTAGTAAACATGTGAAAATGTTCACCATATAGATTAGTAAGTAAGCAGAAGTAAGCTCATGCTTACCTTGCTTATTGGGTAAGCCCTCGCTGGTTGAGCCCTTGGAAGCACCAAAGCACTTAGTGGGTCTGACCCCAAACACCTTCTAGCTCCTGTAACGTCGTGGCCTGGACTGTTGTCTGCTGGCTCCCCACGTGTCCTGTCCCCCTGTCTTTCCCCCTAAGACTGTAAACTTCTCAAGGATGAGGACCATGTCCTGTACTGCTCTGTGTCCTTCAGCCGTCCCACAATGCTGGATGTACAGCAGGTGCTCAATAAATATTTCTTGTTGACTTTACGTATAATAATACTGTTCTCGTTGTATCTTGTCATTTATAAGAACAAATTGGTGGTGGTTTTTTGGTGGTTTTAATAATTTTAAAAAATTAATGAAGCACTTAACTTTTTAAAAAATGCAGAAAGCGTGGCAAATAGATCATGAAGCAAAAATCAAACAGCAACAAAAAACAATAGATCCTAACACCTCTGCAAAGATAGCAACTGCCTACAGTCGTTTGTTTCCTCCTGATGTTTTCATATACCAAATATAAACATTTAAACATTTTGGTAATACGCTGTACATAATGTTGTGTAGTCTTTTTTTGTGGTTAATTTTATTTTTGGTGAAAATATATGCAGAAAAACCTGTTTCTATTCTAGTTTCTAGACATAATGATCAGTGACATTGGTTACATACTTCACATTGTGTCAGCATAAGGAAGGTAAGCATGGTCTTACTTATGCTTACTCATTTGTAGTGAACAGTTTCACTTCTTTTTTTTTCTAAATTACATCTAAGATTCCACTTGTAGGTATAGCTACCATTTGTCCCTTTCCCAACCCCACAGCACCTTCTTAACAGAATCAAAACCTCTTTTCAAATTTAAAGTCTCTGACAGGGATGGAGGTCTCATGTTTTTCACTGAAAAACTGTGCACTACAGACTACTAAACATGTGAAACTGCACTATATAGATTAGTAAGTAAGCAGAAGTAAGCTCATGCTTACCTTGCTTATTGGGTAATCTGTCCCTGGTTGTTTCACTTCCATTTACTTAAGTTACTTAATCTCTCTGCCTCCCATCTCCCGCAACAGGTTTAAAATAGCCGTTGACCCTTTGGTCTTAACATAATTTTTTCTTTAAGTAACAAAATACTCAAGAGTGACAAGCTTTACTCTTTTGGCTGTTACTTAGATTAAAAGTGACTTCAGGGGATAGTTTGAATTCAAGGTTTGAAGAACAACTCAGCTATAGTCTTGGGGACTCCTCTAGCCTCAGTAGGTCCAGCAAGTCTGGATTCTTTAAGAATTTGAAGTTCTGTTCTACATCTTCTCCCTTTTAATCAGAATTCATTTATTGTGTTCCAGATCAGAGTGTTCAGTAGTGATAGTCAGGCACCATCTCATTCTGGTCCTGTAGTTCATTTCCTTCTCTGAGTCTTGAGTTTCTATCTTTCCCTTTTGTTCCAGACAAACTAAAAACCATAGTTCTATCTTATATGGCTGCTCATAATCTTTTAAGAGCCCAGACACTACTCACCATACTGGGAGGTAGAACATAAACTTTAAGAATTTATTATGCTAATTGACTGGATTGTCTCAGGAGACCACAGCCCTAAGCCCCCAAACCAAGAGAACTGATCCCATGAGGTTATTGATCATTTTTGATTAGTATCAGCATCAGTAACTGCCCCTCCAGCTTTTTCTGGTAGTCATTGTTACAAAACCATACACGACCTAAGTTGGCTCATTCATCCCTTTTCCCTATCTATTTATTACTATATATTAACATCAGTTACATCAGTCATGCTGTGCAAACTTCACACATATTGGTGCCACTTTTCCTCTTTCTATAAACAAGTGACTACTACCTAGAGAGTACTCTTCTCTCTTCCTCCCCCACCCAACCACTAATGAACAGTAGTTTCTGTATATTTACCTGTTCATATCATTCCATAAGTGAGAACATTCTATCCATCTATATAGTGATTGACTTATTTCTATCAACATGTTGCCCCCCAAGTTCATCTAAGATGTAAAATGTTTCAGGAGTTTCTTTTTCTCTATTGCTAAGTAGTATTCCATTGAATATAAGTACATATTATGTATCCACTCATCCACTGATAGGCCCTTAGGTTGTTTCCATCTTTTTGCTATTGCGAATAATGCTGTAATGAGCATAGGTGTGCGTATGTTTGCATCACCTCTATTACATAGACCGAGGAGTGGAATTGCTGGGTCATATGGCATCTCTACTTTTTTGAGGAACCACCAGACTGTCTACCACAAAGTCTGCATCATTTTACATTACCACCAGCAATGGATGAGTGCTACTATTTCTCCAGTTCCCTCCAGCATTTGTTATTTTATTTTAATTTTAGCCATCCTAAAAACAAAACCAAACCCACTGCTGTTGAGTCAGATCGGACTTACAGCAACCCCTCCTTGGGTTTCTGAGGCAGTATCATTATGGAAGTAGATTGCCCAAACTTCCTTCTGAGGAGTGGCTGGTGGGTTTGAACTGCCAGCCTTCTGGTTAGTAGTCAAATGCCCTGTGGTTTTGATTTGGATTCCTCTGATAGCTAATGGTGTTGAATATCTTTTCATTTGTCTGTTGGCCATTTGAATATCCTCTTTGGTGAAGTGTCTGTTCATGTCCTCTGCCAGTTTTGGATTGAGTGATTTGTCTTTTTGTTAAGTTATAGAAGTTTTTTTGCATGTTTTAAATAGTAGAACTTTATTGGTTATATCACTACCAGAGATTTTTCTACCAATCTGTAGGTTGTCTCTTAATGTTATAGTCTTTTTGTTGTTGTTAGGTGCTGTTGAGTTGGCTCCAACTCATAGCGACCCTAGACTATATACAACAGAACGGAACGCTGCCCGGTCCTGCGCCATCCTCACAATCCTTGCTATGCGTAAGCCCATCATTGCAGCCCTGTGTCAGTCCATCTTGTTGAGGGTCTTCCCCTTCTTCACTGATCCTCTGCTTTACCAAGCATGATATTCTTCTCCAGGGAATGGTCCCTTCTGATCACATGACTGAAGTAGATGAGACAAAGTCTGGCCATTCTCGTTTCTAAGGAGCATTCTGGCTGCACTTCTTCCAGGACAGATTTGTTTGTTCTGGCAGTCCATGGTATTTTCAGCAGTCTTTGCCAACACCACAACTGAAAGGCTCAGTAAAGAATATATTGTGGCTTAACATCATTACTCATCAGGGAAATGCAAATTAAAACCACAGTGAGATACTACTATGCATCTACTAGAATGACAGGTTAAAAAAACAAAACAGATATTGCCAAGTGTTGGTAAGGATATGGAACAGCTAGAACTCTCTTACACCTTTCTGAAAAAAAAAACAAACGAAAAACCCAAACTTACTGCCATGGAGTCAAAGGAATCAGATGTGACTCATAGCGACCCCTCCTTGGGTTTCCGAGGTGGTATCACTATGGAAGTAGATTACCCAACCTTCCTTCCAAGGAGTGGCTGGTGGGTTTGAACCACCACCCTTCTGGTTAGCAGTCAAATGCCTTAGGCACTATGCCACCAGAGCTTCTTATACCTTTCTGGTGGAGGTATAAAATATTACATCCCTTAGGAAAACTGTTTGGTGATCTTCTAAAGCTAAACTTATGCCTACCCCATAACCCAGTAATTCCATTCCTACATATTGTCTCAAGAAATGAGCACATATTTCAGCCAAAAGACAAGAATGACCATAGCAGCATTAGTAGCCCCAAACCTAAATGCCCACAACAGAAGAATAGATATATAAATTGTGGCATATTTACATAGTGGAATACTATACAACATTAAAAAGAAGAACAAAGCACATTTCTAAAATTTTATTTTTATTTTCTTGTTGTTGCTGAGAATGTACAGAGCATAGCATACACCAATTCAATGATTTCTACATGTATATTTCAGTAATATTTACATTCAAGTTGTGCAACAATTCTCACCTTCCTTTTCTGAGTTATTAAGAAGGAAGTGCTGGTATGTGCATGTTCTGACTATCTATTCATAATAAACCACACCAAGACTTAGAGCCTTTGAGCAATAATAAATAATTTATTTGCTTATAATTCTGCATTGTGAGCAAGACTCAGTGGGAAAATTTTGCTGCATGTGGTATCCTCTAGGGCAGTTTGACTGGGGCTCGAGGATCCAGTTCCAGGATAGCTCCTTCACGTGGCTGGCAGTTAATGCTAGTTTTTGACTGGGAGGTCAGCTGGGCTGTCAACCCAAGTGCTTATACGTGGCCTTGCAATGTAATCGGGCTTTTCACAGGATAGTGGCTGGGTTCCGAGAGAGTGTCCTAGGAGGGAGCGATCCAAGAGACCAAGGTGAGAGCTGCAAGTTGATTTATGGTCCAGGCTTGGAAGTCACACAGCTCTTCTCTCTGAGTCATACACATGCCTGTGTTTATAGTTTAGTAGTTTTCTCAGCCTGCTTCCTGACTGTAGGAAGTTGGGGGCCCCAGGGCCCTTTCTTTTTGTTTTAAATTGTCTCTTGTTTCTTTCCATCTGAGCCAACATAATTATAAAAATCTTTGTGAGCTTCTGGTGTATCAAATTCTAATGCACTGCACACACAATTCTAGCCTACTCCATTAGCCAAAAGCCACAAAAATTTTTAAAAAATATTTTTAATTTTTATTGTGATTTCGATGAAAGTATACAGAGCAAATTCATTTTCCATACAGCAGTTTACACACATTTTGTTTCATGACATTGACAGCAATTTGCCACACTATAACAGCCCTTTTCCCACTTCCTCCCTATAGTTAACTCTTCCCTGTGTCCTTCTTTCCTACTCATTCCTGCTCTCTGAGCTATCTCCCTGTGCAAATACTGCCCTTCTGTTCTCTCTTGACTGGTCTTCCTAAGGAGTGTATCTACCTGATATAAATGTTCACCCTATATGTCTGTCTATAAAAGCCACAAAATTCTTCGAAATGCTCCTCTCTACCTTGGACTGAGAGCCAGGATGCTGTGAAACAAGTTCCATGGATTCCTTATTATTATTTTTTTAAATGTAATTTTTTTTTAAATTGTAATTTGGGTGAAAGTTTACAGAGCAAATTCACTTTCCACACAGCAGTTCACACACACGTCTTATGACATTGACTACAATTTACCCCAATGCAACAGCTCCAGCTCCCCTCCACTTCCTCCCGATAGTTACCACTTCCCTGTGTGCATCCCTTCATGTACCCCTGCCCCCTGAACTGTCTCCTTGCACATAAACAGCCCTTTTTTCTCCCGTGATTGTTCTCTCTATGGAGTGTATCTACCTCAGGTAAATGTTCAATTCATATGCCTGTCTTTTGTTTGGCTGGAAGCCACAGGTGTGGGTTCAATTCCAGACCTGCAGGGCAGCTAGGAGCTCTGGTAGCTCTGGTAGCATAGTGGCTAAAGCACTTGACTGCTAACCAGAAGGCTGGCGGTTCAAACCCACCAGCCACTCCTCGGAAGGAAGGTTGGGCAATCCTACTTCCGTAGTGATACTGCCTCGGAAACCCAAGGAGGGGTCGCTATGAGTCGGGGCCGACTCGACGGCACATAACAACAACAACAACAACAGGGCAGCTAGGGACCATAGTCTCAGTGGTTCCACCAGGCTCTATTGGACCAGCAAACCTGGTCAGTTAGGCTCTTAATATTCTACTTTCACCAGACTATAAACGCTAAGGACTACCACCTCTTCTAACTGATAATACCTTGCATTTTGTAAAGCATTTCAGTTTACACAAACTTCTGTAAACCCTATTTGTCACATCCTTACCACAGTCAGCGAAGTAGGTATTCTTACGTCCATTTTGCAGATGGAGAAATAGAAATTCAAAGTGATCAAGGTGGCGTTAATTGAGTTACCAAGACAAAGAGCAAATACTCATCAAAGCCAAGGTCCGAGGTCCAAGTCCAGGTGTCACAGAACTCTAACTGCCTTTCAGTTCTCCATCTAATTTATTTAATTTTTTCATTGTTTCAAGAATATACACAGCTGAACACACACCAATTCAACGATTTCTATATGTACAATTCAATGACATTGATTATTTTATTTAAGTTGTGCTACCGTTCTCACATTCCTTTTCTGAGTTGTTCTTCCCCCGTTAAATAAACTTGTTACCCCTTAAGGTTCCTATCTAATCTTCCAAGTTGCTCTTGTCAATTTGATCCCATAGACAGATGTTAAAAGAGCACAATCCTCAAGGCAGACATTCCTTACTAGTTAAGCTAAACTACAGGCATGGAAAGTAATTTCTGACATGAGTCGAATGCTTTTTTTTTTTTTTCTTTAGTGAACAGTGTATGGCAAGGAGCAGGGTGTACATCAAGTACTTACTGCAAAATGTTTAGTCAAAACAAACTTCTGGAACCTGGCTAGATAGAAGGATAGCTTTGATGATGGTGTGCATAAATGGTGACAGAGAAGAGCCAAGCAATAATGTTTCCTTTTCTGGTGAGCTTCTAGTACACAGAAGGACATTTGACATGTGATTTTGTTTTAATTAACAGTATTTTTAATTATGTGTTAAGGTTGGAAAATTGTTGACTGCAAATTTTACTAGGATTTGTAAGGATAGTACTTGATACATTTGGTCAACCCTTTTTCCTTATCAAAGTATTTTTATTTTAAATTTTATTTTATTTATTGTTATTTGGGTGAAGATTTACAGAGCGAATTCACTTTCCATATAGCAGTTCACATATACTTTGTCTCATGACATTGACCACAGTTTACAATGCAACAACTCCCCTCCCACTTCCTCCCCATAGTTACCTCTTCCCAGTGACCATCCCTCCACACTCTCCTGCGCCCTGAGCTGTCTCCCTGTGCATAAG
>NW_006921646.1:5512435-5514462 GCF_000298275.1 Orycteropus afer afer
GATTGCCCAACCTTCCTTCTGAGGAGTGGCTGGTGGGTTTGAACCACCAGCCTTTCGGTTAGCAGTCAAATGCCTTAGGCACTATGCTACCAAAACTCCTATCTTATTAGTTGCCATAAAATTGGCTCTGATACATGGAGACCATATGCATAACAGAATGTATTTTGCTCAGTCCAGTGCCATCTTTATGATCATTGATATGTTTGAGACAGTTATTGCAGAGTTTGTGTAGTGCCTTCCGACCTAGGGGGCTCATCTTCCAGCACTGTATTGGACAGTTTTCTGGGGTGGTCCATAAAGTTTTCATTGGCTAATTTTCAGAAGTAGATAACCAGACCTTTCTTCCTAGTCTGTCTCAGTCTGGAAGCTCTGTTGAAATGTGTCCATTACAGGTGACCCTGCTGGTATTTGAAATATTGCTGGCATAGCTTCCAACATCATAGCAACATGAAGTCACCACAGTACATCAAATTGAGAGGTGGTGGCTATAGTTCATTGACTCAAGCTGTAGTTGCTGAAATTTTCTGTTCACCATTATTACTGGGCACTGAAGCACCAAGGGGTGCCCTAATGAACCTCCAAGTTCTAGGTATATTCCTCTTGGCTCAATTATGTAGCAGCAATGTCAGCTCCTCATGATAAGCAAGGTCAATTATCCCTGACTCCTTTATCTGCTAGTCTCCTGGCATGAGGAACTCCAAATGATTAGGCAGTTGGAGCTTTAGGTTCAACAGAACATTTAGAGTATCCATCCTTTGGTGAAAGCTTACCCATTCTGGGAACAAGGACCTCCATGCTACAGAGTCTAGAGAGTGAGAAAATGAAGCAAAAATAAATCCCCAACAGGGTCATTGGAGGTGACTAGAGGGGCCATTCTTACTTCCAGCCTTTTGTTCCCAGACCTGTGATTCTAGTTATTGGGGTCATGGCACTCTGCATGGCCACTGGTTCACTGTATACTCCACATTCTGCAGCATACTGCGGTCAACTCCAAGTTGGCATTTAGGTGAGGTCAAGAGAGGTTACAGCATTCTATTGGGCTGGCAACTTCTGGGGATGTGGTGTGTCATAGGACTGGTGGATCCTGTGGTGCTATGCCCGTTGTTGCCTCTCTTTTATCATAAAGTGGGTGGGTCTTGTGGTCTGAGTAGATTTTATGAGGGGTCCCAAGTCAGTTGATCAGATACTAAGTGTGTTCTTGGCTGAGACATTGTAGGCCAGCTGGCAAACACATATCCAGAATAAGGATCAATCCCAGTATGAAAGAGATCTGGATTAATCAACCTGCCAGCAAGTGATTGGTGCTGCAAAGGATAGCACCACATTGAGGGCTCATTGTTGGTCTCTCTGGATGGTAGGTTGGGCACTCAGTGGTGGCAATACCTAGATCATTGTCAATGAGAGGGAGCACAGGCTTAGTGCTCCATGTAGAGTGTCAGCCCTTCATACCTCCCATTGTGGCTACTCCATTTATAGACCTTTTGTGCAAACACTGAGGTAGCTAAGTACAGTGGCTGGATGACATCCACTGGACAAATCATCTAGTCTACCTGGTTGCTTATACCTCTTTTTGATGCATTCCCTCTGTGGGGTATTATAGTGACAAAGAATGCCATTCTTTGAGGTTTATCTACATGTCTCTACTCCAGACTTCCTAGTCTCTTTTTCTCATCTTGCTCCTTCCACACTCCTGACCAACTAGCCAACCCATTTGTCACCACCCATGAGTCCAAGTGTATTCTTACTTCAAGCTACCTCTTTCCCTCCAAGGGATATGACCAAGTGTGTTGTCCAAATTTTGGCCCACTCGGAGGATATATCTTCACTGCTGTCACTCAGAGCCATCCCTGTTCTGTGGTGTAACAGTGATCCATTCTCTGATTGTACTAAGATATTGACCTAAGCAATCTATGTTGTTGTTGTTGTTGTTATGTGCCATCGAGTCAGCCCTGACTCATAGCGACCCCTCCTTGGGTTTCCGAGGCAGTATCACTACGGAAGTAGGATTGCCCAACCTTCCTTCCGAG
>NW_006921646.1:5514817-5516471 GCF_000298275.1 Orycteropus afer afer
GAGACTGGTAATCAACTCCATGGTGGAATCTACTGTGAGCAGCTGAGTAGCTGCTTTAGGGATGTGGTCTGCTTCCTGTATATAAGGAGAAGCCTTGGAAAATGCTTTCTAGCTTATGCACACTTGACCCCTTCCTTTTCCCCTGTCATTGTTCAGCAGCCTGCCATGCTCTGCTGACCTTGAGACTTTCAATGGACTTGAATTAATGGCCTGCTGTGTGGTTTGGTAAGATTGAAACTGTGCATTATTGCTTGTCGACCTTAGGTTTGTCAGCCTCAGCAGCCAGCAGCTGAGTGAAGAAAAGCCTCCAGCTCCAGTGGACCAGGAGCAGGAGGCAGAGCTGAAGCCCAAGGTTGAGGGGCTTTCTCCCAGGCCCTAGAGCCTGGCACTTTGAATTTGGACTTAAAGCTTCCAAACTGTAAGAGAATAAACTCCTGTTTGTTCAAGCCATCCCATTTGTGGTATATTCTTGTCAGAGAGGCACTGGGTAACCAGAACACTACTTTATAACTTGGTGGATCTGATAATACCCAGCTCAGGATGGGCAACTCCCATCACATGTTCACTTGATGTCTCACGGTCAGTCATTCAAACTCTACTGGGCCAACGAGTATACTAAGAGCTACTTTTCAAATGTTGAATAATTTTCTGCAATAAAGGGCATAACTTTGTTCCAGAACCCTAAGTATTTGAGATAAGACTCTCCCAGTGAGGCTTTTCAGAGACTTCACACTGCCTACTCATTTCCCATGGATACCTCTAGCACCATGGGATCTGTGAGTCCATGTCAGTTCCTTCTTTGATGGTAGCTCAGGTGTTCCTTGGCTTGTAGAACCTCACATAGTATCTGTCTTCCTTCTTGTGTGTCTATGTCTATTCTGCTTTATTTATAACTCAGAAGTGATTAGGTTTAGGACCAGTCCTATTCTGGTATGACCTCATTAATATAATAAAACAAAAAGACTTATTTCTAAAAAGGATCAGGGGCCAGGAATTTAGTGCATATATTTTGGGGGACACGATCAATCTGTAACAATTTATAAAGAGAGTTTTTTTTTTTAATTATTGTAAAAATATTTATAACACATTTATCAATTTAACATTTTTCATATGTACTATTTAGTCCCATCAATTACATGAGCCATGCTGTGCAACCATCAATAATATTCATTACTATCAGAAACTGAAACAAGAAAGGATCTTCCCTTAGAGGATTCAGAGAGAACGTAGACCTGAATTTGGACTACTAGGCTCCTGAACTGTGAGACGATAAATTCCTGTTTTTATAAGCCACCAGTTTGTAGTATTTTGTTACGGCGGCTCTAGAAAATTAATACACTTTCTGACCTAAGTGCTTTTCTCCCAAATCCCACCCCAGCTCTAATCAGCCAGCTTAAACTCGGTCTATACCCATGTTCACTGCCCCTTAGCAACAGATAATCATCCTGGCATCTGGGCGAGCCCATCTGAAAATTGGTAGGATGGACAAGTTGAAGGTTCTCTAACTCAGTCATTTAGTAATCACAAAAACAGCAACAACAGCTAACACTGATTACCTACTGCGGTGTAGTAAATTACTTAGTGTGGCTTTTCTACCCATAAGTCTTTGTAAACTCTAAGGTGGGAATTGCTATTAGCTACGGAGGAGATCCTG
>NW_006921646.1:5518976-5535182 GCF_000298275.1 Orycteropus afer afer
GAGAGGTGGTGGGTGCCTTGGGAGGAACGGTTGGAGAAAGGGCTGGAGGGAGGCAGCATGTCTGGCCTTGCAGTAATAGGCCTTGGGTTACTGCTGGTAATCCTGCCTTCCCCTTATAGGGTTAGAGGAGGTCAGAACATGTGGCCTCCTTGTCGTTTTAGCACCTACCATCTGCTAACATTACTCCAAATGCAAAGATGGATTACATTGTGTAAAATTCACAAGAAACCTATGAGGTAGACACTATTATTAGCTCCATTTTACAGATGAGGAAACTGAGGACCTGAACACTTAAGTCACCTGTCTAAAGTCCCATGCTAAGAAGTGGTAGGGACCCCAGATATCTACTCAGATGACTCCAGGCCATACTGCTTGACAAAACCAGAAAGGGGAAGTGCCTCACCCAGGGCCCTGCCACTGGGACAATACCAAGAGGCTAATGGGGCCCTATCACCAGCTGTGATCTCCTCAGTCTTTGATGTAACTGTTTTCTAATTCTTACCTCAAGCGCTACACAGATGCAACTGCAAAGTAAGCCCCCTGGCCCTGGTTTCCTGTGGGAGTGCCTGCCTAAACTCCTTCTAGAGATATTATGGAGCCACCAGCCTGATGCAGAGAGACCCAGACTTCCTTGCTCAAACCCCAGTTCTCACCACTGCACCCAGAACAGAGTATCTTGCTTCCTGGTTTACCAAACTAAGAAGTGAATTCAAGCCTCTTTAGGGAATGAAAAATAATGAATATGAAAACGTTTCCGTTCATGCAGCAGTGTCACACTGCCTTTGATCCTTGTTCATTCATTCTGTTGTAAAATTCAGTTTCTGAGCTCAGTGACACTGTGTTTTAAAATTAGCTCCATTGTTTCCCAAAAGGCTTGAAACTATCTTTTTTCTAACACCTGGTATGTCTTCCTGCCAGTTGACTCATGGACAAGTTTCTCCACCCGGGGCTGTAGTGCTGGCTGGAGGAGAGGTGGGTGGAGTCCTACCCACCTACACCTGCCGGGTTTCATGGAGCTCTGACACCAGCAGAGAGGGCTGGATGACGCCAGCCTTCTTCATGCCACTTTTATTTCTATGATTGGGAGGTGGGCCGATGGAGGGAGATGAACTGAGGATGTCTTGAGATCCTGAGGACTGGGTCTTAATAATCCAATTCACTGCTCTTACGGAAGAGGAGAGAGCCTCTCGCTACAAGGAAGAATGTCTTGGATTTATTTTATTTGCCTAAATCCAGGTGCAAAGTGTTGGCCCTATTTTCAGAAAATATCCAGAGTCCAGTCACCTCTCACTATCGCCTTCCTTGCTGTCCTTCTAATCCAAGTTATCACTTCTTTCTTGGATTGTTGTAATAGCCTTCTCACCTGTGTCCCTGCTTCTGTTCTTGCCCTAGCACTGTTTATTCTCCAGAATGAGAGCAGCCAAATAGATCCTTTTAAAACCTAAGTCACATCATGTCACTCTCCAAATGGCTTCCATTTCATCTACAGTTAGAAACCCAGGTCCTTACGTGGCTCATAGGTCCTACTTGCTACCTCTGCCCTCATCGCCTTCCCTCCACCCTCCACTATGTGCTCCAGCCACCCTGGCCTCCTGGGGGTTCCTCACATACACAAAGCATGTTCCTGCCCCAGGACCTTTGCATTCACTGTTCCCTCAGCCTAAACACTCCACTCCCAGATCTGCTTCCTCACTTCATTCCAATGTCCGCTCCAATATCACCTCAGAGAGGCCTCACCTGACCACTCCATTGCAATAAACTCTTATGACTTTATCCCCTCACCCTACTTTCCTCTTCTTCATAGTACTTATCACTATTGGACATTGTATTATAAATGTATTTTGTATCCTAGGTGCTTAATACAGTATCTGACACACAGTACAAAATATTTGCACATGGTACAAAATATTTGCTCAGTAAAAATTTGTTGAATAAATAAGCGAATGACTTATTTAGTTCAACAAAGTCCTAGAAACTCTCAGAATCAATTTCAGCTGTAAAAAGGGGGTAAAAGGGATAGTTGGATGTGAGAATACTTATCTATTTAGAAAATTAAACTTATTAATTTAGAAATTAAATTTATTAAATTTTAGGACTTTGTTTTGCATTAATTTTGGATATACAGAAAAGTTGCAAAAATAGTAAAATAATTCACCAATAGTCCTCAAATGTTAATGACTTACCACATTTGCTTTATCATTCTCTCTCTTTGTATATGTACAAATTATCCTTAAATTTATTATTATTTTTTCATTTTTATTGTGATTTGGGTGAACTTAAATTCATTTTTGACTAGGCAGTATTTACAGATGGTACAAAATGTGATCTGCAAAAAGTAAATAGTGAAGCATCAATCTCCCTCTTTCTCCATCTCAACATTTTCTCTCTCCAGCCCAATTGCTATCAGTGTCCTGTATATTCTTTCAAAAATATTCTAAGTGTTTATAAATATATATGAATATGTATGCATACATATTTCAGAAATTTAATACCCACTGTTTTTTTCTTCATACAAAGCATACTGGACTTGAAGTGGCATATGTTTTGTTACCTATATATTAACTACAATAAACAAAATAAAGCAAACTCACTGCACTTGCTGTTTGACATCTTTTTTCCTTCAACAATATATATATTTTTTTCTTTAAATCTTGTTTGTTTTATTGTTATTGAGAATATACACAGCAAAACATACACCGATTCAACAGTTTCTACTGTACCACTCAGTGACATTGATCACATTCTTCGAGTTGGGCGACATTTTCACCCTCCTTTGCTGTGTTGTTCCTCCCTCATTAACATAAACTCACTGTTCCCTAAGGTTCTTATCTAATCTTTTGAGTTGCTGTTATCACTTGATCCCATACAGAGAGATCTTAAAAGAGCATAATGCTCAAGGCAGATATTTTTTATTAGTTAAGCTAAATTATTATTCAGTTTTAAGATGACTTCAGGGGATATTGTTGATTTAAGGTTTAAAGATTATCTTAAGGCAATAGTTACAGAGGTTCATTTACCCTCCATGGCTCCAGAAAGTCTGGAATCCATGAGAATTTGAAATTTTGTTCTGTAGTTCTCCCCTTTTGATCAGAATTCTTTCATAGAATCTTTGATCAGAATGTTTATTAATGGTAGCCTGGTACCATCCAGTTCTTCTGGTCTCATGGCAAAGGATGCAGTTTTTCATGGAGCCTATTACCCAGACATTCCATATCCTCCTTCTATTCCTGACTCTCCTTCCTCTGTTGTTCCAGGTAAATAGAGACCAGTTGTGCCTTGGATGGTTACTTGCAAGCTTTTAAGACCCCAGGCACTATGCAACAAACCAGGAGGTAGAACAGAAACACTAAACACATTATTAGACCAATTAACCAGGATATTCCGAGAAACCATGACTCTAAGCCTCCAAGGAATCAAATCTTATGAAATTTTGATTGTATGTAAGCAGTCTCAGCAGCTACTCTTTTTTTTTTCCTGAAATTTCTTTCTTTCTTTCTTTTTTTAAATTGTGATTTGGGTGAAAGTTTACAGAGCAAATTCACTTTCCATACAGCAGTTCACACACATGTTGTCTCATGACATTGACTACAATCTACCACAATGCAACAGCTCCCCTCCCACTTCCTCCCCATAGTTACCTCTTCCCTGTGTCCATCCCTCTATGCATTCCTGTCCCCTGAGCTGCTCCCTGTGCATAAACAGCCCTTCTTTCTCCCATGATTGTTCTCTCCAAGGAGTGTATCTACATGTTCAACTCATATGCCTGTCTTTTGTTTGGCTGGAAGCCACAGGTGTGGGTTCAATTCCAGACCTGAAGGGCAGCTAGGGACCATAGTCTCAGTGGTTCCACCAGGCTCTATCAGACCAGAAAACCTAGTCCCCCCCCCCTTTTTTTTTCTTTCCAAATGATTTTGAGTTTTGTTACACATTGTTCTCCCTCTCTATCCAGGATCTCCTACATAGATCCCCCTCTGAGTGGTTGACAGTGGTAGCTGGGCACCATCTAGTTCTTCAGGTCTCATAGTCATATAGGCTGAGGTTTGCATGGTGTGCCAGTCACCAGGACTAATTGTTTCCATGAATCTTTGGTTTTCTTCATTCTTCTTTGCTCTTGATGAGGAGAGACCCATCATTGCATCTAGATAGCTGCTTGCAAGCTTTTAAGATCCCAGTTGCTACTTGCCAAAGTAGGAGGTGGAACAATGTTTTGTGTAGTATGTTATGCCAGTCGAGCTTGATGTCCCCTCAGCAGCTACTCGTTTTTTTTTTTTTTTCCTTTTGGTAAATATATCTATCAGTCTTCAGCATGGATTATACCTAAACATAAGGAAAATCCTCACAACTGGACCAATAAATAACATCATGATAAATGGAGAAAAGACTGAAATTGTCAGGGATTTCATTTTACCTGAATCCACAAGCAACACCCATGGAAATGCCAGTCAAGAAATCAAATGTCATATTGCACTGGGCAAATCTGCTGCAAAATAGTACTGTAAAGTGTTAAGGAGCAAAGATGTCACTTTGAAGACTAAGGTACACCTGACCAAGCCATAGTATTTTCATTTGCCTTATATGCATGTGAAAGCTAGGCAATGAATAAGGAAGATGGAAGAAGAGTTGATGCCTTTGAACGGTGATGTTAGTGAAGAATACTGAAAATATCACTGACTTCCAGAAGAACAAACGAATCCGTCCTGGAAGAAGTACAGCTGGAATACTCCTTAGAAATGAGAATGGCAGACTTCATCTCACCTACTTTGGTCATGTTGCCGGAAGGGACCAGTCCTGGAGAAGGATATCATGCTTGGTAAAGTAGAGGGTCAGTGAAAAGGGGAACAACCCTCAATTAGATGGTTTGACACAACGGTTGCAATGATGGGCTCAATCATAGCAGGGATTGTGAGGATGACAAAGGACTGGGCAGTGTTTCTGCCTGTTTGCGTGAGGTCACTATGAGTTGGAGATAACTTGATGGCACCTAACAACTACAGCAACTATACACAGCTTTTGCCAATGCAACTTTTTACAGGTGTAGAACTTACTGACAGCAATTATAATAATCCGGTGTGCAATGCAAACCTTAATTAATGAGATTTTTCATCATCATTTACCCCCCTCTCCTTCCCCCTCCTGCCTCTGGTAACCACTAATAAACTTTGTCTCTATACATTTGCTTTTTCTTGTCTTTTTATATGTGAAGTCATACAATATTTGTCCTTTTGTGATTGTCTTATTTCACTCAGCATATTTTCAAGCTTCATCCATACTGTAGCATGCATCAAGTCTTCATTTCTCCTACCTGAGTAGTATTCTGTTGTATGTATGTACCACATTTTGTTTATTCATTCATCTGTTGGTAGGTAGTTAGGCTGTTTCTACCTTTTGGCTATTGTTAATAGTGCCACAATGAACACTGGTGTACAAGTTTCTTTTCGAGTCTCTGATTTCAAGTCTTTTGGGTATATACCAGGAAGTGGAATTGCTGGATCATATGATAGTTCCATTTTTAGTTTTTTGAGGTTCTTCCACATTGTTTTCCACAATTACAGTACCATTTTGCATTTCCACCAGCCATGGATAAGAATTCCAGTTTCCCCACATCCTCACCAATATATATTATTTTCCTTTTTTTTTTAAATTCTTAGCCATCTTACTGAAAGTGTAATGGTATCATCTCATTGTGGTTTTGATTTGCATCCCTCTGATGGCTAATTATGTTGAACATCTTTTCATGTGTTTGGTGGCCATTTGAATGTCCTCTTTGGCGAAGTGTCTGTTCAAGTCCTTTGCCCATTTTTTGGTTGGGTTATTTGTCTTTTTGTGGGAAAGTTGTCAAAATCACATATACATAAATGTTGTTAGATTCTTGTTGGTATATGGTTTCTGAAGATATTCTTGTCAGTAGCTTGTTTTTTCACTTTTTTGTAAAGTCTTTTCATGGACACAAGTTTTTAATTTTCATGAGGTCTCATTTATTTTTGTCTTTTGCTGTTTGTGCTTCTGTTATTATATCAAATAATCTGTTGTTAAAAGTTAGGCTTCAAGAATGTATCTTCAGGTGACTCCAGGCCATAGCCTAGAGGTTTACACCAGTCTCTATCGGACCAATAAACCTGATCTTTTTTTTAAAAAAAAAAAAAAGAAAGAAAAGAATTATCTTCACGATCATTCTAAGTCAGTACACCTCGGTTTCCTCATTTTCTTGACAGCTGCACACACAGTGTGTCATTGTATGAATGTATCAAAGCTTCTTGAACCAGTTTCCTATTGTTGGAAATCTGGGTTGTTTCCAATCCTTTGCTACTACAGACAATGCTGTAATGACTATCCTTTTTTTATATTGTTGTTTTGTATATCAACTATAGGACAAAAGGCTAGAAGTGAAATTACTGGGTCAAAAAAATTTTGCTGTTGTAAATCTTGATAGGTATTGCCTCATTTCCTTTCATAAAAGGTGTACCAGTTTGTATTTTAGAAAAATTATGTGGAAGTATTTGTTTACCTACTTCCTTTGTAACATAGTATGTTATTTATTTACTATTTTTTTTACCAACTGGATAGTTGAAAATATCTCGTTGACTTGTTGTAGTTTTATTTATATTTCTCTTGTTGTGAGTGAAGATAAACACTTTTCTGTGTGTCTAAAACACATTCATATTTCTTTTTTCATGATTTGTTTACTTATTTTTGGTGCCAGTTTCTCTACTGCATTATTATTCTTATTATTTTAATAGATCTGTAGGAATCTCTTTATAGAGAGAGGAAATTAGTTTATTTTCTGGGATATGTGAATACTACTTTTTCACAGTTTGCCTTTTTTTTTTTTTTTGCTGTTCAGCTTTTTTTAAAAATTATATATAGACAAATATCTCAATCTTTTCTTTAAAGCCTTGTGATATATGTGGGAAGGCCTTGCCCACTCCAAGATTCTTCTAGAATTATCCCTTGATTTCTTCTGATATTTCTGTGAATTTGTAAAACTTTTTGTTATGGAAATTTTCAAATATACACAAAAGCAGACAGAAGAGTGTAATAAGCCTGCAGTGCCTTCCCCAGCCCCACTGGTGATCAGAACAGGGCCAGTTTTATTTCATCTATGCCCCACACATTCCCCCACCTCTTGATTATTTTGAAGATCCCAGACATCATAAAACTTAAAGATTTTAAAAATTTTAAATTTTGAATTTTTTCAGAGGTAGGTCTCCAAATTTTTTTTTTTTTCAGAGATTTTTGCCCATTCTCCCAACACAGTTTGTTGAGAAAAAAATCTTTTCCCCACTGATTTGAAATGTAGCTTTGTTGTTGTTGTTGTTATATGTCGTCGAGTCGGACCTGACTCATAGCGACCCCTCCTTGGGTTTCCAAGGTGGTATCACTATGGAAGTAGATTACCCAACCTTCCTTCCAAGGAGTGGCTGGTGGGTTTGAACCACCAGCCTTCTGGTTAGCAGTCAAGCGCCTTAGGCACTACACCACCAGAGCTCTCTAAATTCCCATATATATTTGAGTCCATTTCTGGATTCTTTATTCTATGTCACTAATTAATGTCCTTATTCATGCTCCAGTACCACACTGTTCTAATTGTTGTTGTTTTGCAATATATTTTGGTATCAGGTAAGGTACCAGTACCAGCTGCCATTGAATAGATCCCAACTCATGGCAACCCCATGTATATCATAGTAGAACTGTGTTCCATAGGATTTTCAATGGCTAGTTTTTTAGAAGTAGATTACCAGGCCTTTCTTCTTAGGTGCTGTTGGGTAGACTTGAACCTCCAATCTTTTAGTTAGCAGCTGAGTGCATTTACCATTTGCATCACTTAGGGACACCATCAGATAAGATATGGTCTCCAAAAATTGAGAGTGAAGACCTGAGGTACGGCCAGTGTGCATTTAACCCAGGACGTTCCACACACCCAGCTTTGCTCATAGCTGTGCCCATCAACACTCTGGCTGAGACAAGGTGTGCCATCATCCTGGCAACCAAGACCTGGGTCTAAGTTCTGGCTTTCCAGTAAGGGTCACCTTAAACAGTCCACCTTGCCCTTTGGAGCCTCTGTTTAGAAAGACTACTCTCCAAGAACCAGCATTCTCTCGTTCCAATATTTTAGGGCACGGGAGCCTTGAAGATGCCAGGAAAGATTGTGAAAGGATAACAAGTGGTCTCTTTAACAGGAAGTCCCATAGATTAACCAAGGAGATTGGCTCTCTGGGGACCGGAAAGGGTGATTAAGCAAGAGACAAGACTGTTAACAGCTCCAGAGCTCGATGGCTCCTGGGGGCAGCTGTTGTCTCATTACCAGGTCCAGAAGGCACGGAGCTACAAACAGGACTGGAATCCTTTGAGAGGTGGGAGCCACCTTAGAGTTTCAATGCTTCTTTTTTTCTGAAAGGATTAGGATAGGGGAGGGAGCAGAAGTCCACATCTAGTTCTTATAATGAGAATGCAAATGGCTGAGACCCCTTTTCTCATGGTTTTGGAGTTCTTGCCATGGTCTAATGGAGGGCACTGGGGTAGAGGACTGGGACTGATGACCTACCCTTGAATGGCTGTGTGACTTTGAACAAGTCAACTGTCTTCTTCAAGCCCTTGGTTTCTCTATCAGCAAAATGGGAGAATAGGGGAGTGTAGCTAGAATAAGGCACTAGGTGGTCTCTCAAGTTCACCCAGTTTCAGTAGTTTTTGGGTTCTGTGACCACTGCTGGTTTTGTTGTTTTTGAAGTAAATGAAGAGCAGACTCGGTTCTTAGCCCCTTTGGTGAGAGAGTGCTGGAGTTGGGGGGAAGCTCTAAGGCATCTGCAGATGCCATATTGTAGTTCCACTGCTGTCCCCCATCCCACCTCATCCTCCTTTGATGGATCTCCAGTTCCTGAGGAAAGGCTAGTTGTGCATACTCCCCTAACCTAATCCCATAGTGGGGAGTTGATTCCTTCAGATACCTGAGAGCAAGTTCCTTTGCCCTCAAGTTTGACTTCGAATTTTGTGTGATTTCCTGAGCAAGGAATATGTGGAGCAGGGTCGTGCCGAGGGGCTGTGTGTATGTATGTTCCTGGCCATGAGGGAGTTTCCTCACGTTAAAGGGTATGCAATAGCAATATCTACTGAAGGGACTGTACTGGAGGAGAGGGGATGCTGACAGCCCCTACTGGCTGACTGAGAGGTGTTCTGAGTGACTTGGAGTGGGTAGTGACTACATGTAGAACTTTTGTGAGGGGTGTTGTGACTGGGAGAGAGTAGACTGTCCCAGGGGTGTGCTGACCATTAGGGAGTGGTAGCTGTCCATTTCCATGGCCTGGGTGAGGGTGATGACTGACTGAGCGAGAGATGGCTGAGGGGAGAGGGAGAGAGTGTGTGGGTAAGTGTGCACACGCTGACTGACTGGAGGATGTCCCTTCTGTCTCTGAGTGGCTGTGCCTGGCCATGAAAGGGGCACAGACTGTTTTCAGAGTATATGGTAAGGCCATGAGAGGTGTTTTGTGACTGGTATGAACATGGGGGAACAGGGTTATAAATTTCCCTGACTGACAGTGACAGGTGTTTTGACTGACTTTGAAGTAGTGCTAGCTCTAGGGCATGTGCTAACTTGGTGAGTCTAAAGGTCTTCCTGTCCCAGACCTTCTGATAGGCAAGCAGGGCGCTGTGGAATGGACCTCCAGAGAGAGAAGGATTGACTGGCTGAGAGGGCTGGTGCCCTCGGCCTGCTTTGTGAGGGCTGGAGCTGGGTGAGGTGTTTATGTAAAGTGCTGCATTTATATAAAAAGCCAGGGGACTCCTGGGAAGGGCTGTGGAGATGCAGCTGTGCTAGAAAGTTCTCTAAAAAGACATTAAGAGTGCCCCATATTGACTCCAGACTTCCTGGAGTCATGAAGGTTGGACAAACCCCTGAAATTATTGCCTTGAGGTAATCTTTAAACCTTAAACCAAAAATATCCCCTGAAGTCTTCTTAAAACCAAGCAACAGTTTAGTTTAACTAGTAAAAAAAGGTCTGCCTTGGGCACTGTGCTCTTTTAAGAACTATCTATAGGGGATCAAGAGAGCTCTGGTAGCATAGTGCCTAAGGCATTTGACTGCTAACCAGAAGGCTGGCGGTTCAAACCCACCAGCCACTCCTCAGAAGGAAGATGGGACAATCTACTTCCGTAGTAATACTGCCTTGGAAACCCAAGGAGGGGTCGCTATGAGTCAGGTCCGACTCGATGGCACATAACAACAACAACAACATAGGGGATCAAATTGACTACAGCAACTTGAAGGTAGGCTTGATAGGAGGCTTAGGGGGTTTATGTTATAAGTTTATGTTAATGGAGGAGGACTAACTCAGAAAAAGAGAGCGAGAAGTGTAGCACAACTCAAAGAATGTAATCAATGTCACTGAAAGATATATGTAGAAACAGTTGAATTGGTGTGTATATTGTTTTGTTGTACATATTCTCAACAACAATGATAAGAAAAAGAGTGCCCACATCTGGGATGAGGCCACAGGGGATCAGGATTCTAAGTCCCCTCACTTGTGGGAGCCTGACAGACTCAGCAGCATGGTGATAGGACTCTTCCCCCAGAGCTTCAGTTCTGGAGGCTGCTGTACTGGAAATCTTATCTTGCTTCTTGCTGCCTCATGTGTGTTATCTCCATTGCCGGAAGTGAGCATGAAACTGCTCTTTGAGATCATGACTGAGTCTCACCGTCCTGAGCAGAGCCTGCCTACTTCTACCCTGCTTCCAACCCTTTGTCCCACCCACAGCTGCTCAGCTGGGCATCTGTGGTCAACAATGGGGCTTTCTGCCCACTGAGAATTCCACTGGGAGAAGTCTATTCCTTGACACACCTGGAGGGCAGAATTTCATGCCAGTTTTGCTACTGATGTTGCGGCTCAGGCAGGTCACTCAGCCTCTCCAAGTCTCCCTCAGTTTCCTCATCTGTGAAATTGGGATAAATTTTACTTGTACAATATTCGACTACTATGAGGGTCATATGGAATTTCACCCCCATCAATGTCATCACCACCATTGTCATTGCTGCCTTTAGCCAGCAATCACTGTATGCCAGGCATGGTCACAAGTGGTTTACATATATTTTATATTCAACAAATATTTATTGAGCACCCGCTGTATGTCAGGCACTGTTCTAGGCATTTGGGATACAGAACCAAAAAAACCCAAATTCACTGTCATCGAGTTGATTCTGACTCATAGCAACCCCTATTAGGTTTCCAAGGCTGTAAATCTTTATGGAAATAGATCACCCCATCTTCCTTCTAGACCAGCTGGTGAGTTTGAACCACCAACCTTCTGGTTAGCAATCAAATGTCTCAGGCACTGCACCACCAGAACTCTTTATTTAGGATATAGCAGCTAACAAAAGAGCAAACTCTCTACTCATGTGAGGCTTATATTTTCCCAGAAAGGATGAGAAATATACAAAATAGATGAGTTAGTCTTTTCTGGGATGGTCACAAGTACTATGAGAAAATAAAATCAGAAAGGGGAGAGGGCTGTGCTGGGTAGTGGGAGGTGGTGTTTTAATTTTAATTACCTCGTCCAATCCTCACGGCAACTCCAAGTGGTAGACATTTGTCCCTTGCTCCAGTGAGGAAGATGAAGCACAGAAGTGTTAAGTGACTTGCCCAAGACCATATAGCTAGTTAGGGGCAGAGCTGGGAGAAGCAGAGTTCTGTCTGAATGCAGAGCACTGTGACGAAAAGAAAGTCTTCTTTTGAGCCTTAGTTTCTACCCCTTAGTCAAGAGAGAGGGGCTGATTCTCTTCTGTCACTCCCAGTGATTCTTCCTTTGATTATAAGCCATAAGGCTCCAGCCTCCAGGTCCAGTCCATTGGCCATTGGACAGTCACAGGGTCATGGCGCAAAGGGGTTCTGCTCTGAAGCAGACAGTGATTGGGGCTGGATAGTGGCCTTTAGGGTGTGGACAATGTGGCCCAGAGAGAGATTATTGTTTCCATAAGGCAAGGTGGGGGTTAAGCGGATATGAGAGATACTGGGGGGCGGGGAAGCAGTTACATTAGTGTAGAAACTTCCCTATTCTAACACCTGGAATTTTATTCTTGGCTTTTTTCCTCCATGCTTTTTTATTATGAAACTTTCAAACCTATAGAAGTGTTGAAAAAATACTACAATAATGCTATCGTATTGATGGCTAATATTGTGCCCCATTTGTACTCTCTCTCTCTCTCATACACACACACACACATGCATGCACACATGCACACACATGCACATTTGCTTGTTTGGAACCATTTGAAAGTAACTCACAGACATCATAGACTTTACTCCCAGCTATTTCACGAGTCTCTTCAAGACAAGGGCATTCTCCTACCTTATCACACCTAAGAAATTCCATATTGTTTAGTATCATCTAATATACTATCTGGTAGCATAGTGCCTAAGGCACTTGACTGCTCACCAGAAGGCTGGCGGTTCAAACCCACCAGCCACTCCTCGGAAGGAAGGTTGGGCAATCCTACTTCCGTAGTGATACTGCCTCGGAAACCCAAGGAGGGGTCGCTATGAGTCGGGGCCGACTCCACGGCAAAACAACAACAACAACAACAATATATAATCCATACTCAAATTTCCCTGATTGTTCCAAAAATGTCCCCTATAGTTATTTTTTGTTTCTGAAAGAAAACCCAATTAAGGATTATACATTGTATTCAGGTAATTTCTCTTTAGTTTCTTGAATATACAAAATAGTCTCCCTTTCTTATTTATTCTTTTCTGATATTGACATTTTCACAGAATCTATTCAGTTGTCTGACTAGGAGCTCTGGTAGTATAGTGCCTAAGGCATTTGACTGCTAACCAGAAGTTTGTACCACCAGTCACTCCTCAGAAGGAAGGTTGGGCAATCTACTTCCGTAGTGATACTGCCTTGAAAACCCAAGGAGGGGTCGCTATGAGTTGAATTGACTCGTCGGCATTGGGTTTGTTTTTTGATTCTGTTGTGTAGTAGTATGTCCATCATTTTAGGGGATAGTGTGAGTCAATGGAGGAATTAGTAAATATTTGAGTGCCTATAACATGGCTAGACCAAGGCTAGCTACCATGAGAGGATCCAGGGTTAAATATGATTGCTTTCCCTTGGAGCTCACTGCTGAGTTTTGTCACCTCCCCAGAAAGCCCTCCCCAACAGGCCCAGGCATGTGAGCTGCTACTTTCTGAGTGATTTCAGCACTTGGCACACAGGTCTGCTGCCCCTTCCAAGATACACTTTAATTATTTTTGTGTCTTCTCCTCAATCAGGTTGTGATTGGCTCTAGGGGAAACCAGGAGTTAGTCACACCTGTACTTGCAGGGCCAGGAGATTTGCTTGGGTGTGCAGGTGTTCTCCTGCACAAAGGTGCCTGGCCAAGGGGTGAGCGGGGACTGGGATCCAGTCCACATTCCACTTGCCACACATTGCTCCCTGGAACTGGGCAGTATCTGCCAGGGGGAAGGGGTCCCTTTTTCTAATTCACTTTAAGTGCTCGTAGCTTAGTGTGCAATAGATCTTGGGAAGGGTATGGGCAGAAGGAAGCCTTCTTAGGGAGGTGTGCTGGTAACTATTTAACAGTAAGCTCCAAAGTAGGAAAAAAGCCCTGGTTTGAAGCATTTGCCAACTCCCATGACATAAATACTCCCACTATGGCTGATTTCAAACCACTGAGTTAGGAAGAGATGCACACATCTGGCTGTTGTGAGCCCCTAATATCTGGCTCCAGCAGACCACTGTAGCCACGATCTAAAAACTGCATCTGAGACTTCCAGTAAGATGGAGGACTAGGCAGACAAGCGACACAGACCCTCTTCAACAAAGAAAAGAAAAACCAATTGAGAGATACAGAAGATAATCCTGGAGCCCTGAGCTTTGAAAGGAACTATAAAGAAGAAGATTAGGCACCAACTAGTGGAAAAATCTGAACAAAAACAGTGAGTAAAGAGACGGTTGGAGCTGCGGACTGTCAGCTACTCTGACAGGACCAATAGCCTGACTATTTGCAAGTGGTGTTGGGATCTGAGAATTGACCTAAAGATCAGCCCTGGTCACCAAGGGCTGCAGGGACGACTGCACTCGTCGTCTATGACTAGGAAGGGAAACAGCTAAGAGGAAGACAACCTGAGCTGTTGACTTTCTGCTGTCTGGAGGGCGCAGCCATTTTGATTGTTTACAAGTGGCAGCCATTTTGTATATTTAAAGTGACCGAGGGCTCAGCCATTTTGAATCTTTACAAGTGACAACCATTTGGGATTTTAAAGTGATAGCATTCTTATTTGGATTCCAGGGACCTAAGAATAGGCTCTGTTTTCTAAGGTCGGCAGGGACATACAAAAGGCTGACAACAGGAAAAGAGACAGGTGGTGAGTGTATAAGTGCTGTCAACTAGTGCATAGAGGAGCACAGCACAGTACCCTGCTTGCATAGATAACATACAAACAAAACAAAGAAAATTAAAACCGTGGGCAAGTCACTCCAGCATACAATTACCAATTAAATATAAACACAAAATGTCACAATGCCTTGGAGACAACAGAGCATCACAGTCCACACAAAGAGGCAAGATAAAGTAGGAGAAACAAGGGACCAGGGTGCCCCAAAACACATCCCTGAGGAGGACACAGCATTGGAACTCCTTGATAAGGAATTCAAAAGAATTATATTTAGGTATCTTCAAAGGACTGAGAGACAGATCAAGGAAAACACAGACAAAACCCTAGAACAATTTCAAAAGACAATACAAGAAGAAAATGACAAAATAAATGAAAAATTAGAAATACAAAATCTATACACAGAAATCCAGAAGATTAATACTAAATTTTCAGAAATAGACAGCACATTGAAAGGGCAAAGGAGTAGAATTGATGCAATGGAAGACAGAATTAATGAGATTGAAGACAAATACCTGAATACTTCTTTGGAAAGGGATCAATCAGAAAAAAGATCAAAACAAAATGAAGAAAGCCTAAGGTTCATGTGGGATACCATCAAAAGGAATAACCTACATGTCATTAGAATTCCAGAACAGGAAGAGAGTGGTTTTATTTAAACCACTGACAAAATTGTTCAAGATTTGTTGGAAGAGAACTTCCCTGATATGATGAAAGATGAGAATATATCCATTCAGGAAGTCCAACCCCAAACAGGATAGACCCCAAAAGAAAATCACCACATATCATCTTCTAACTCATCAAAACCAAAGACAAAGAAAGAATCACGAGAGCAGTGCAGGAAAAACAAAAAGTTACCTACAAGGGGCAATCAATAAGACTAAGCTCAGATTTTTTGGCAGAAACCATGCAGGCGAGAAGACAATGGGTTGGTATATATAAAACCCTGAAAGAGAAAAATTTCCAAACAAGAATTATGTACTCAGCAAAATTGTCCCTCAAATATGATGGTGAAATTAGGACATTTCCAGATAAGCAGAAATTAGGGAATTTGTTAAAATCAGACTAACATTACAAGAGATGCTAAAGGGAGTCCTTTGGACAGAAAAGCAACAATAGCCAATACCAACTGACTGTTAACACACGTGATGATATAACCTAGAAAACAACCTAGTTATGAAAGTATCCAAAGTAAATAAGCCTACAAGATTGTAAACAAGGAACCAGAGACATCAATTGACAAATGAAGACAACTACAAACCAAAAACAAGGAATAAACTGTGTCATTACAGAACTTCCAGATGGTAGAAATGTCAAGACAACTACATAATAGAATGGACTGTTCTAAAGTTAGGAAGAAAACTATAAATCACAGGGTAACCTAAAAGAAAAATGATAAGTCTTCACATCAAAATAGAAAGAGGATCAGGACAAATATTTAGCAAATACTAAAACAATAGCAACAAAGGAAGTGATAACATGATTCATCAACAAAATGAGCTTAGCACAGAAAATTATATGGAACAAAGAAACCAGCACCACAAAAAAGCACATAACAAAAATGACAGCAACAAATTCATATTTACTGATCATTACATATCTGGCAAGGGACTTATCTCTGATTTATAGAAAACTCCAACACCTCAACAGCAAAGGAATTAACAATCCAATTGAAAAATGGGCAGAAGACATAAATAGACACTTCACCAGGGAGGATATTCAGGTGGTCAGCTAATACATGAAGAGATGCTCACAATCATTGGCCATCAGAGAGTTGCAATCAAAACAACAATGAGATACCGTCTCACCCCAGCACTGATGGCAA